>NW_009650064.1:16046085-16052339 GCF_000708025.1 Charadrius vociferus
AGATAATTCTGGCAACAACTTCACATAATGAAGACAGAAAATAAGGGCTGCCACACAGCCAGGTTTTACCAGATCCCACAATGCCTTGCATTTAATATTAAGTAAGGTCAGATACATTCGGAAATGTAAGGTTCTTTCCTCCCAGGACAGACAAATAAGTGTAATAGAGCATACTTCTCTTAATCAGGATGTGCGTAATCAGGATGGCACCTTATTAGGATACATCCCAGAGAACCTGTTTAGCTTAATGATAGTGAATGGTAATGACAACTGCTTAACTGGGATAGTATTAGTAAAAATTTCACTTAATGGGATACATGCAGATTGTGTCAGGGGGTTAAGTGGTGTTTAACTAAGTGTGAAATTCTACGCCCATGTCCCTTAATAAAGAAATTGTTGAATAATAATTAAAAGAAGAAACCGAAATGCACTATAATGAATAAAATTTGCGGTCTTGTGTTTATAGACAGCACTAGCGTGCTACGTACACAAAAAACGTACTTCAGAAAAATAACTTATTTTTTCCTTCATAAACAGAATGCTATTTTTCAACTGTTTACATTATTTGAAGTAATTGATCGACAGTTTTGCAGACTAACTCTTTAGCTGAGGCTAACCTGAAGCAGTGCATTGCAAGGATTAGCTCTTCTATGTGTGAATGACCTTACCTGGATACAGAGTCCACATGATAGGGTGCTGGTCTTTGGCTGGATGCCCATAATGTAGAATTGCATTCACAGTGAAAGAAGCCAATATATGAATTTCATTATCTGATGATGCTCTCCGATATCGGCTTAAGACTTAAAGTTCAGTGAATGAAACCCATTTGCCAAGAACCCTCATAATGAGAGAAATGCAAATCTGCGCTGGCAGGCAAGAGGCATTGTATTTTACACTTCAGTGGCATTTCACAGAAAACTGTTTCTAATATTAACTCGGGGGTCGCTGCTACCTCGCAGCTGAGGTAACGGTTAGGCTCCACACCAGGGAGAACAGACCTAGCACGTGTCTCCCCCCTCCCCTCATCCCCTGCAGGCAGGCACCCACAGGAGGTGGACCTGAAGCTGCTTCCAATCTCACCACACGTGGGTGCAAGGTATCATTGCCCCGATAGAAAGCCAGTCCTGAGGATGCCCCTAAGGCAGGGCACCCACTGAACAGGGAGAAAATCACAAACAAACTGTGACTGCCCCATCTGGGGTAGCAATCCAAGGCCCTGCCTCACCAACAGGGCTCATGGGGAAGCTGTAACCGAGCCCTTCATCCCAGTTAGCACAATATTTATATGACTTGGCATCCTTCAGGCTTCTTTTATGGCTGCTTCAAATCAGGACACCTTAATGAGGGACAACAAACAGTTGAGAGGTGCCCTCATTAATGAAAATTTAGTATACTATTTCTACTGTGATACGTCTTGCCTTGGTATTTTGGAAAAAGTTGGCATTTAAGATCGGCTGCCAAGTTGAAGACTAAAGATTCCCCAACAAACTTCCCAGATTAATACTATTGGGCTGTATCAGGGTTAGCTTGCAAAGTATGTCGTCCAAATATTTCTTAACTGAAGTTAACTGTTCAGCCTATATGACTACTCCCATCCACTTTAGAAGTGCTTCCATGTCACACAATTCGTTGCATAGTATAATACAGAATCAATTTACACAGGTGAAAGCATACTTTTGGAGACTAAACTCCAGATCTACTAGGGTTTTTACTAGTATAGCTGCAATGTCCAAGGACAAACACCCCTGAACATCACAGGGACTTGTAGCAGGGGCTAAGCTGTAGTCAGGCATCTGTCATGACACATTGCTTCTCCTCCCTAATTGAATGACTAAACACATCTATGCAAGATCAAGGCTTGGAGAAATTAGCTTTTAAAAACAAACAAAAATACATGAACACTGTTTTGTTTGGGTTTTTTTTCTTAATTCCATGAACATCATTTGACGAAGAAGGATTTCTGGTAAAAAGTAAATAAAGAAATTGTTAATGCTAATGAAGCAAACAAAAGAGGCTTGCTCTTTTTTTAGGGCTTTTCTGAATGAATCTTGAAAGTGAGTTTTCTAGTATTTTATATGCCCCAGCCATCATCATTAGCAAAGTAAATCGAAGCGTTATTTATTGACATTTATTTGGATGGGTCCAAAGACCCACAGTCTTTATTATAAAATTAATTTTCACTGATGAATTTGCAGGTTTATGTCGATGCAAATAAAATGTTGGCTGCTGTGCATCATTCCTATTTTTTATCCTTAAAAAATATGTGGATGAGGTAAAACTGTTTCATTCCATATCCATCCAAGCCCAATTATTTTATGTGAAATTTCTGATTGTATCAAAATATAATTGAATTATGTATAATGATGATACATAAATTATAAAATATATCAAATTATAGCAATATATAATGAATACATTTTGATAATGATATATCACCAATATTATGCTCCTTTGAGATAATAAAACAGTAATGCAATATTGCTGCTTCCATTCATTTGCTTGTTCTTCCGTGTTGTTCAGAAATAAATTGTTTTCTTTATGCATTTCATTCTGGTTCAGAACTTGAGAAATTACACTTGATTTGTCTGATCATCTCTTCAAACTGTACGGCAGCGGAGTCATTTCTGATTTACCAAGCAGAAAACCAAGCTTGAACATTTTAAAGAGACATGATGAAAAGGCCTAGCTGTGGAACTACTCATGCAGCAGGAGTTCTGGATGTGGACCATTCATCACTGGGCATTATTTGTCCCTCTGTGCTCTGACACACTGTGGATTTGAGTTTGCGATAGCCCTAGACACGAACATATTGAGCCTCTGACACAAAGCCTGTCTCTTTAGTGGGCAGTTGTAAAGACTAAGACTAATAGCTCTGGAGTCTCCAGCTCCCAGTGTTAGCTAGGATAGCAGACATCGCAAAAGTGAGAGCTCATCCAGGAATGAAATGCATTTACTGTGCAAAAAATATAAATTATGTATGTGAAAAGTAATGTGGATAATAGAACATTATTGCATAAAATAATAATTCACTGCAAACAAACTTGTGAATCCATGTGAATCCAATTGTTCCTTCTCCTGTACTCATTGCATTTTATTGGCCTGACTGAGATAAGAGCAGTGCCAATTATCTTGGTGTTACTGTACACAGAAATCTTCAAATGCATGTGGATACTTTCACATTGCTATAGTCATCTATATGTCCAGCGAAATGAATAAAACGTCACACCAACAAGCAGCTATGGCACGACTGTACATTGCAATCTTACTTTTCTAAGCACAAAATCTCAGCAAGCAGACTCAGTCTGTCTGATTCTCAACTCTATTTTACAAGAATGGGACTTCTTAAGCCTCTGGTGGGATACATACAGTAGGTCACGGTCGAATTATGGTTAACCCTGTGTGTTATTCAAGCATTCAATCTACTTTTCCATGACATTGCCTATTGACACAAGTTTCCCCAATGAAGCAAACAAGACACATGTCTCTCTCTGCATAGACATTTCTGAGGAATATCTTGAATCCTTTCTGGGAAAAAAACAACCACAAAACCAAGGAGAAGACAGGAACGATGGAAAGGCGTGCGCATCACAGCTGTGCAAACTCCGAAGCCTCGTAATCTACAAGGGTTCTCCTCCATGTTGGTAATCTTTGTTATGTGTTGGCCGAGTTGCTCAATCCTTGGATAAGCCAGCCCTGAGACTGCGCCTGCGGGGGCAGGTGCTGCTGGGGTGGCAGGGGAGGGATTGTTTCAGCAGCCGACTCGTAAAGTCTGATTAAGTGATCTGCCGCTGGTGAAGTCCTTCAGTGACCTGCCTGCTATTTCTGTGTCTAAGTCATTTGTGAAACAGCCCCAGCATGTGATGCCCTTGCTGACGCATGCATGCACCAACTGGGCAAGGTGGCCACTGGCTTTTATCTTACAGCTAGGTGAAAAGCCTACGCACACCTATTTCCTCTCATTTGTTTCTAATCCGAGGACTGAAAACGTCATGTTAGATTGGAATGGGAGCTTCACTAACAAAACAAACAAACAAAAAAACCCAAGGTAAAAAAAGAAAAGGAAAATTGAAAAGATTTCAAACTAGTTTTCAGATTCTTTGATTAATTTGAAATCATTTCCTTCCCACAGCAAAACTGTCAGCCCATTTAAGAGAATCAAACTAGCTTCAAAGATTGCACTCAGTCTCTCTGATTTTTCACTGCTTTCTTCTGTACATGAAATGGAAATAGACTGACAAAAAAATAACCTATAGAGTAGCTAAGATGTCCGTACTTCCATAAGGAAGATGTTCTGGGAAGGAGAGCTCAAAAAATTCCATTAATGACAACTTTTGTCATTGCCACACCAAAACCCTGTCCTGTCATTCTCAAAAATGGGTTCTGTTGCACTCCAGATGATTCAGTAGCTTGCACTGCTTCATCTTATCTTTGTGAAGTATTTATCTGTTTTGGTATCGGAGCCGGAGTTCTGTTAGACGTAATTAAACCAGGACCTGCACATACAGAGAAATTCTGTAATGAAGATTCTCACACTTGAAAGTACTGACACAAATTTTGCCTTTGGAGAAAGGGAAAATGAATGCATTACTTGAGCGTTTTTAATTCTGTAATGAGATTAACATGATTAATTTAAAAAAAAAAAAAGGACTTTTGCTTATCTGAGTAAGTTGCACCATCAGAAAACCTTCCCTGCAAAGATGAGTAGGCTGATTTTCATTATTCAGTGCATTCTTGTGTCTGGTACCTATCTCTGTGCCTTACACAATTCAGCAATAACTATGCTTCCCATTGCTAACTAGGCTGGGGGCATCCTTACGACAACAGTGCCAGAAGCCCATGTTGACTACACTTGTGCTGATGTCATTCACGTTTCAGCCTGCCAGAACCACTGGCTGTGATGGGCAGCCATAATGTGATGGGCGGCAATGGCTGTGAGCAGTAGGGTTGGCCTGTGCATCCACTATTACATATTGAAAATCCCTCCTCACGGGATAACCTGGTGGGCAAAATAGATACCTTTGTGAAACAGCACACTAGAGAAAAACATTATCCCTCATGCTGTTTTGCTTTGTCGTACTGTAGTATGGCTTGTTTGTACTCCAATATAGATATTGCTTGTTAACAGATTTTGGGAAGCCTCTTGTAACCTTTGGAAAGGGTGAGGGGAATCCTTCTCTATGAATAAGCTCCTACTCCACATTGTCTACACGCAGGCGGTATTGGATTTGGTGAATTTCTAGGAATTGCTAAGATGGGAAAACCCTTTATTTCTTTGTCAGTGCCACTGCAAGGTAGGTCTCACACTGAATCCCTTTTGATGGGATTTCCAAGCACCGTAAGGTAGCTGGGGACACATATCCAATATTTTTAGGTACAAAATCAGAGGTGGTGGAGCATTTGATCCTGAAATTTTAACTTTAACCACAAAACACCTATGTGTTACTACTCTTTTGGGACAATAAAAGCTTGATCTTTGGTACCACTCTGCCCCTCAGGTAACTAGTCAGTAGAAACCATGTCTCTTCCTCAGAGTACTGAGACTACTCTTGGAGCAATCACATGGCCAACTTGAAATAAAGGAAACACACTATCAATATTGAGCTTAATTCATATCTGACAGAGCGTCTCTCAGAACTGCTCATTCACAGCAGTTTAAAGCTGACAGACACAGTCAATGCTCATGCAGCCAGGGCTATCAGGAACACACTTTTTTATAAAAGAGACCTGAGCTGCTTCTTGACCTCCTGAGACTTGGCCTCACTCAGACTAATACGGGGATAGACATCTGTGTACAAAATCAGCACTAGCCTCTTGGAAAAGCAAGACCAGTGCGGAGCATGTTTTATTACCAGCAACCTGGAAATGGAGATCAGGAGGTGCTCTCTAGGACACTATGGCAACTGGGACCCAGTTCAGCCTTCACAGAGGTCAACTAAAAGGCACCCATGGACATAACTGGCTGTTGACCAAGTTCCCCCTGAACTGCCAAGAGTGGTCATTACTAGCTGGAGGGCAGTAAGAAGATATCCTATAGGACACCAAGCCAGAGTGGAGGGAAACTACATATTATCCTAGAGACTGTTAATGACACTTGTCATGAGACTTTTCTTTTCACACAACTATCAATAATTTCATACTGCAGAAAGCTATAGGTACTTTGGAAAGTGAAATGAGAGCTGGGAGACAAGTTGAATAACAAAGCTAACCTCTACAACCTCTGCTTCTCTGTTTGCATTAACAGAGTAGGTTCAGCA
>NW_009650064.1:16052364-16091105 GCF_000708025.1 Charadrius vociferus
GTCCAGCAGCTTATTTCAAACACCAAGCATAAAAATGAAACGAGCTACAACATCAACTACAACACAATTAATTGCTTCTTTCTGTCCCCCCAGAAAAACACATTGTCCTCAATCCTGGAGGGAGCTGTGGAGAAAGCAGATGTTTGGAACTAGACTCCTTGATTCTGGGTGCTGTGTTATATAGTGGCTACGGCTATAAAACACCTCCTTCCAAGTAAGCTCCTCTGCAAAGGTAATTATCGCTCCTGCAGATTTCTGTGCAGTGTGCCATTCTGATGATGGCAGACTGATATGTTAAAAAAACAGCGTTACCCACAGTGTCACTCAAACACCTGACCAACATGGCAATCCATGACACAATTAAATCAATTTTCCATAGAGTGCACCCTGAAGAATTAATTAGAGACACAAATTCCATGAACAATTGCTTAAATGACTTGCATTCCTAATTTTCTGCACACCAATCGAAAATGTATTCAAGACAGCGAATGACTATTGTGTCTTCTGGTATCTACCATAGTGCCAGTAATCTTGCTCAGTTTGATTTTTATGTAGCTATTAAATGTAATCCTATAGTCTCCTATAGTAGTTTAGTATCATTTAATATCCGCTTCATGCCAACTGTTGTTTGACTACTGAGGGTAGATCTGAGGGCAGATCACTTAGAAGGATCAGTGAAAAATGAGGGGAGGTTTGGTGCCAGGCTGTAAAAGGCTGAAATTGGCATTTCTAGCAATCACTTTTAAAAAAAACGTGCATGCTTTCATGGTCTGTCTCCTACCTAATGCTGTGACCTTGTATTCACCACCTGTACAAGAAAATATCCATAACCTGTATTTCAGATCCAGTTTGCAATGCACTGTTTGTGGACATCACCATCTCAGAATACTTTCAACCATGCTGTGAATAGTGGCACTGCCAAATCAGACTAACTTATCTAGAAACAAACCCTATGTCTTGAGTTCGTCTCTATTTTTCCTTGCTAATGGGTTCCAGGTCTCGGAGGCCACAAGCAGCTGAAGGAGACAGAGCTGGGGAAAAATTATGTTAATCCATTTCACATAATATAGTCCTCTGAAGAGCAGGCACCTAGTTGTCTAGGCTTCTCTATAGTCAAGGACGATACTTCCAAAGGGCATTTCATCCCTATTTTAAGAAAAGTTTCCCTTTACAGTGGACAACCAAATACGAGGCAACAAATTGTTTCACTTACTCCTTCATCCACAAGGACATAGATACCAGAATCCCAAGTTTTCTGCTTCATTCTGCCTTATTCTTTTGAAAATTAAGTAACTTCCATTCCCAAGCTAGTTAAGAAGTACAAACAAGTTATTATCAATGTTCTGCATGGATGCAAAAACCTTCTTCAGGAAAATGGAATTAAAAACCACCTTTCCCAGATTTTCAGTTTAACTGTGCTAATGTAGAAAGAGCATTTGTAGCTTTTCCTTACGGAAGATCAGGGATCAGTGGATGCTTGACAGAACAGAAGGCTGACCCTGAGACAATTTCACAGGGATCCTCTCAGCATTTCATTCACCCTAATGGTGACAAGCAAGTCAGAGTCCACAAGAAATCTAATGGTAAAGGCAGTCTGGTTCAGCGGGGGTGCCAATTTAAGACACTCCTTCCCATCTTACAGACGAAAAGCACCGGCATCTGAGGCTGAATGCTACAGCAGACTCCTAAGGCACAGTGACCGTCAACTGGGATTATACTGGATTACACTGATTGAAGCAAGCGTTACCTGAGAAATGACTCCTTATGTTACTTAAGATTAGATCAACAGATTGTGCACTAAGAGAAGTAATTTTGCAACGAAAAAGAAGTATTTATTTAGAGGATGACAGAACCTTAAGAAAAATGCAGTATGCGATGATGAAGAAAAAGTCTTGTGTAAACTTTATTACTCTGTCAGGTAGATTAATAAAAGTAATGAATGAAGAGAGCAAGGCAGATGCTGTTTGAATTTTAGTGATGCATTTCACAGCCTTTCAAAATAAGTCTTACTTTCCTAATTAATACATGTTACCCTGGATATAAACATTATCAGGAGGATTGAAAACTGCCTGCAAACATAAACAAAAGGTGATGATGAATGACAATGTATCAAGTAGCAAGAATGTGTCTACTGAGGATCGCAGGAATCAGAGCAAAACAGGGTTATTGCTAAGTATCCCCATTAGAGGAAGGAAATACTTGCAGTAATGAAATTTGCACATAATGCAAAACAGAGAGGAGTTGAGTATCCAAGTGTTGATAATAAAGTAACACAAAGGGTTCTATACAGATTAGAAGCATGAACAGACTGATGGTGAATTGTGATTTACTCTGGGAAAATGCGGAGCCATACATGAGTATGAATGTACTTTAAGGCTTGTCCGCATGTGAAAAGTGGCCTATACAGCTCTACGGAATAATTACATTGGTAAAACTGCCAGGATATGTCCCTTGTGCAGCCATTCCACTCTGGAATAAAAATGATCTCTTTACTCTCCAGTCAAGTCACCTTTATTCCAGAAAAAATCAGTTCCCAAGGGAAGTTACGCTGGAGTAACTGGATGCAGCTGTGCCTGGGCGAGGGGGCTCTGCAGCAGCTCTGCCACCAGCCCGTGAGGTACACCAGCAGGATGCTGGAGCCCCTCTGTCAACCTCCGTATGGTGGACTCTGCATTCTCCTTAGCTACGCTGGCAGATCTTCCCTTGTTTAGAAAGCCCCTAAAAAAAACAGCAGGAGAGAAAGCCAGGAAGGCAGGAAAACTAAGGGGCATGCAAATGCCATAGGCGGTAGCTCAGACGTGATTTTGCAATGCAAAATTACAGCAAAACTGTGTTAGAGGTGCAGAGGAATCACAGTAGGAGAAAGGGGGGGTGGTCTGGTGGTCCCCGTGGTGTTCCCTTTATGTAACCCCTACCGTGGCTGTCCCAGCAAGGTGGCCCCGAGCTTTGCTCGCTGTCAGAAACACTCAGTGCGAAGGAGGGACATTTGAAGAGAAGCGGTGGAAAGCGCTGACTCACAAGGAGAGACCAGAGGAGTTAAACATGTAGCTGACTAAAAGCAGGCTGAGTGGGGAACCCTGTAGCACTTTATAAATATATGACTCTGGAGATGAATTTTCTTGGAGTGACACTAGAAATCATAGCATGCAGCTAAGAAGGGAAACATTTAGAGTAAGAGCCAGATAAAACTTCCTGACAAGGAACAACATTAGCCTTGGCAACCCCAAAGGGAAGAAGAAGAGATGAAAACTCACTTAGTATGTGGGAGATCATGTAATCTGATTTTCCTGACTTGAAGGTGAATTCACAGCAGGAACCACACTAAGTGGAAAGCAGAAACGCATAATATTTGACTCTTACTATGAAGAGGTCAAAGCTAAGGCGCTAGTCCTTTCTCTTTATCTTCGGGGGGCCATGCAGACACTGAGAGTGCACCATACCGTATCTGGACCTCTCCTGCGGCACAGGCAGCCCCCAGGGCACAGTCCTGCAGCAAAACCTCATGCAGAGGAGTCTCTTTCCTTCTGCCTTGCACTATTTAACGTTGAACACCTAGTGTGGACACAGTTCTACGATACTCAAATAAATTGAAAAGGATGAAAGTTTAGACACTAGCTGCTCTTTCTGAACTGAAAAGCCCAGTTGACCCTTGAGACAGCATTACCGCTGTCAGGAGATAAACCGGGAGCACAAAATCCTTCTGCCGCTCCTCAGCCTTCACGTATGGCAGACACGCAAAGAGCGGTAGCCCTCTGCTATGGCAGACGCAAAACTAGGGGATTACACCTACCTGGATGATAAAGTGGCCCTTCGCTCAATTTGTCTTGCTAATATTCCACGCTGCAGCATGGAAACTGTTCTCAAAATAGGTTTCTAATTTCTGTACAGATTAAATGCAACCAAGCTACTTTACTTGCTGATAATTTATCTAATACCTCTTAACTGTGCTGTCACATTCACTACAATGAGTTGGACAAGAAGTTATCGGGTGTCCAGTAGAAATTCAGAGAATTACTAATAAAGGAGCAGGCTGCTGGGATTAGACATACATTAGTACTGCTCTTCCAGCCTGGCACCTCTAAATCCTCATTCTCCTGCTGTTGCAGCTACATCCTGCCCTGCCTGTCAGCATCCATCCCCTGCTTGTTAAATTCCTGTGTCACGTTGTATCTCAGCACTCCTGAGAGAAAGGACCAAAATATGTTGTGAAGGATCAGGGTTTGTGTCACTGTGAAGGAAGGGAAAGTCTAGTCCAGCCTTCCCAAGGAACTGGAAGTGTCACCCGAAGTTAAGCAACAGGGACCACCAGGAAAATTTTCAGCAGAAAAAACAGAGAAATAAAGTTTTATATGACTCATTCAGTAGATGCATGATCTTGCATGACTGAAGTCCTACTTTTGGGCAGCAGTGAACCCTTTAGGCTCACAGATCAGAACAGCGTATGCTTTGAAATTCTCCCAGGTTTTCTTTACAGGCACTTCTACAAGGAAGAATGATCTTGCCTTTAAGTTTAAACCCTGCAAAACAGAAATACTTCCTTACTAGTTTATAATCTCATGTGTATCTGTGCATATGAGAAGTAGGAATATTTTCACTTCGAAGCCATTACTCTGAGCCCACACAACTGCAACTGGGCTGAGAAACAAGTTGCAAAGAACTCAGGAAATTAAAGGTATAGGAAACAGACTCAGTAAGTGTTCATTTGCATGTTGTATTTCAGAAAATAAAGCGCATCCCCAAAAGGGAAGTACCTATCTCAGTATTTCAGGTATATGCTTCATGCCCCTACCATTGAGAAATAAAAACTAGAAAAGAAAACCCAAACAAGCAGATACTTCTGGTTTGTTTTGCAAAATGAATGCATCAACACAGAAAAATGCATTACAAATTACATTCGTCTGAATTCAACGTTCAGAAATTAATTACAAAGGTCCTTCCCCACAATAACATAATTCAGCTACTGATGCTTGTTTTCCAAAGTGCTGGAAGGAGTTTGAGAGACCAGCAAAGCTGCTCAGTCAAGCCCTTCCTGCCCCAGCTGCTACTGGTGGGGAATCTCCACAGCTAGTGCAGAGGAGAGAAACAGCAGGTAGAACGAAAAGCCCAAGAGAATCTTCTGCAAGTCCTTAAGTGGAGGTGACAAAACCTGTCAGGTGATCATGCTTTTCTTGTTTTTTTGTTAAAAGCACTACATGAATATCATTACATATTTTTCCTTCGAATCCCCCTTGCTCCCCTATTTAATCCATGATGGAAATTTTCTATTTAGTCAGTATGTTACTTTGTGCCAGAAGTGACTGAAGTTCACTTGTTTTAGTGTAAGAGAAATAGCTAGGGAAGCTTTTAAGTCCCCTTGTGTAGGGCAAGGCAGATATAGCTAGAGAGGAGAAGTGAGGTATGCAGACTGTGAGAACTCCATGTGGCTCATAATTATCTATCACTTATAAAAATCTGACCATATTGTCTCTTAATTCTATTTTTATGTGTTTTATCTTATTTATTATGGCTGTCTTTCTTATTCTGCACTTTTCACAAAATGAGCAAAGACATGCTCCCAGTAAGCAGTCCTTCTTGCTTATTAGGAAACTGATTATTTCAAGTAAAGATGGTGCTATTAGTGATTAAAAGAAACGTGAGCATTGTTGGCCAAAGCCTGCTTCTACAGTAATGCCTGGAGGATGTGATGGTCTGGTGATAAATACCGCTTGCCATAGGCCTGCCTGTTTAAGGAATAATAAAAGAAATATTAGAGGGTCAGACATGTGGCTGTAAGCTAACACATGCTATGAACAGATGCTTGCTAGTAAAGACTGGTAGTTCATTCATTTTGAATTAAACTGTAAATCAAGGAACTATGGAAGTGTGGGAGGAGTGGATTAAAAATTTAACAAAAAAGCTTTTGGTTTCTTAATTCCATGATCTGTCACATCCCTCCATCTGTGCAAAATGCGTGGGCGTTGTAGAAACAGAACTGAAAGGGTGGGATGTTAAAATGGTTTACACAGAGATTCCTGTACAGCGTGGCTGACTTCTACGCTTCGCAAGCAGCACCATTTCAGAACACCTCTGCTTTTCTACAGAATCAAGCCAGACATATTTATCACCAGTCAGACGAAAAGTGATTTAAATAGCTGGACTGAAAATGGAAATAAAGGCCTTATCATGCTTGAAAAATGCCATTTACTTTAAAGCGAGGTTTTCTACTTTGTAAGCATTAATTTGAGTAATAACAGAAAACGATACTCGATATGAGATTCTGCCGGTTTGCATTCAGAGAATCTTAGGCAAAACAAAATCCACCCTTGGAGAACCAACAAGAAAGACCGATTACATGAGATGTGTCTGAAAGAAAAATGACAAATGATTCTGAGGTTTTATTTTTAGTTTTGTTCTGAGAATGGAACTTGCTTTTGCTAAGGTCCAAGTGTCGATTGCTACGTTTCACAAAATGATGAAAGGAGGGTGGTCCTGAGAAGTGCTCTCTGACATTGAAGTACAGTGCCCAGAACCTGACAAAAATTAACTGAAAAGTGAATATATTTAACAGTCAGAGGAATGGGTTTAAGTGCAAACTCCTGAAATAATATCATATGCTTCACATATCTTCTGAAGTTGCTGGATCTGTTACTTATTTTAACTGTCTGCATACTCAAGCACACAGACACACACCAGAAAATGCAAAGTAGTTCGTCCCTAACTATAGTGCTAGTCTCTGTGCAGGGGAAGACCACAGGAAAACTCCTCTCAGCTTTGAACACAGCATGTTTTTATGCAAAGTGACTGGCAGCAACACAGCTGGCTAGAGCAACAAAAGTAATACCAACAGACTCTGTACTGCAACAGGTTCCCACACGCAGCTCTACTGTTGTCCATGCGTGATCATCTCCATGTCCTCAACAACAGCCCATCTGAATGAAAACAATACGGGAGTAAAAACCATTGGTGGATTGCAGCAGTGTAGACCCAAACCCAACTGACCCATAAATTGTCCCTACTACACAAGGATCAAAGAAGGAAAGATGGGCTGAAGTGTCCTCTCTTGCTTCAGAGCATGTATATCTCCCTATTAATAAAGAAAGGTAGTATTAATCACAATCTCCCACTATCTCCTAGGTCAGATAATTCAAAATTCCCATCTGGCTGGTGTTTGGGAAGTTTCATTACAGGCCTTTAATATTTCTGGTGTCTCATTATCTCTGGAGGAGTTTCTTACGCTATTGGCAGCCATTCCAGCTTGTCTCTGACTGCGAGACTACTCACAGCATAAAGGAGGGAGAAAAATAAAATAAAAACCCACTCAGCAAAAGCGAATGATAATAACTGGAAGAAGCCTACACTGAAAATGAGAAAAGGAAGAGTCATTCAAGATGTGGGCTGTGTGTGGGAAAGCCTGGTCCCTGGGGACCTAACTGGCTGGCTGGAGGGTGGTGAACTGCAAGAGGACACCTACAAGAGAAAGGCAGGAGGAATCAGATGAGAGACATTTTTCATTCAAAGGAAAATGCAAACATAAATGCAGATGATGATTCCATCCCTTCTGCCCCATCCCCATTCTCCACCCTGAGTGTTGAAAATGCTGTCTCAACCCCACAGATATAATTGCCTTTCCTGCTCTACGAGCTGGGTCCAAAGCCTCCTGGAGACAGTAGTTTCAATGGGTTTTATAAGCTCAGTGTGGTCTAGGATCTGATGACCCTGTTTTGTGGGAAAATACTTTCTGATCTCATGAGCTATCAGAAAGAAGAAGGAAAGCAACCAAAGAGCTCACCATTGTCTTTCCTCCTGCTATGTGACAGAGCAAGCAAACACAGTTTCCTTTAGTCCTGACTGAACAGACCAAGACCTAAGAAGATCCATGGAGATATTAAGAAGATCAATGGAGATATATGGAAACTCCTATTATGGATACTCTGCAGACCCTGTTAACTAGCAGGGACAAACCTGAATTGGCTTTTGCAGAGTAGCTGGAGCAGCACCAGAATTGTCCCAGACTGCAAATCAGAGAATCACAGAATTGCTGAGGTTGAAAGGGACCTTTGGAGGTCATCTGGTCCAGACCTCCTGCTCAAGTAGGGCCACCTAGAATTGGTTGCCCAGGACCATGGCCAGACAGCTTTTGAATGTCTTCAAGGAGGGAGGCCCCACAACCTCCCTGGGCAATCTGTGCCAGTGCTCAGCCAACCTCACAGTGAAAAAGTATTTCCTGATGTTCAGAGGGAACCTCCTGTGTTTCAGTTTGTGCTCATTGCCTCTGGTCCTGGCACTGGACACAAAATGGGCAAAACCCATTCAAGAATCTGGATGAAACTCGGGTACTGAGAATTTGAGCAATGACTTGCTGCTTCTTCACCTCCTTGCAGTTCCTGAACTGGTTAATTTAAAGTTAGCCTGGGTTTGCACTTAACCCATTTTAGTCCTACGCATATCTAAGGTCCATAACGTAATCTTTTTGATTTCCTTAAGCAGTAAGCTAGATTAAACCCACACTTTTTCTTATCATTATGGTACTTCAGTGCAGTATTGTAGACAGCAGTGTCCTCCAAAGTTACCCTTCAGTGGCAGATGTGTTGCTGTCAGACAGGCATAGTCAAAAAGTATGGTATAATAAAAGTACCTATGAGAAGACTCCTATATACTCATATTGCATATCTGTGGGGCAGTGACTCTTTCAGCTGTATCTTTGACCATAACGGCAACAGTTTTAAAAGAAAAATGTTTGCATTTATACTGCATTCATGGATTTGTTTTCCATTATGTTTTAACAAGCAGTTTTAAGCTTGCTGTATGTTGTATCCAAAATATTCTTAACAGGAGCAGTCAGGGAATATTTACATTTTAATTAGTAGATATTCCAATAAACTGGAGCTTATTATTTCCAAAAAACAGGGAAGGAAGAGCAGGTTACTGCTATTTAATTTAATGTCACCAATCAGCTCTTTTCACTGTGGCGTTTCTACAAACAATTTACTGTGTAAAAGTATTTTTTTGTCATGCAAAGCATTCTGAACTAATATTATACAAATTTATTCACGAAAGACTGCAAGTGCCTTTCAGAACAATAATAAGCTTTAAGTGGTTTATATCAGAAATGGTTTTTCCAAGCTTGGAAACCACTGAAGGGAGAAACAATGCTCAGAAAAAGTTCACTTCAACAAGATCACAATCTGAACAAAATGGGTCTAATTCTCATCACTTTCTGCCACTGTGGCAGAGTTAAGGATTCCTGTAGCATTACCATAAGCTCCATTCCCAGGCCATGTGAGACTCCCTTATAACATGGATGCCAGGTAAAATAGCCTTGATGTAAATGCAAATATCTTTCTCCATGTTTGTAAATTCCTAGTAATATCCATTTAGTGAAAAGGAAGGAAGAAAATGGATATCCCAGTATGGTGCTTCTGAATGCTTCTGTTTCAAAGAAGAAAATGGATGTAAAACCGGTAAAGGCACATGTCAGCCTTGAATGATGGGAGGAGGGGAATGCTTCTTGAGAAAAGTCAGCTTGCAATATTGATTGGTAAGAATATCTCACAGGGCTAGCTAGCATTTGATGCCTACTCCTGATACAGGATATACAGATGCAAAATGTATAAGCCAAGCCAAGTGTCTGAATCCATCTAACATAGTATGTAAAGTAGAGCTGAGGAACTCAGAAGCTGTGAGAGCTCTGAGGGCTCCCCTGAATGCCCAGGAGGTCCCTCCACAGCCCAACTGCTGTAAGAAGCAGTAACTCTCCAGTCCAGAGGAGTTCACAGCTCAGCAGGAGCCAAGCGCAGGGACACTCGCCTTTCTCCAAGGACTAAGTTTCTCAAGCTTGTGTCAGTTGTGCTCTGCACCACAAAACATAAGCCAGCACGCTGCCACTGGAACCTCGGCTGAAAGGTCTACAACAAATGAGTGAGCTAGAGACTGTCAGGCTAATCCTGCATTGTCATCACTCCCTGAATGGGAAACAAGAAGGTAAACAATAATCCCAGCCCACCAAAGGCAGTTCCAACCTGGAGAAAGGGAAACATGGCATTAATATTGGAGAGGAAACCAAGCTCCAGATAAGCCTCTCAAACGTCTTCTACAATGAATAACCAGAGAAGAATGACTCAAAGAAATTAAGCAGATCTTAAATCAGATTCATTTCATTTCTTTCTGTGTACATTTGCCATTACTCCCACAAGAACCTTTAACTGATGTCTCTTAGGTCCTGTTTAGGACGCTGTATGGAGCTCCACCTCTTCTCCCCAGAGACTCTCCATTTGCTGAGGGTTACTCAGAAGAAGCCTGGAAACTGTTGGGGTAAGAATTGTACAGACGTGAATGGTTATAATTCCAGGGTCAAGCCTATTTCGGTAGAAAAGGAAACCTACCTAAAGGAGCAGAGAAGCCCCACTCAGAATATAGCATGCAAGACACATACCAGAACTTAAACACATCTGGTATCATCAGTATCATATTCTCCTGCTCTGATCTGGGTTTAGAACAGACATTTATATTTTCCCCATTAATTAAATCAAGTTGCAAGGCAACCTCAAACCCTCCCAGAAAATGTAAGATGGTTTAAAGAAACTGCATCAGCCTTCTGACTGAAATGCATTTGGGCCATACGTTTCTTTCCACAAACATGAGAGCTAGAAAATCACTTAAAAATACAGCAGATGTTCTAGCTATGACTTGGTTTTGAGCTTTTCACATTGAGCATTACTGTGAAGACATGGTAACTGTGTACGGAGCACGACTTCTGGATTTCCCTGAACTCCCCTAATGAGTCTCCAGACTCTTTGGTCTATTCCTTGAAGGTGTGGTACACAGGAGCTCCTCGGGTCTGCATGGTGGTTACAGTTAGTTAGCTATTCTTCCCCAAACACTTCTGTTGTGAGATGCAGTTCAGTGCCCAGAGCAAATATTGCTGCTTCTGTAACTGCAAATTAGGCAAGAGAGAACAATCCACCCGTCCAGCTTGGTACTATGCAATATAACATATATTTTCAAAAGCATCACCTCAGCCAGCAAACAATGCCAATCATTTAAAGATAAAGTTAAATGTTTTTATGTCAAAGACTTTGTGAGAAACGTTTCACATGCAGAAATAATAGCTGAGAGCATGTGCAGGGTTAAAAGCTCAACTATGAGAAACATATATGTAATTTTATATAATGGCTGCAATTTCATATACAGTAATAATAGCTGAATTATCAAATGGCCAATCATAGATCTAATTGGTCATTTGCATTTGCCGCAATTATGACTATAACATAGCCCTGCTATTGTCTCTCTGTTTAACTGAAAACCTAAGTCTACAGCTTTGCATTTAAAAAAAATCTGTGTGGAAATCGGGACTTTATTTGCCCACCTACCATAACTTTGGTTGAGGGACCATGTCTTACTTTTAAAACATCTGATGCTCCTGTTTACACTAAGACAAAGTAAAGTGACTGACTTGGAAGTATTTTTGCCTGTCATAATATATTACAAGAAACACCTGTAAAGTTTTTTTTTAGAAGAAAATTAAGCTCTTCATATATTTACTTGGAGGACTGCCATTTATGTATAGTTGGGGAAATACGGTAGTCACCAAGAATAGAGCTTCACTGCAAATTCAGTCATATTACTTCTTCATTATTAGAGGCGATAAAATACAATGTGAGCATAAGCTCACAGGAGACCATAAACTTGATTCAAATTCCACCAGAGTCGAGGGGAATATCGCTGCAGGGCTTGAGGAAGCTTTGGGTCAGATTTTGTGGCATGCATGCAGGTTTCTCAATGTGCAGGTCTGACCGGGAGATGGAGAATGGTGCTCACCAACACAAGCCTCTGCTTCAGCACTGCAGCAAGCTCAACGCGTGACTACGGGGATGCACGTAACACCTCCATCTCCCTTGTGCTGGGAAACCCATCGTATTGGAGCTGTCTGGGAAGGAACCCACCTACCTGTCTGATGACAGCTATACTGCCCTGCCTCAAGGCACTGGGAAATATGTGGTGTAGATAACACAGCTTGCCCGTATGTGCCGCATGACTCACGTCTCACCTCTCATATGGTGCCAGTACTCCCCACAACTTCTTCTGCAAGGTCAGGATTGCGTTCAAGGAGAAGACCCTCAGACAAACCTGGTATCAAATGGAGAATCAAGCCAACGCCAATATTTGTGTTATAGAAGTGATGCATGCACTGCCTTGCTGGGCAAGGCAGCAGCCAGCAAACCTCCTTCAATTTTTCAAATATTATAGGATCCTGCCTTTTTAAAAGAAGAGCATGAGATGTGTTAAGTGCGAAGAAAAAGACACTATTTATCTTTCTTTATTTACCTTCTCCTTTACACACTTCTGTACTTGGTTTTTCTTTTTTTTCCCCTGACAACTCTCATCTCCGGGGTCCATACTAGGAGTTTATTTAAATAAAAAAAAAAAAAAAGGAATTAAAAAGGTCGTAAATACTGGGTTTTGTTTCTGATTAAAAATACAGAGCAGCTGAACTTGACATTAAAGGGCCATCCAAAAACAGCCATTGGTTTTCAGAGAGTAGATGGGAGTTCTGCACTCAGAAAAATGTCAGTGAGACCATGGAAATATAAATGGATATTTAAAGAATTTTGTTATTTACCCTAGAATATTAAGCAGCTTTAGAAAATTACGTTGCTTTTCTTAAAACTGCAGGAAACAGGTTAGTCTATTTTTCTGTTGTTCATAATCTTCTGCCATACTTTGCAATTTTCAAACTTTTTGGCAGTTTTTGCAGAATTTTGTGGCACTTCAATATTTTTTTTAACAGAATTTACAGAATTCCTCATTTCTATAAAATCCAAAAGCTGCATTTAAAAGATGAACAAACATTTAAAATACATTTTTACTGAAGAACTACTAAAAAGAAACTCTGAAAGAGTTTTGACATTTTGCATTTCCCATTTTTCTTTGAGATGTTTTAGCTAGTTCTGATGACAATATAGTACTTAAGTCACTAATGATTTTCATTAATGAATGCTTTACTACAGCTAGAGGCAAAGAATGACAGTGAGTGCAAATAATTGTAACATATAAGTTTTACCAATGATTCCCCCCCTTTTTTTCCCCTCTGTTACTTAAATCTTTGCATCCTCTTGCATGTGTTGCATATGTCTCCTGCTGTAGTAAGGGGACTGTCCAAAAATATGACTGTACACTTTTTCAAATATCTCGTGAGGTGACATCAGAAGATGCTACACTTCATGAGATGCCTTCCATGGAGACTGGGTCAGGTCCATATTTTTTCAGCTCTACCTGTATAAGCCTGGAGGAGAGAGCTTTTCAATCTTCTCAACACCAAGGCTTTGAAATGCTCAGAGATAGCAGGAGAAAGGTCAAAATATTCAGCATTCACGAGCTGTCAAACACCCTGTGGATGTGGGGTGATCCCACACAGTGCCCTTGGGCCATGAAGAGGAACGAAAATGCTTTTGCAGTGGTCCAGCCCTTGACCTGCAGATGAAGCTGCCGCCCTTTCACACCTCACTGCTTCTGCCTCCCCACCTGGGGCTGCAGGTGAGGAAGAAATGCCCTTCACTCCTCCAATCTGGGCTGACTGGAACGCGACTGCCTGCTCCCCGGCTGACTAAAATACTGGCTAGCGATAGCTCGCTTCTTCTGCAACACTAATTGCTTCCATGCCTGCCTTAAAATATGTCTAAATGGAGCCCAAATAAATCTAATGTCCTAATGTCTCAGTGCCTCTGCACTCTGAAATCATGAACCTCGAATAATGACAAAATGATGAACAGCTGCATGTTGCAATTCAAACTTTTATTACAAATAAATTTCGAAACAATACCCTAGTGCAGTCCATTTTTTTTATGTTGCCTGTTTTAACCGGGCTTTTAAATGGTTCTCATGAATCTCCAAAAGGCCAGTTTTACACAGTTATCTTAAAGGGTACACATACACTTTGAGCAGAAGTTGGGAAATGAATCGTAAGTACATGTATATATTTGATTTAATTAGGTTTAAAAAATTTACTTGGGTTGCAGACCTTTTAAAATGTATATTTGATTATTTTTCCCTAATAGAAAATATCCTTACAAATTGGATTGCAGTCATCTGTGGCATATAAAGAGAAAATGAGCACATTTGCAACGCAGGTTGGAAGAAGGCTAGGGGAGACAGAGAAGATTTCTGAAGACTCAACAGAGCTTTAGTTTAGCAAGAGAATTGCTAAACAGTTACTGAAGAGACATTTTAGTTATGACTAGAGAAGTATGTGGCACTTAGAAATGCTGAAAATCGCAAATTTTTTATGGGCATTATGCAATTACTGTCCTAAAACACATCTTTCACTTTTACTGCATTATTTACTAGGCTGGTTGTAAACTCTGAAATCTCTTTTTGTATGAATTATATTCAAAATTTACAAACTGAATTTGGCTCTAACATCAGTGTCGCTTTCCTAGTGGTGAAGATGGAGCTTCATCCCCGTCTAGGAAGTCTCTGAATACATGGGTAGAGAAAACCCGCTGTCAGAAGGGGGCTGGATGGCCTCAGCCTGTACGAAAGTGCCTCCAGCTGAGTACTGCAATGACTGAACTCCATCTTTCTTGCCCCAAATAGGGTGACTGACAGTGCTGGGGTTCAGGGTCCAGGCCACCCCCCCCATCATGGTGCATCGGGTACATCCTGAAAGGCAGGTGGAGGAGAAGGCACACACAGCCAGCCAACAGCATTCAGGTTTATCAGTGGGCATTTAATTATATCATTAGGTTTATAACATAATGTAAGTCCTCTTACCAAGGAAACTGCCTAACTAAGCAAAACTCCCAGGGGCGGTACTGGTGCAGAATCCCTGCCTGTGCCGAGTGCCCCACGGGGACACCCAAAGACTCCCCAGGATGACCAGAGGAGCTGCTGGTATATTTATGGGCTTCCTGGGCCAGGTGCTTGCTGAAATGTCAGTGTTCTGGGTTTCCTAGGCAGGAAAATTCCATTTTTGCCCCTAAAATAAATGTTCTTGGTTTGCTTCATCTTCCCAAAGCAGAAATGATGAGCGTTTCTATCTGCGTGCGTGTTGGATGTGTCGTTTCCTGAATAAAGACATAAGTGTAATACTATATTAAATATTTATACATTTTAAATTTATAAATATTTAAAAATGTATAATATATGGATTTATACATTAAATACATATATCTATATTCATGCATTTTTATAGATTTTTTTTTTATACTGCCTTCCTGTCAAGAGAAAAGGTATTGAATATTTTGCCAGGATTTTTCTAATCGCTAATAAAGTATGTATACCTCACAGGTTGCATTTCTCACTTTATTACAACCTTTGAAGACTCTGCAGTGCTTTGGGCACCACACAACTACACGGATTGTGTATTTTTGTGTGTAATGCTATTTTTTTTCTTATTTTGGCTGAGATTTCTCCTCAGCAAATATTTTTTTTTTCCCCCAAAGCTTCTAATTTACAATATTTTCAAGTCTAATTACTTCAGATTGTGACCTGTCATATCAAGAATTTATTTACATATGAAGCAGACAGTAATTCATCTGCTTAAGAGCAGGAACCCATCACTGTTTCTTCAAAGCCAAAAGGCAACTTAAATTTCTTCCTGAAAATTTAGACATAGGTCACAGCTCAAAGGCTGTCAGGATCATGTTTTTACATATTTTTGATTATAATATGAGACTTTAAACAGGTTAGAGTATTTTGAAATGGCAAACCCCTCTTTTGCAAACCACTGAGACAGCTGGGCACCCTACGACAAAACCGAAGTGGCAATCCAAAAGCCTTCACCCACAGAAATGAATCAAACCCGTCTGGTGATGCAAAATGAGGGCAGGCAATTAACAGCCCAGGGAAAAGCTCATCAAGCCTCGGTGTGGGAAATCTCCATGCCTCACTTTGTCCTGGAGGTGTCTGGGAAGCCCTGGAAAGCACTAAGGGTCAGATTGCTCACTGCTGATGTTGGTAAGCATGTAGTCATCCAAACAGCGCAGTGACTTCAGTAAAATCACTTGCGTGAGCAAGAGCTGGTCTGTGGGGACAGGGCTACGCCGTCCAGCCCTGCATCAAATGTAACAACACCTTGCACCCTTCCAGCATCTTTTATCTCAGGTTCCCAAATGCAGGTACTGGCAGGGCTCCGGTTATCATCAGCCACTTGGCTCCTGGAACTAAAATCACAGCTGATACTTCTTCCCTTCACTTATTGTGATCACCCTGTTACTGAGTTGCAAGAGTGTAAGCCTGGAAGACTATGTCATTTAGCACATCCAGGCCTTAGCGTCTTGTTGCTTCATTTTTGCAAAGCAGGGCTCTTTTCTGGGCTTGTTTTTTGGGATGACTGCACATCCACAGCTGGTGGGTGGGCTGTTACAGGCTGATAGGATGGGAGTCACAGATCAGCTGGATTTGTTGACTCTCCGTCACCACCAGCAGGATTTGAAATGTGTCACTCTGAAAAATATCATAGATTCATAGAATTGTTAAGAGTTGGAAGGGACCTTAAAGATCATCTAGTTCAACCCTCCCCTGCCATGGGCAGGGGCACCTCCCAGGTAAAATCTCTCAGCAGAAGCATACCGCTAACTTCTGCTGATGTGTGGTTCTATATAGCCTCACATTTCTATTGTTGTTGTTGGGTTTTTTTTCCAATTTAATGGCTTCCAATTGAAAATCAGTGGGAAATATGTATATGTGAAGACATTTCTGCCTAGACCTTTTCTCTAGAGTTGGCATTTATTTCTACTGTTACATAGTTATATTTTTTGCCTGTCTTCACAGGAGAGGTGCTCCAGCCCTCTGATCATTTCTGTGGCCCTCCTCTGGACCTGCTCCAACAGGGCCGTCTCCTTCTTATGTTGAGGGCTCCAGAGCTGGAGGCGGTACTCCAGATGGGGTCCCACCAGAGTGGAGCAGAGGGGCAGATTCACCTCCCTTGACCTGCTGGCCATGCTTATTTCAATGAGAATACACTTTTACTCAGTGAGACAAGGGATAGAGAGGGAGTGGGGAAATCCCACGGCAGGGGGACGTGCATGCCTGCCGCTCCTTCAGAGGCAAGTCGCAGTCATCAGAAGCGCTTTCAGGCTGTCAAGGCAGAGTGTCTAATGTGTTGTGCCACAACTGGGTTGGCGTTGTCATTAGTCTTTTATGTGGCATCCTCCTTCCTGCCCGCATGTTGGTGTCGTCTTGCTTGGGTGTGTTGCCGCAGCCACTTGCTCGCTCACTGGGGACCAACAGGCCCCCAGCATGGGGGAGAGGTGGCCAGAGCCTCTTGTGGGGCTGAACCCACTGAACAGGGCACAGCCTCCAGCCGGGGAGAGGCAGGGATGAGACTGTCGCTCACGACACTGAGCGCCCGCTGTGTGCTCCCCCGCGACAGCAGTCTGCTTGTAAAGGCAGTTGGGGCGGGTTTGGGAAAGGTCTGAAGCAGCTCAGCAGTTCCTGTGGCTGTGTTTGAGAGAGGAGGGCTTCACACTGAGCAATCAAACATCACATACTAACGAATTAGGGCAACTGCATTTAAAAATGGGCTTGGGATGGTATTTGAATCTCTAACCTACCTAATAAAAATCTGATATTTTTATCTAATACCGATCTAATACCACACGTTTATGAAGTCTTTTCCTGACTCTTTCTGAGTCTGAAAGCTCTTTCTGAAGACAATTAAACATCATGAGAAATGCACAGCACCCCCTTCCTTGGTGCCAAATCAAGCTACATTTAGGGGAGTTTCAACTTGGATGTCACTTAGATGTTTTTATGGTTCCTTCAAACCCACATAATTTCAGAGGGCCAACACACTCACAGAGACCAGAACCACACGCCAATCTTACACGGGTCCTTGTGAGGAGGTGCTGCAGACTTCCTCACAGTGCTGCTGTTCCAACTTTTAAATGCACATCTCCACCACGTGCTCTTTTTAAGGAAGTATTTCTTAAACTGCTGGAGGTTAGATTTAAAGTGCTGTGAACTGATTGAAAATGTCACGTAGTTGTTTTAAAATTGTAAGATATTGCCAGAGGAATGGCTGCATAATGAGACAGTAACTTCCTCCATGGAAAAGTGAAAATTATGAAGAATTACTTGTGCTGAGTACAAGGTACTCCTTGAAATTTGTGAGATTGTCTCCTGCATATAAAGATAGCCAGCAAGGTCAGACTGTTCATATACCTTCATGACAGGGGCAGCTCACGTATGGATCCTTCTGAGGACTCCTGTCACCCGGAAACATCAAACCCAATCTTTACCCTGCACCAGGAGAAAGTCCAGAAATCAGAAGACTGGATAATCTCTGACTGTATCTACTGATGTGGTAGAGATGCTGTAGAGACAGGAGGAAAAGAAATTAGACAAAGACAGAGTACAAGATATAAATGACAAAGAAGTTATGGAAAGAATAGATCCAACTGAGCATAGGACTGGGAGAAAAAAACAAAAGGATAAAACTCTTGGAGAAAGACAAAGAGAGGAGGACTTGTAGTGCTGGAGGGAAGACAAGGAACTGGGCTGGTGGAGGACAATACACCCTGAAGAATGAGGGGAAAAAATGAAGCATCAGGAGATAGGATAAAAAACAAAATAGGAAAAAAGATGAAAAATAGGGAAAAACCATGCTGACAAATCCTCGCTACTCAGAGTATGCACTCATGACTCCTCAGTGAATGCAACTGCTTTCTCAGTGCGTGCTAGACTTAATTTGCTATGAATGATAGATTTCAGAAGAACTTTAGATTTCAATATGTATTGCGAAATGTTCCCTGCTCAGCCATTCCTGCAGAGTGCGGAAAATGGCAGGAAATCATTGCGAACAACAGCAAGTGTTATTTTGAGGGAGACATAATGGCTTGTTTGGTTTGACATCCAAAACAGATATAACTGCGACAAAAGCATTTAAATGCTAATCTGTCATTTACAGCGGGTAAACAAAAACTAACGCGCATAAAATCTGTGGTGCTTGTGAGCGAGCGCTCTAGAAGCCTGAAATACTGCTTAATTTAGAGAAGACAGGCGTCTCTTTGCAGGCAGAATTTATACCTGAAATGTATGAATGTCGAGAGCAAAATTTAGGTACTCAAATCTCTGTTTTCTGGTGGTGGATTTGGATCATACAGTTAGGGGCACAGAAAGGACTGATTTTTCATTTGCAGCATATTTCTCAGACATGGAAATATGCAGGCAAATATTTTCCTAGAGCAGTTAACACCTGCGCAGTCCTATCAAAATGTATCCCACATGTGACCAAATTCAATGGATTACATAGAGATTCTAAATTCATCACACTTTCCTGCCTTTTGTATCTCCTCATGCCCACAAAGCAATGGTAATTCTGATCAAGAGCCAAGGAAGTAAAAGGCAGTTCTGGATGAATCTGGAAGAAATGTGTTTCCTTGATCACTGGCCAGCCTGTTTCCTAAGATGCTTCCTTGAGCAACTGAGAAAAGCTTGGAGAACATTTCTAAAATCACAGTGTCTGCCACCAGCCTCCAAAGTGTGATACGCAACCAGAGGTCACTGGGAATGATGCTACTGTCAAACAGCTCACCCCACTGCAGTGATGGAAGGAAAGGGTAGGTTTCTTTCTGCTCTGGGATGAGTGTCCTTAGGTCAGCAAGTCTACTGTCAGCCTCCAGCCGTACCGCACAGCGGCAAGTCTAGGCCCTCAGAGATCATCTTTCTATAAATAAAAGGAACGAATGGACCTGAGAACTATCTTAGCACCACAGGTTTTGTCTCTGCTGCAAGGTGGTCTCTATGAATTTATAGTTCCATTAAAGCTTGTAAAAAGAAGAAGAAAACAGAGACGCAAGAGGAATTTATTGTAATGTATCAAAAAATACCTTGAAGTCCTTAATCAGAGAAGATTTCCATTAACTTCTACCGGGCCTGCCATGCTGTATGGATATACACGCAAAGAGGGGAAAACCTCAGATTGTGTTGCGCACAAATGGAGCTTGAGAAGGAAATACACAATTTAAGATTCACCTAATAGTTTAAAATTTACTTGAAAACTGTATGAGTCTCGCTATCCTTCCTGCCTTCTTCCTATAAAGTTTCTTAATTATTCTGCTCTGCCCAAGTTTGTGATTAGCTTCACTGTACCTATGTTTGCTTTTTTTTTAATATAAATTTTTTTCTATTATGCCTGCTTGCACATGGAAGTCTTCAATACACACAGACAAATAACGAACAAAGTCTCTTCAATGAACAAAATGTGGTCATATAACTAATCTCAAGCAGACAAAATGACAGGAACAGAAAGAAACTCAGTCGCACGCTCCTTCTCCTTGTAACATGGTGTGGTTTATCTGCTTATTATCTACTTACGTGGCTTTTGTCACGCAAGTCTCTGAGCTCCTGATAACTGCTGAGTAACTTGTACAGAAAACATGCTTTTATAGAAATAGAAAAATATCTTAATTTCCAGTTGAGGACTGGCTGCCAAAATACACAAAAATAAAACCTAGTGTAGTGTCCTGGAGTTAATAGTACATTCTGTAATGATCTATCTGGATCTGACCTTGACATGGTCAGACTATCTGCAGCAGACCTGGTTTTAGTCCTGGGCCTTCACTTAACTGTCCTTTGTCTTTTCCCCAAACACACTCTTCCGTAATACAAGAAAAAGCTACGTGTCCTCTTCGTATGAAGAAATGCACTTTCTTGTGATCTTAACATGTTCTGTTTCATGAATATGTAATATATAGCCCTGGAGTATAAATGTGAAACTTCTGTGGAGCTGGCAACTCTCCCAAGCCCCTCAAATGGACAGTCATTTGCTCTATGCCATAGGGAGGTGCTGGTTCACGGGAAGTCTCCTTCTGAACATCATTTGTCCAGTGCTTGCTGTTGTTCTGTGCCTGAAAACAGTGAAGAAGCGAAGGCTACGCCTTTCCTACACAGAGCCTGCATCAGAATGCACATGAAAGACACCCTTCTAGACATCTTAGATAGTAGTTGACAAGTTCAGAACCAAATCATCCTCCACTTATCTTGAGACACTTATCCACAGGAGAAAACGTAAACACTCATTTGGCAATCACCACCAAAACTTCATGTTCTTTGTGATACTTTATTAGTGTTTACATTACGCATTTGAAAGCAGTGATAGGATAAAAATCCTCAGAAACTTCCTTCTCCAAAAAAATTTCCAGCTCAATTTCAAGTACCGAGTTTCAAGGTATTCTAGAACTGTCTTAAAACTATTTTGTAGGATAAAAAAGCCAACACAGTATTCAATATTACACTTTGAGAGTCTGTGAAATTACAATATTGCTTCAAAATATTTAATTATGCCTGCATGGGCTTTGACATTGCTCTTTCAACTGACAAACATAATCCCATAGTGTGTCTAAGCCTCTCCACATAGATCTTACAAGCTTTATGCTGTTGTCAATATCCTGCCTTGGGTTTCATGACCTAGGCTCAGTGAATACTTCAGGACATCCAGCACATGGCATCAGACATCTTGATGACACCAAACCTTGCACGCTGCTGTTTAATGACCTCTTGTATTATTTTTGTCTGTTGACTTTCTAAACCCATCAAAGCAGATTACAGCCACTTATAGTGTTCATGTCTTCTGAGTCCTCTGCTCAGCTTAATTCAGCAAGAAAATCACCTTATCTGTCAGATATTCAGTGTACCCCAAAATCTCTCTAAAACACATCATAATCCTTCAGTTGGACTAAGAAAGGATGTCTTTTTAAAGATAATTACACAATCTGTTTTAAACATCTTTTTCATTCTGATATACATAGAGGACAAGATTTTACTTCTTTCTCATTCTATTCTGTGAGCAGTTCACTGATGTCAATGGTGTAAGGCATGAATGCAGATGGCAGGCTCTCACTTTTAGTTACATAGTACTTTAAAATCTCACATTTGTAAATTTACTCCAAAGCAATACAAAATAATAATGTACAGAATCTGAGCCAGGCAATACAGGTACATGTATTTCTCAGGTATAATTGATGATCATTTTGCATACTTACACCTGGGATAAAATTTGCTGTGATGAATACAAATGTGTCTGTCTTGCTTTAGACAACCACTTCTTTTTTAATTGGAGAGGCGATTACAGCAGGATTTGCTGAGAGCTGTTGCTGTGTCTCCATCCTCTGTTGTTGCCCCTTCTCAGGTGAAGAAAAATTAATAGGAATAAATATATACGTTAAGGCGATAGCAGCCAGTGCTGTACCATTGCCAAGTATTATTTCAGAATATGTGATCAGGATTGAATGGGATGGGGGGAAAATACAAGAAATAATTGTTTTCAACCCTTTTGCTTGGACATATCGTTGTTCTGGATGTATAATCTGCAACCACCAATTCATACTTCTGAGAGAAACTGAAGCTGAAGAAAATGAAAACTTCTTTAAGTAGCAGTTGATGTTCTGCATTAGCAAAGAGCAGTATATTTTGTTGTTTTGTTTCCTCTTCAAAGAAAGATGACACGCTGCATTTATGCGGGAAAATTTAGTGCCACCTGACTAAAATTAGGTAGTCCACATTTATGCTTTGAGTTTATGTCATTATCCCGGGAACGGTGTGGGAGTTTAAACCTATAATCTCTGCATACACAGGGAAAAGACGTGGACTATTCTGAATAAATGCAACAGCCTCAGAAATTCAGGTCTTGGCATTTGACTCATTTTTTTAATGAACCTAAAGCATAGGTGCTGGAAAGCAAAAGTGGAGGGGAGAGGAAGGACAAGTAACCAAGCGTACCATATGGGTATGTAATGCATCTGCCAGCCTGCTGTTTAACCACTCTGGAGTCTTGTAATAGTATTAGCTGACACAGACGTGTGACCGTGCTTATCGGACGTCACTGATGGGGTAAGAGATGCTGCGGTGGTAAGCCCCGGCACTCCAGTTTACTCTGCACGCTGCAGCTCTGAGTGGGAGCTGATTTAGCTCCTGCTAGTCATACTTTCAGATGGCCAGCGACTTAATAGATAACAAAACACTGCCAGGTGTAACAACTCTTGATAGGTTTCCTGATTTTCCTGAACTTCAGTTGACAACTGCTGCTTTACTGAGTTGACAATTTTTTTTTAAAGCAAGCTCAGAGCCTTTGCAGTCTGCACTGGCAAACTGTACGGGCAGGGGGGGAGGCAACAGCAGCCCTCAGTAAATGACACCAGTTCTCAGTAAATTAATTGTGTGGATTTGTCAGACAATGACAATTTTCAATTCTAGCCCTGTCTTTCCACGGCAGCTTTGCATGCTGCAGCATATTGCGTACTATCTCTGCGTCCTACAATAGTCTGTAAATTCAGAGAGGCAGGAAGTAAATACCTAATCCAAACCCAGCATCAGTGTTGTTTTGTTTGGATCCTACCTCACTGCACTCAGCTGCACCGTGTCTTTCCAGAACCGAGCTCTTACAGTGAGCTCGTTATAAAAACGGGTGCAAGGCAATATTAAAATGTAATGGAAAATACAGCCATTTCCTTCAGATGCCTATTTCCCATTAACCTGAAAAATTACTTTCTCACTTACCTGACATGTCTGCCTATCTGTAAACCTGGTATCCCATCTTCCAGATCTATCATAAGCCTGCTGGTTTGGATCATGACACAAATCCATGATGACGAAGATATCCCTTGAACAGCCTTAAGAGTAACTCGTGAGCCTATCAAAAACTACTTGCTCTTTTCATTTGCTCAAACTTCCACGCTAAATTCTTAAGAGAGTGTTTAATGGATGTAAGAAAGTTTTCAGAAATTCCTGAGAGGCTGGATCACATCTTACAAAAGGAAAAGCAACTATTATCCCTGAGAGCATGTAAACAGAAACCATTCATCTAAAAGCCAGAATACAGCAAGACTCCATTATGAGGCAAATTTCATATTAGTAAAGCCCTAGTTGCTCCTTATTCTATGTTATTTCTCCATTATCTTTCGGTCAATATAAAGCCAGAGTAGACCAGATAACAGTGGCTCCTTTGTTCTTCCATGAAATTATTAATTAAGTAGGCAACACAACAATTGTGCATCATTTCTGTACAGATCTACAGTCGTGTGTTCATGTTTGTGCATGGATAAATATGTCTATACATGCTCATTACAATGGCTTTTCAGTAAAATTAACAAGGCAAACCCTGCAGGGCTAATTAGTTTTTATTGCACAAAACCTTGGCAAAAAGTTCTTATTTCCTCCCATTTAACAGTTTGGACTTGAATTGGCTCCATTTCTGTCCAACTTAAAATCTAGTTTAACTGTTTTCAGCCACGCTGGGAATGTCAGTCCACAACGAAGAGCATTTATCTGATTCAGTGTTTCAGTGCCTTGGACCCATTTTTTACTGTGGAGCTGGCGCAAGGTCAGAACAATGCACTTGATTTCAGTGTCCAGTCCTTATCTAGCCAGAGCAGCCGTGAATAAGGCAACTTGCAAAATGTAGTAATTTGTAAGTTTTGTCCAGAATTAGAAAAAAAACAAACAATTTCTGGGATTCTTCTGCTCTCAGACCAATTGCCATTCTTTCCTTCTGTCAGATGGCCTTTCATCTTTGTCCACCATTCTGCCATTTCCCTTAGCACGTCTTTTTTTTTTTTTTTTTTCCCCTCAGGTTAGATGTCAACATGAGAAGCAGACCAAGGTTTTCTAGTTGGAGTAGAACCATTTCTTCCATGTGCCTTATCCTGCCCATTCAATATACCGCACGTGTTAAGTCTTCAGAATACATCTGATCTGAACTATCTCACGGCTAATAAAGTTAAGTTATAGCAATGTGATTCACTTGAGAAAAATATAGAACACTGTCTGTCCCTATGTTGCTCAACAGAAACAGTAATAGAAAAGTTTATGCAGACTAGCAAATTATTCTCACAGCAGAAGACATATTTAGAGACTCTGAATTAAAAATGAGCACATATGCTTTTATTCCTGGAAGCGTGACATCCACAGTATTGGCAGTTTGGGACCCAGTGTAACAGATTCTTAAGCAGTTTCCACCCTTCTGGAGTACCAGATTAATTCTCCACAGATGAATATGATGTAAATATGAAACACTTGGCTCCAGCTCGAAGCAGTCAAAAGTGATTTGCTGACTATCCCACCAGCATTTCAGCAGGCTCTGAGCTACCTTATTATTCCTGTCAGCAAACTCTCAGATGGCCAATTCCAAAAGCTTCTGCTCCCTTCCCAACAATGCGGCAACTGCTAGTGAAATACTCAGGCAAAACAAAACTGACCCTCAAAAAATCAATTACATATAGCAGTTTAATTTCAGATTCTGTGTCACTGAATCACAGTCAACCACCTGAGGGGACAGAAGACCTGGCTGTACTCTCCAAGTATTTAAAGTGCTGCATCAACAGTGACAAGGAGCTCTGAGAACAGCTGTAATCAGCAACAACGTTGTGCAGGTGTGTTGCTTACATGGTGTGTGTGCAATGTTAACTTCTGAGTAGTAACTGATGAGAAGAAAATATACTACTTCATTTCCATTGCCAATCTAGGCTTTGATCTATAAAAATACCACCCCAGCTACTTCTAGGTAGGGCAGATTAATTTCCTAAGTTGATCACACAACATAAAGTTTGGATATTACACTGCTGATACAAATGAAGCACTGCAGAAATGACCAGGCTATCATGTCACCAGCCCTACCAGAGGCCATTCATATATATGAAGATGCATTTCAACATTTTTCCGCTTAGGCATAACATGTACATTGTCACATTGTCACAATGTCTTTGAATCTGTTCTAGTTTTCCCAATAGTGCAATAAAATTTTTTTACTTATTTTCTATTTCTGTTTCCACACCTATAAAGAATACCATTAACAGCCCATGGCAGGGGGGGTAGAACTAGATGATCTTTAAGGTCCCTTCCAACCCAAACCATTCTATGATTTTATTCTCCAGAATAATTCAGCATGTTTTGACCTAGTTTTTTGAAATTTGAAGCATTTTTATCTTAAAGGCAGATGAATTACAAAATCTATCACATCTATATGAAACTAACAACAGAACTGAGTCTGACCTGAGTGACATTTTGAGGATTTAGAAAAAAGGTGGTTCACTGTTTGCTTATTTTACAGAAGGTGGATGACAAGACAAAGAAGTGCTGTATCTCATCTGTTTCACCAAACCAATCATTGTACTGAAATGCTGAATTTTAAGAGATGACTTGCAGCTAGGTACATGCTTAAGTTCAGACCAAATATTATGTACAAAGTATAATCCATCAGTAACATAATGTGATGAAAAGAACCAGGTATTCCCTATTTATTCAGTAGACAATGTGATCATGAATTTTAATATTAATTGTCATGGTTTCAAGGAGAATGACTACGACAGTTCCTAAGAAGTGGTATGTTGTATGCATGTCACCAAATTTATTGCTTTGTTGGTTATAATGCAATGGAGCAGCACTCGGGAAGGAACATGCCTTTGTGTGACTAGCTGCAAACTTTTTCTTCAGAAGCTAAGGACAGTTTAAAATTAAAAAAAAACACTTCAAGGTATAAATATTTCTTTTGCCGTCTTCCAATACCTAGCTAAGTTTCCGTGGAACACACTTTGCTGCTGTGCACTAAAGTAAGACATTGTAGCCCATTAGATGATGGACATCCATGGAGACAAATTTAACTCTCATTTATTTCAGCACAAATTGAAGATGCTGTTTGCAAAGAATCCTCAAAGCTTTGTGCCAAATCCAGCTCTTTCCTATCAGTATTTTGGAAAAGCTGCAGTTTCCATCCTAACAGAAGAGGATGGGAGAAGCTATGCAGACAATTGACCTTGCTGTGTCACAGGATGAGAAAATTGAGAGGTCTCTTGAACTAATGTGGTGAACATGGAGCAGGACACAAACCCTGTTTTGCCTTTCTTTCTCCTACCACTGGTGAAGTCAGGCATGCTGCTGTTAAGCTTTTGAGAGCTGCATTTTGTGATGCAGCACTGGAAGACAACTTGGCAAGACCTTGCCCGTACCATGCAGGTGCTCTGCTTTAGGTCCATACTGCTGAACCAAGGTGCCTACCTGAGCCTTGAGCTCCTTCTGCAGTCAGTAGAGAAGGACATGTCACCTTAAGGCTGTCCTTAGCCCTGCTGAGCTCCTGTTTTCCCTGGCTATGGGATGGAGCTGGAGACAACCAGACTCCTGACTCAGGCATCTCATTTGAATTCTTAGCTCTCCTGCAGCGGGACTGGGTCTGGAGAGCCAGTTCAGCTTCAGGAAACAGGACTCCTACCCACATAAAAGAGGACTGAATTCAGTTTTAGGTTGCTGAAGATTTTGTATTTAGCAATGTTGCAGAGTAATCCAACTAAGCCAACTTTTTCTAAAATGCATGGAATGCCTCAAAATTAAAGCTCGGTACCTAAACGATTTAGACACCTAAGTGAAATTCAATTAATGTAATACAGTTCAGGGTGAGTTTAGATGGTTCACCGCTTCCTCCTCCATTCTTTACACTTTTTTACAAGTGAAAAGCAAACCTTGGAAGAAACGCTCCTTCCACAGACTGCTACTTCAGCAGCAACTCCAAAAGCTGGGGTAACAGGAGTTCAGCTACCAAGCACTTAAGGAAAAATATTACAAAGTGGGACACCTTGGGATTTATGTCAGAAACATTTCTGAAGGAACTGCTTATGTTTTCTCTTTGTCTCCATCAGGTAAGTGCTGGAAACTGCTGACAAGGACTATATCTGAATATATAGATATACATACATACATATGCTTATACAAGCATAAACATATAAATACATATGTATAAAAAGGCAGAACTCATGGTTTGAAAGCTGGACCCGATGGGAACCCACAGTTCGTGTCAGGGCAGGGCTGTGGCTTCTCTCCTGGGCTGGGGCTCTGGGGGCCACCGGTGAGATGGGGCTCAAGGTGTGTGTTGGTCAGGTCACCCCCCCCAGCAGCACTACTGCAGGACTAAGACCGCGTTACCCCTCTGCCTCTGGGCTCGCTGCAGGAAATCTCTCATGCCTTCTATGGCTCTTTTGTCCCCTGAAATTATATATGAGATCTCACTGAGGGTTTTTCTGGCTTTATGCAATGTCTTGTATACAATGCATTGTGAGATTATAAAATATTGGTGAATGGGATTACTCCCTATCACATGACCTGCTGACACTTGAAATGTTCTTTTGAGTCCCCTTTTATTTGCACAAGCTGTGAGACTAAAGAGCCAGACACCATATCATTTTCCCTCACATGGATCACCTTATTTCCTATTGTTAGAGAAACCAAACCACCACACACTGTGTCAAGTGACATTTCTTAAATGCCGCAAGATATAGAAAAAAACCTGTTCTTTTATGTTTTATATTGATACTTTGACTTCTGTTTCATGTCATTGCACTAAAATACTGAAGTCTACTGGGTAATAAATATTCCCTTACTAACCCTTCTAAAATCTCTACATAGGGACTAAAATTTGCTCCAAAGACATTTGATTCTAAAGGACAAACAACCGAGAGATTATTTTTCTTTAGCAGATTTCCTAATCACATACTGCCTTTGCTTCACTAGCTGAGTATATAATGATGTCCTCTAACAACTGCCATATTTCAGTATCTCTAGACTGCTGGAATGGAATTTTTATGAAATCAGTGGCAAGAAAGGAAATTTGAAACGTAAGACTCCAGATACAAAAAATGCAGGCTCTGCTTACAGTATTTCAAATGTTGCCATATTTCTACTTACAGGATTTATTTTATTCTAAATCCAGTATAAAAATACAAATTTTATTGATTAAATAATTTTGGAAAATGCAGGCCGTACCTCCTGGTACAGGGAGTGAGGGGGGAAATTACTGGACTGTAATATTCTCCCTAGTCTTGAACTTGTTTTCTATGGTTGTCAACTTTTATCCATCTGTCTGAGAAACTGCAGGGATGGAAGCAAAGGGGTAATTGCCTTCCAAATGAATCTTGTTTTTTAGCTCACCCCTAATGAAATCAGCATCCGTAGGACAGAAGGAGCACTACTGCACGGTACGACAAGGAAGGCTTCCACATCAGCCTTGCCTGAAAGCAGACCTCCCTAACATGCGCCTGCTTAGTATTTGCTTTCCGCAAGGACTGTTATGATTAATGAGGGCCTATCTCTTTGCTATTTGTCAATGATTCACACCAGCATTCAGAAGAAAAAAACATTCTCCTTTATTTCTCAGTGCAAACATTTGATGACCCTGAGAAAGCCCAGTAGCTAAATGTTTCCAAGCCACAAAAAAAACAACCAAAACCAAACCTTGAAAACATGACAGACTCCAAAGATTCAAACCTGGTTTTACCAAAGAAAAACAACGGCGTCTTGTGTCCGTCCAACAATGTAGCAGAGATGCTAAGCAGCTGTCAGGGAGCAGCGCGGCATCATCTTCCGCGCTGCTGGAAACAGGTCCCAGCTGTGCTTTGTCCCTGGCCTTCTAACAAGGGGAGCTGCTGTGATTTGGAGGGGGGGTGGGGGGGGGACGGGACGGGATGACGACGACATGGTGCATTTTTCTTGACATTTCCCTTGAGTGTCTTTTCATAACTACATTTCTGCTAATTAACTTCACCTCCGAGCTTCACAGGGTAACTGCTTCCCCTTCAGGTTGCAGAGTGACAAAAAGCCCCTACAGTGGCACCTTGTTTGAGCGACCGTTTGGGTATGAGCAGCAAAAGGACACAGATTGACTAAACAAACTCAAGCAACCGAAATAGCACTGTTAACCAGAAACAAGCAAACAAACACAAAACTCAGCTCAGGGACCATCTGACCTTGAAATATCCGAAACGCGCTTAGCAATGCCCTCTCGCTCAGAAAACTCTAGTCACACTGCTAGGAAAAGTGTGGAAAAAAGAGGATGAGGTTTCCCGTAAGAACAGACACAGAAATGCACACACCAGAGCAGAGCAACGGCTCACCTCTCTCTTTATCACACAGCTGAAAGCGCCCAATAAAAAAAAAGGAAAGAGTATAAAAGGGGAGAGCTCAGGGGGAGATTTTCTTCGGTACGTACTCCCAACCTCTGCAATCCGTGGCTGAGGACTTCCCAAGCAGCATTCGAGGGATCTTTCCTTGAGCTTACACTCTCTGTTTTCCTTGTTTGGACATGAGTTCCACTTTCTGAGGGCTTATTTATTTGCATTAAAACTCTCTGATTAGCTGTTTTACCATACCAGCTTGTAGGATTTTTTTTTTTTTTTTTAGTAAGCCACAAAATAATTTGCCCCATTTTTGTTTTTTATCCCCCCCCCCCGGTATTTGCTCCTTTAAAATTGATTCCAGGAAATTTCCTCAGCTTAGCGGAATCTTCTGTTTTGAAATTAAGTATTTCCATAGTGGCTCCTTTATATTTTTGATTTTCAAATGATGACAAATTTCCAAACAATATGCTCATTTTTAATAGTTTTTCCATGGTTACATTTTGAGACACACATTTATGGGGTCTAAACATCTGCTCTTTATATCACACCTTATTGTGTGGGGTTTTTGCCTTTGCAGCCTCTTTTCACAATCCCTGTCCTCATCCAGACGAAGCAGTGGGTAGTACAATTGTAGCATTTAATTCTTTCTGTTTTTATCTGAGATTCTGGGTTCCTCCTGACAGTGTGAACTCTTCACTCCTAATGTACAGGAGCCTTCTTCCAATGGTGGAACTTTCTCTGCCATTCATACGTACTTTATAGCTTGATGTTACAGTTTGATGATTTCTCTTCCATCGAGGGTCTGAAACACTTATTTGGCTAATATCCTCAAATAAAACTAGGCATTTCACTCCATTTGTCGTATGTTTTTAGAGTTATCTAATTTACATACCACCTTAATAAATATTGGTCTTTCTGATTTACATATCTGGCTTTATTAGGACTTTGCCAGCACTGGTTTTTGCTTGATCTTTGTCCTATTTCTAATTAAGGAGAGAGCTTTTTTTTACCTTCTCTCTAGTAGATGATAACTCTGTTTTTCTGTGTTTCTTCACCTGCCATATTTTCCCTACTTTTTGTTTGAAAAAAAAAATTCTATAATGACTTCAGTTCACTTGTTTGTGATATAGAGAAATGACTAAACGCAATGTTAGGTGAAGACTTTACCCAAGCTCACCTACTGCATCAATTCTGGTTTTCAGCAAGCCCAACCCAGCCTTCTTCCGAGCCATGCAAGAGTGAGAAATTGGAACAAGGTGAAGATAAAACTAAGGAAAGTTAACTCCACTCACTGAAGATTTATACATATTGTCTAAGAAAATGTCAGGCCCTACTGATCCTCCAGAAGCCCAACTACTGTGCTCTAACAGCACCGACTATTGTAACTACGTTCCTGCTCAACTCCATTTGCTGCACCCACGTGTTTTTCCTCCCTCCTGCCCATCACCTACACAGTCTACGAAGCTCTCCGAGACCGGTGTGGTAGACATGGTGATCCTCTACTGGCTGCTGCAACACTACTGTAATGAAGATTAATTGTGACCACGAGACACAGCAGAAAGGAAACAAATGTTAAACAATTTGGAAGACACAGATCTGATATGGTGGAACTTTGTGCAGCAATCAAATATCACTGAGCATGCCGCTCTGTCCACAATGCACAGCAACACTGAGGCGGTCACCGTGGTCATGCATCCAAATTAATAAGCCTTGCCTCTTGCCAAGGTGAATTAAGACAAGGGTAGCACCAAAGGGTGATGCAGCAATCCAGCTGCCAGTCCTGGGGTAGACAAGCTGGAATTAGCTTAGGAATTTTTGCCCTGCAACCCATTTCAGAATCTGGAGGAGGTTGACTGCACTGATTATAAATTCAGCTTGTCCAAAGCATACTGGAAGAGTAGGCAGGTTGCAGCATCTCAGAGGAGAAGCTTCACATCTGCTTAGTGAACAAAAGGAATTTTCAAGCCAAAAAACCAAGACGGAATTAAGAATCAATGACTATGGATAAATATCTGAAGCACAATCTGGATGCATCTGAAGACTTCCTTACTCTTTTATCTCTGCTCTTAGCATTTCTTTTTGTTTCCCCACCCACAAAGCCTATTTTATTGACTTTAAATTAAATATTAATTCACTTTTCAAGCTACACTGTAGAAATCTGATCAAAGGCAAATGGTTACTATGATAAGTAACAGTTAAATTCTGTAAGTATAGTGTAATCTATAAATTTTCTTTTAAAGAATAGCACAGAACTAAACACGTCAAAAGACTAGGATCAACTGACATGTACACCGTTACACTGATACACCCACCCACAATATATTGGCTAAAATAGCTTATTTCCCATTAAAAGGAATACAAACAAGACATCTGAGTCCCTTAGGCTTGCAAGCTTGAAAATCTCTGCCAGCATTATTCAATGAGAAGTTTATTTAATTAGTAATGGTAAGGGAGGATAAACTCTGCCTGCCTGAAGTCTAGATTATGTAAGACATATTTCTTCCACAGAAAGAAAAGATGGTCCAGATGTGGGGGGCTGTGTAGGACATGAAGGATTTGGATCCAGCTTCCTGCTTTGTCATGGACTTTCTGTGTGACCTTAAAGTAGCTGCAGTGTACCTCAGGTCCATGTTAGTACAACAGGGCTTCTCTGCTCTGTCAAGTGATTGTAAATCTCAAATCACTCAATATTACGAGGCACTCAGTACTAAAACAATGACATTAGGGACAGATGAGAGCATACATCTACTTGTCTGCATTTAATTTGTAAGCAAGGCTCATTAACTTTATTCCCCAAATACTATAAAACGTTCGTGCTTTCTTTAATAGCTGTGTTTTCACCCCAGAAGTGAGCTTGTGACACTAAATCTTTACTGAGAGTGATTTAAAAAAAGCAGGCAATATCATATTAGATTTTTCTCAAGCAAAACATATACCCCTCTCTGGGGTACCTTGATTTTGGGCTGGTGTGGTGACATGCTGATGTGACCTAGCACAGCTGCAAAGCACCGCATTTTGCACAGTAACTGTTATATGCACATGCCTAACACATATGCACGAGCTGTCAGTAAACATGAGGGAACAGCTGTCCCCTGCTTAGTTTAAAATTCTGTCCTACACAGTTGGAGAAAACACTGCTTTGCTTCCACAGAAGCAATAATCTCACTCTCAAGCAGGTTAGTCACCAGACCTCCTCTTTCAGTAAACGGCTGTGGCTACGCCGAAGTTCTGCGCTATGAAAGAAGACATGGGAAACTGGAGAACCTTCCTATGAAATCACATGGCCGCTACCTTCTCTTTTTGACCATAAGGCCACCACCTCCTCTTTTGAACCACAAGTTACGTGAGAGATTGAGCTAAGGGTTTTTAAGAAAAATCAAGGAATATTGCTGTAGCTTTTAGGTGCCTAATATGCATTAGGACTTCAGCACATTTAGATACTTGGTGACTGTTTTTCTCTCACTCCCTACCTTGCCGTTGGTCTTCTTTTCTGCCGATCTCTTCTAGCCTTAGGGAAATTATCTGGTGATTTAGACTGCCTATTCTATTTTTCCTGAACCCTCGCCATATGACACAATGTCAGCACTATAGCTCCAATATTAGGTTACTTCTACAGGACGCAAACACAGTTATCTAAATTGCATGTGTTATTCCAACCAATGCACATCTTGCTGCTGACAGAGGTCTCCTTCCTTTGACACGGGACAAGCCAGCCAGAGCACCGACACCCTGCTCTGTCCCCAGGGCAGCTTGTCTCCAAAAGGGGCTGCAGCCCATCTGCCCCAGCAGCCAGTCCTCCTGCACAGCCCTCAACGTGCCCGGTGCCTTTCTGTGGGGAGGCTCCACACAGGACCTGCTGCTGTGCAGAGGCTGAGCTCTCAACACCACCAAGCCCGCTAGCCTGGAGGGTTCCCTACAGTCAAAGGATTGTGCTGGAGATATACATACTATTGGGCAAAAGAAACAGCATTCACTGGCACAACTGCGACAATGCATTTTGGGGGGAAGGGGAAGAAAAGACTGCTTTTGCTGTTCAGACACACCCCGGCTCCGTGTTTTATGTCTTCATTTTGATCTATTATCGCACTCCCATTTTTTGAGAGTACTGTAAATCTCCTTTAACAGCAACTGTGTTTCAAAATAGCACCCTTAAGCCTAGGAAATCTAACTTATCTGTGACAACTCACCAAATAATAAATGCCAAAGTATTTGACATCATTGTATAAATTTATCAGGGCTTTTAATCCACTGAAAAATATATCTTCCTTTCTTCTTACAAGCTAAACTAATGTTAGGGCAGTGCACACCAGAGTCAACGGGTGTTTGCCTTTCTGCTGTAAACACCTCAGGAGACTTAGGTGAACATCCCTCTGGAGGGGAGGTTTCACTTTAGAGAAGTTTTAAAACAACAGTTATGGTAATATTAAAAAATAAACATTTTAGCAAAAATAGTAAAAATATTGTGAGATTCTTCTATGCAGACCTTGAGAAAACAGGAAGACAGCACTGTGGGTTTTTGCTTGGCTCCTTTCTAATTGACCCCTTCATGCATGTATAATACGGAAAAGAAAACTGTATTTACACAGGTAGGGGAAATGAAAAGGGGAAATCTAGTTAAAAACCTCTGTTCCTCTTTTGAGTTTTACCTGTGTCTCTCTGTGCAGGTTCAGTGTCACTTCTGTACCCGTAAGGGCTATTTGCCTATGAGAGAGCAGCGGAGGAAGCGCGGGAGAGAACTGCTTCTTCCAGCCACCGTCGCACAGAGCGCGCAGTGGCTACCGTGTGCGCTGCTGTAGGCAAACTGATCTGCCCCGGGGATTCCCCCGTTAGTGTGCGCCTTTGAAGCATTGCTCCTCCTGGAAAGACCACTCTAGTTCAGCCTATGTCCCAAGGGATAACACTCCGTTTCACGTAACTGGAATACGAGGAAAGGTTCACAGCTTTTGAAAGTTTTTCTCCCACCTTGCCTTGTAAAAAAAAAAAAAAAGGGAGGGGGAAGAAGCATCAAACAGATTTGCAGTTGTGCCTCCCGCTTGCCATGACTGACATGGGCTCTCCGGCAGCTTGCACGCCGACTTTCTGCTTGACTTCACAAGCAGAAGACATCTGTGCCTGCACAGTGCCCTTTGCAGCTGCACCGTGCCTTTCCAGAGAAGCCCTGGGGGAGGATGCCTCCAGGAATGATTGGCAGCAATAAAACCCTGCTAGCAACTGCGCTCTGTTAACCACTTCTCTGTCACACACAGCCTCCTTCCCAGGAACCCGGGCTTAGGTGAGGGTTGCATTTTGGTTTTAAATCAAATTAGGGAGGAAACAGACGATGCTGGAGTTATAAATGCTGAAGTTACATTAATGTGAATGCGGTATTGCTGAAACCTATCCGATGCGTTATCAGGGATTCAGTGCAATAATGGGTATTTCCAAGATTAGTCTTACGCTTTCAATTTCATACCGCCCTAAACTAAAAAAAAAATCTTCAAATAATGACAGAAATCATTCGGAGAGGTAAGGACACCTGTGAGTCAGTCATACCAGCTGTCTTCAAAGGAAACTCATTTGCTTTCAGAAAAGAAAAGAGAAGTATTTCAGAAGAACTTATGCTCCTTACAGGCATTACTAATATCAGTGACACAATATTGTAATAAGGCTTTTCCCACAATTCTATCCCTGCTGGTGTTAACAACTACTAAGAATGCTGCCTGAAGAGCATGTCTAACCCTCACCTATTCTCTCTATAATACACTCATCAAGCAGATTATCCTTCAGTCCAAGATCTCTCATCTCCGTTAGCTACTCCAGTTAAAAGACTCTCTCTTCAGCCTACTTATTTCATCCAAAACTACACATACAAGTACGTAACAAACTGCATTGATTCTTCCTGAATTAAACAGACTGAAGAAGCTACTGAGAAGGTAAGAGGAATTATTCACCATTTCACTGTTATTACAGCAGCTACAGTATTTTGGGTTATTTTTCCATATGTAGTTTAGAATGAAATCCGTGCACACCAACCTCACCACCAGGCAGCAGAACATATCAACCTAAAACTTAGATTACAATAAACTAGTGTCAGGTTCACTGAAGCATGTATAAGGATTGACCTGAAGGTCAAACTTGCCTAGCAAAAATAGTTATAAAATACAATATTTACCATAAGAAACTAAATGCAACTAGCAATTAAGAAATTGCTCCTATCTGTATGTCTGTGACACCGGGCTGAATTTTCCCACTTAAAAATGGCCAAACAGAACCATAACAAATGTGAATGATTTGACCACTGGAACAGACTTCAGGCTGGTTGAAATTTGCTATGGATATTTTTTTAGCTAAACAAGTTGTTCTCTATTAAAAGTTCCTTCTTTCTTTCTTTCTTTCTTTCTTTCTTTCTTTCTTTCTTTCTTTCTTTCTTTCATTCACTCTCTTCTTTCCTTCCTTCTTTCTTTCTATTTCTTTCTTTTCTTTCTCTCTCTCCCTCTCTGTCTTTCTTTCTCGCTCTTTCTTTCTTTCTCATCTACTGTTTTTTCAGAACTTCACATCTTCATTTTTCTCTCTGGGTGAGATTTTTCAGTTCATTTTTCATGGTGCACCCACCTCCTCAATACAGTCATGAGGAGAAGAAGGAAACAGTGCATAAGGCTACAATGGGACCAGGACACACATCCTCTACCAGAGTTGGTGGAGTGAAAATATTTCTGGTGAAAATGTTTAATTTCTGAGTGCTCACTAGGGTGTCCTAATATTCAGCTAAGGGGACAGGGTGACTTTTTCACCAATAACTGCATCTAATCCATCCCCTTACCACCACACCTATTAAGTGACACATGAAGAGAAAGGGCAAGCATTTACACTGCTCTTTCTGCAATTTCCTAACAGGCTATCCCAGTGGCCTTATAAATCACCTTACAAAGTTTATTTTCCCTTTGATTTACTATTTCGAAAAATCCACTTTTAAGTCAACTTAAAAGACATTTTAAAGACCCAGAGAAACTCTATTACTCAGCATTCAGTACACAGGAATATCCTCTATTCAGTACACAGCTTTATATCCTCTAAAATAATTGGTACGCTCTGTTCAGCTTTGTTTCGTCTATCATTTATTGACCTTTGACAGAATAAACAGTAGAAGTGTAGGGATTTCTTACTGTCTTTCTTGCCAAAAATAACCGTGATTTTTCTCAGATTATAATGTCTTTTGTAATGAACTTCACTCTAGCGTGAAACCACACCATACTTCTGTCTTCAACTTCAAGCTTTCATGTATCATTTATTAAAGTAACAGAACACCAATCTAGATTTCTAATCCTGTCTGGAGAAGCGTTCTCTTTCCTCCCAACACACAAGTTGCTCATCAAAGTGATCCACAGGACCTTCAACCTCATTATTCACCTCCTGAGGAACCAGCTCTCTCATGGACCTGGTGCCACTCTCCTGACCTCAGCTGAACACCGTCAAACACAGCAAATTGCACTGCACAGACCTGCAGTTAGGTAAGAGACTGTAAAAAGACAGAAAATCTTAAATCATAAGACGAAAAAAAAAAATGCTGGCCACGTGCTGGTCACAGGCCGAGGGAAAGGCACGGGAAGTCACCTGTGCTCAGTGTAAAGGGTTATTATGTGTTCTGCTAGGACACAAGGGAAAACAACAGAAACATCTCAAAATTACTCCAGGCTTTTGGTCCTCATTTTGGATTCATGAGCATGGCCTAGCCATCCCCAGAGCTTGAAGTGGGTTTCCAGCCACCTGAGTTGAAGATACAGAAGTAGCTAGTTATGATTCCTGCCACGGTATTGCAAGTGCTCACCATTCCTGCAATTACCTTATATACACCAGTAAAGAGACCAAACTGTTCCATGCTAGGTACACGTACCATGAAGGGCTATTAAGAACAGAATAGACTTCTGATCAGATACGCCCCAAACTTAAAGCTCTAAATTATGTCTAAAAGTTGTTTGTCCCTCCTGCTTCAATTCTAATAAAGGCTGTAGAGTTCAGTCAAACAAGACTGGCCTCATACCTCTGTACTCTGTTCATATTAGATGTTTTGCCTTTTTGTGCTAAATGCTGGCAGGAATCACCTAAAGCACGTTGAAGTCACTGTCAGTGTTTCAACAGAATTCAGGGGCATTTAGCCAGGTTTTTCTGGGCTATAATCTCCCCAAATGTATTTGCATGCACACATACCTAGACCACAGACCAAGATACTTTTGCAACAGTTTTTTCAAATGGCATTTAACTCCACAAAAGAATTTCTATCAAAAATTATATTTTTGACCAAAAGTATCTTCTCTAACAGTACGTTAAATCAAAGCAAGCTGGACTGTCCCAAAGCATGGCAGCAGCCACCCCTTCCAATAGGGCATTCTGCAAGTGGCCAGTGACACTCAAAACCGTCACTGCAACTCGTCTGTCCTTGGGATGGCTCTGGCGTGTGCCATACCTGAGCTATTTAAAGCAATGTCTAACCCTTGCGGTTGCATCAGGAGGGACACAATGAAAGATGAGTGAAGACACTGAACTCTGGGTAACGAATGTGCCCTGGACTTCTGCAGTGAAGCTCATTACAGCCTTGGAGAAAAATATCTTCCTTTAAGGGCTGTTTTGTGAAGAACTTTGCTCCTGTTGGACTTTTATTTAACTCACCTTTTAGAGGCTAGAACAGAAAAGCCTAGATAATCCTAGAAGTTTTTTTTCTATCAGTCCAGTGAAGTGCCATTTTTTAGGCAGGAGTTTAGGGAAACATCATGCCATTTCCCACAAGCAGCAGGCATAAAAGACGGTTCTCAGTGAGGGATGAATCCGAGCCTCAGAATCGGGTAAGACTCACCCAATCTCCCAAGTTTACTTTGTCATTCAGATAAAAATTTCCTCAGACTTCAGGTTTGCATC
>NW_009650064.1:16091153-16122314 GCF_000708025.1 Charadrius vociferus
TATTTATAACAAGTAGCAGCTACAAGATGACTAGAAAATTCAGCAAATATGATTCAGGCAGTTTGTAGGTGCTTAAGTACTGAGAGAAAACCACTGCTCTGATTGCCTCCACCATCTCACACATTTTCTCATTGTGCAATATTACCAGTTCAAATAAAGGGCTCATCGGTCAGTATTATATATACTTACATATAGGATATGCACATCTAAAAGCTCCGAAAACACCAAATACACTTTTTGGAAGTAAGGGCTAGTTTGTTAATATGTAGACTTAATGGTTATGATGTCTATGTGCGCTTTTGAAAGACAACTTGACCCTTTCCATTGTTGCTCAAAACCAGTAGAAGACCTGTCTCAGGTATGGCATGTGGAGTACAGGTATTCACTCACTCATAATGCCATAACACTCATGTGGAAAGGATACTGCACATTTAACCAAACAACCTCAAATGCAGGGCTGTTGTCCAGGTCCCAACCACTGCAAATCAAATACATTTAAATGGAAATACACTTACTTATCCCACCTGAAAACCTGGCCTTATTGCACGCCTCCCCAAAGAGAGAGTTACCAAGGCATGTAAAGAGCAGACTGTGGTGGCTTCATGAAAAGACCCTACTGGGATACTTTTTTGATCTCAAAGTCACTTTGAAACAGCTGTGTCAGCGTCACATGCTTGTTTTCAACACTCCCTCAGAGGACCTGGGGATCAGTGCTATGCATCAAATATTCACATACCTTCAGCAAATAGAAAACTCACGAGTCTGCCATATGTCATGATAAATACCATGGTTTGTGGTTTTTTTTTTTTTTCCTGAAATAAGTAACGTGCAGAAATCTCTGGCTTCCTGGTCACTTGGGAGCAGTTTTTTGCTCTGATACATCTTGCAACAAAACCAGAGGTTCAAACAGAAAGGCCAGTTTGCAGGTTATCATATAGATTTGTTTTGCTCTCCGCTTTACAAAAGCAAGACGGAGCTGGTTCATCCAGACAGTAAGGGCAGCCCTTTGCTTCCAGCAGATCTGGTCTGGCTAATCCTTCAAATAACATTGTCTTCACATCATTTAATTTATTAGTGTATCTCCCTGACATCTGATGGTTTCCAAATATCTTACATGAGAGAAGACAATGCACTGGCAGTTGCTTATGAAAACACGGAACGGAAATGCAACATTTTTAGGACATATGATCTGCCTCTGGGTGAAGGGAAAGGCAAAACACCCTGGTCTGTCCACTCAGGCATGACGCAGCTTAAGTGACATGTCACAGCTGAAAATCCAGCTCACGAGATGCCTCTGACGTTACCGAGAGGCATGCTGTAATGCACAAAACATTACCATCCTAACCAGAAATACCGCAATACATATTTTAAAACGTATATGCAATTGATGCTGGTCTATTCTCAATCTATGGTAACAGCTATAAAAAAAAAGGATATGAGCAGAGGTAAAAAAAGCAGTCCTCGTAGAGTTAAATTGCTCTCCTAACTTAAGAAGCACACATGGGGCCGGGGAGAATTGGAATAATGCTTTCTTATCCATTATGGCAAAGGATAGGTGTTCTCATGCAGATTGTACCTGCTGGTAATTCACTGTGATCTCCTATATTCTAAATCCTAGCACATTTCTCTGGGCAAGAGCTACTGTGAGATTCTGTGAATGGTGTCATAAGTGCAGACACACTTTAGTCGTTACGTTAAAACTTTGTTTTGCAAAAGGTTACCAATCAGATCTTATTTCCAAATACTGAGAATGGATTTCCCCAGTTCTTAAAATAATTATTCTTGCCTTTTCTTCTCCTCTAACAAGACTCATCATGAATCCTCTTTAATTTTCCTTAATGTATCCACAAAACCAGAGTCAGTGAAGCCCCTTCGCACAGCTCCAGGAAGGAAAGATCCCTTCCCTCCATTCACACAATGAACGGGGATATTCCCTGGTGCCAGTGCTTGAAACCAGCAATAGACTGTCTGAACATGACATGCGTCTTTGCCCCTGGCACTGCTTCCAAAATTTCAGCATCTGTTTTACTGAGAATTAAGTGTCAATAATAAACAGGTCAGTTCAAAGGACTTTTTATTCATTTTATTCCAATAGTAGTTTTTAGTAAGTTCTTTTAATAAGTTCACAGCAAGACCTTTCAGCACACCACAGATAAGATCTCAGGGTTGGAGGGAATCCATATGTAACTGAGGTATTAAACACCTCTGGAGCAAGACAGATCAGATGGTAGCTCTATTCTCATGACACTTAGGCGGACCAAAAATGCTGACTCATGAGTTACATGATACTTCATATAAGAAGTATAAAGAAGGTAAATAATCTTTTAATGACCAACTCAGCGGTGAGCAAACACAGGCTCTTAAAATAAAATCAATTAACTACCGACAGTCTATCGTGTTCCTTGATATAATATCTATTGAGAAAACAATATATTCACTTATCTTTCAAGACATTAAAACACTTTAATTATTAAATATGAATGACTAGGATCAAATATAATCTCTTTGTCTTACAGTCACATTGACTGACTTTATCAGTTGGCACAAAAAATAACTTCACCTTAAAAGCAAAGAGTGGTAATAAGTGTCCTGGCCAGAAATGATGGTGAGATGAAGATACACATTTATTACCAGTGACCATCCTCTGTGCTTTACCATAACTTAGTTTCAGCAGCCATTTGTCTTTAAAGTATTGGGAGTGACAATGCAAACTATAACATTCCTGGCAGTACATTCAGATAAAGGCTCATAACAGGATTCCCACCTAAAATAAGTTGAAAACAGAGGTCAAACAGAAGTTCAACCTACAGATCAGTTAGAAAACACCACTTATCTTCAACGAATGTTATCATGTTCTGAGGTATGCTATATACAACACAAAAACTCGTGGGAATTAAAATAGTACAAAAGCCATCCCTCACACTTTTAAAAAGAGACAGTCTTACTTCTCTGTCGTCTTTATCCTTGGTTGCAGTTAGATGGGAAAGAACATAGAATATAAGCTTTTGTAGCTTAACAAAATTAGGATAACACAGAACATGTAAACCTAAACTGAGGACGTAAGCAAGTAAAGTGTTTTGTTCATATAACAAAGGATGTAACCATAAGAAAAAGTATTTCTTTCACTTGAACACTTTAATATTCTTAGTGCAAACATTTAGCTGTTGACAGACGCTTTTCTTATGTGTGATAGCTCTTCTTTGCAATACAACTAACCAGCTAAAAGCTTTCCTAAAGTTCTCTGAGCATATATGATGTGACCTTCAACCCTAAAAGAACCAGTAGTGTACCATTAATTAGGGTTCACCCCAGAATGAACACTGTGTGACAATCTAGGAGATGATCATTTATAAGGACTTCCAAAGGCATACTGAAATGTCTTATATGACACTCAGCTCTGTTCTGAAGTCATGCATAATGACTGCTAATTTGCACTTCCCCAAGAATACTCTTAAGCTGCTCTACAAAGTCTAAATAGGCGCAAGAGTCAGTGTGAATTACATATATAACATACTTATGGAAAATGAGAATCGGGCCTCTAACATATAATAGGGGTGTCCTCTCTTGGCAAGTCATTGTAGCAAGCCTAGCCATAATGTAGCTAAATAAACAAGTAACAGTGGCCTGAAACTCCTCTTTCATGCTGCTTTTTTTTTTTTTTTTTTTCCCCCAAAGGAATTTTTCCACTTAGGGGCTTAGTTACTGAATGCAGCACACAAACTCCTCACGATTTCCAGTCAGGCTTGGGATAATTATACCTTCTGTAATCCACAATCCACTAGTTAGCTGATAAATTAGTGTGCTTTTCACAAAGGAGGAATACTCATGTTACAGTCAGTAATACAAAACAAAAAAAACCCACAGAAAACAAACCCTAAGAAAAAAGAAATCAACAAAATAAAATAACGATAAATGAACCACGCGGTGAGACAAACAGAATTAACAGAGAACACTTTCACCCCCATCAGGTTTCATATAGCTTTAAAGAAAGTAAACCCCATGGTGTAGAGCCACAAAGCCCAATATTTTACCCTTCTGTGTATGTACATCAATGGGGGTTATGCAAAAAATCAAGGACAGAGTGTGACTGACTAGTAATTTTTTTAATGATTTAACTTATTTGTACTACCTTTTATACTTGATCAGCTAATAGTCACATTGAGCTTTAAGGAAATATTCGTGTGAGAAAGAACGACTTGCACAAGAAAGACCTGTAGAATCAATCCCAAGCAATTACTCTCTATTTGTATCCAAAGGGACAACCTGTGATATAAAATACCAAATGGAAAATTGCATTGATATTTATTGATAACGTTACTGTAAAGCACTTAAAATACTCTTGTAGATGAAAGGTGATTGAGTCAGTATCTTTAGGCAGACATAGGGTCTCAATTTCTCCTAGATATTCCACTTATTTCTGACCTCATTCACTCTGTATTTATAGGAGATCATCTGCACTAGAAACATTCCATATTTATTTAGGGTTTAGTCCAAATGAGTTTCATCAATATAAAACAAGTATGAGAAAAGAACCAGGCTCTTGGATTCTATAAACAAGAATGAAAGGAAGAGCTCCTGCATTAACGCTTTCAAAGAAACGTTGAATTTATGGGTTCATTTGATTCACAGTCGTTCCGAAGTAAGGCTCCTCTGATTTAAAGTGCACTGCACAGAACAAGAGAACATAGAATTAATTAAAAAGGCACCAACTCAGCTAGGTTCATCCTTAATATCCCAGTTCAGCAAGGTGCTGAACTCTAAGCATCTGTGATATCCAGCTGCAGTCAATTCACATCCACCGAAATCAATGCTCATTTTTTACTTCGCAGCCAAAAACTCCAAGGTGAAAGACAAGACTTTTCATGAGAAAAACAGATGTACCGTGACCCTAATTGAAGAAGTTCTGTTCTGCTTTAGAGCTCTGTGCGTGTCTGAAATGACCGAACTTCTGGAAGTCTTTGTCTTCATCCTACTTAAAAGCTTATGAATGTGAACATGGGAAAATGGAGGCAAATCCTGTATTCTTCAGTTAAAACCTCTACTGAATTCACAGAGAGCTTTGCTGAGGTGAGGACTAAGCAACAACTGCTGTGCCTAGAAGGTGCTCATTGATGACTGCGATGAGCTGCATGCCTGCATTTACTAAAATTACAAAAACCTCATATAGCAAAGTGTGCCTGTACGGTGCAACAGTACTTGACCTATCATATCCCTTTCTCACTAGCTAACCATAGTTTTCATTTCTTGCCACACATACATCTTGCTTTCTCCTATTTATTGTCACAGAACCTGTAAAATACCTGCTCTTCATACACTGTCAGCTTGTTGTGTCTCACCTTGCAGTAAGTGAAGTCAATGGCACGCCGTCATTGACCTCAAAAGGAGCAGGATTTGTCCTGAGATAACTAATCCAAAGCAGGACTCCCCCTTAATTCAGTAAGCTTTGGATCAGACCTAGAAGGCATCTTAGCAGAATCAAAAAGTGGCAAGACACAGCCACAGACTGAAACCACACCTGAGCTTTTATCTCGCATTCCTAATCTTTTACATGAAAGGGATTAAAAAGCAAGCTGTTCCTGTCAACGGCTTGGGTGCTATGGAGGATCTGAATGATTGAATGGGCATCTGTAGGATAGCTATGCACACTGACATGGTTTCATCTCTTTCTATAGAAGTTCGAAAGCAAGCAAATATTTGAATTCGAGGTTTTACAGTAATATTTTCTCATTTGGTTCCCAACTTTCCACTCTCGAAATACCAACATCCTTTCTACTCCTACAGAGTAAAGAAGATGGTTCTGCCTCTTCTTTCAGGCCAAACTAGCAAATTACCACATAACAGAACAAAAGATGAGAAATCTGAAAGTGATGTTATCCAAACATTCGGATAAAACCTTGCCACAGAGCCTAACACAGTCTGTGACGGCTCCAGCCTGTTTGGAAGTACATCCAACTGATTCCAGCGTATCTTGTTTTACATGCAACTCCACTTGTTTGCTTATGTTCCTCAAGTCTGAATGCGCTGCGACAGTTTTTGCTCTCCTTTATGTCATTCAGCCAAGTTTCTACAGCCATCTTTGAGACACCATGGGTGTAGCTGACTATGATTTTGGCTCATATATACATTTACAGACTGAGGGTCTCTAGAAAGAGAAACGGAGTGCCTGTAATATGGTGACTTCCAGCTGCTAGAATCACAGAAATCACACCAAATGGCATTAATTTAGACAGAAGGCAATTGAAATAATGAAAACCATTGCAACATGCATACAAGTGCAATGTGAAGCTCCCTGTAACAAGAAAGCATACAACTATAACATTCAATCAAACTAGGAGATGAGGGAAAAGGGAAATAAAAAGGTAAAAAATAAATACTTAGACATCTTAGACATCTTGGGAAATAAAAGAAATGGCCACTTGCATTTGCAAAACCTGAGGAGAAATCTGGCCTGAGTGGCCAAAGGGGAATTTTCTTAAAAGCTCAGAGTTGGCCTAACTCTTTTCAAGCAAATCCAAGACGGGACACTGTAATCCATGAGAAGAGTTCAGTCATCAGCAAGCACTCATGCAGGTTTAACCATCCTATACTTCTGCATTTATCCACCAAGCAAAAGAATAACCAAATGCTTATCAGAGCAAAGAACATAAGAATCAGTATTTTAGTTCTGCCCTATTCATCTGGTCCACCTTACTGTGTTGACTCCTACCTAGTCTTAGGAAAACACTAATTACGCACGTCTCGAGTCCTATTGGCAATAGCCTTCTTTTCTGTATTAAAAACCAAAAGTGTGTCCCAGCCACATTGCCCCAGGAGGAGCTCCTCCCGCCTTCATCTGGGAGGAGGAGAGGTCTGTTACAGACCACATCAGCGATGTTTCAGGTCGTGCAGGACTGAGAAGCTGGTCCCCGACTCCTGCAGGCTGTGTAGCAGCTGTGTCACAAAAGTACTGGGGGTGCTGATGGATGCTAGCTTGTACCAGGGGATCACGGCGTGTAACATGGCCCCTCTGAACCCTTTTTGGCACAACTTAAGCCCATCTGCTTCCCCTCTGCTCCTTCTCCTGGAGAGGAACATATGGCCCAGAATATGTATCTCAGAAGCAGAAAATGTATTCATCTAATTTTCTAAAATATTCTGAATGCCTTCTTTTTTCTCCTATAAGCTTTATTCCAGTTATGAACCTTATATTCTGGCACAATAAATAATTTTTTTTACAAAACTAAGTCCTTGCTTAAACAGTTAGGCAGCCCACAATGAAAAACTAAAATAAAAAAATTTGTGTATTGCACCTCAGTAGTAAGAAGTTGCTATTGCAAGAAAAAATCTTTGCTAGGATTCTGTGTTTTGTACATTCCCCCATCACATTTTCATACTTACCTTCGTCCAATAGCATTGCATCCAATACAAAAACAACAACAGAAGAAAATAAAGCCACAGTTAAGCTTAACATGAACATCTAATCACCAAACATTTTTGCTCTGAATGGTTCCAACTGGAGACGCGCTTCTACAATTTTCCTCATATTAAATAGTACTTCACATTATAAACAGAATAATGAAGTTCCTCAAGAAATGAGAAAATCTTCCTTTTAAATAGCAGTACCAACTTCTCTGTCTGCAGTCCTGCCTCCCTAACAAGGGTAAACTTTTCCCCTGTATCAGTGAGACTTCTGCCAGCTTGCCTGTTTTGAAGACAGCAGTACTGGAACAAGGCTTCATCTGAATGTTTCCTCATTTCTGCCTGAATATATACAAATTTTACATATATATACACGTATGTGTGTGTATATATGTATATAATATATGCTTGTTTATACAAATATACATGCATACATACAAATATATATATGTATGTGCATATACGTGCTTTTATATTTTAATGTTCTTATACAAAACACTCTTAATTCTTGATCGCAAAAATGTAGTATAAGAGAAAAGATACTGCAATCCTTGCCCAATGTAAAACCATGCCAGACAGTGGCTGTTGTCGCTATTCTTTGATAACCTATCTAGCACACCTTACAAGACACTGATACACTGTACGCAATGGCTGTAACAGGACAAGTAGCAATACTGAAATGTATGTTTCTCATAACGAAATGCTTTACTAACAAAAAAGTAGGTAGTGTTCTCTGTCTGAATTTTCATCGAAGCGTTTAAATCATCTGAAATCAACAGGATTCCTTCTGCTGATTTCAGAGGGGTTTAGGACAGATTTGGGTATATTCTACATGATATGTAGATTTTTAGGTTCTTCTTTTCTGTAAACATTTTAGTGAAAGTTGTTGATTCATACATGTCAGATACACGGGTCATGAAACCATTTTCTCCTGTGTTTGCATTAAGCATACTGTTTATCCTACCTTTGCTGCCACAGATGAGTTGGGTTTCTCCAGCAGGTCCCAGAGCTTCTTCCTTTTATCTGGGCAGCAGGTATTATCAAACTCTTCCCCTTCTCTCTCGCGCAGTGTCTCTGCCTCTCTCCTCAGCTCCTCATTCATCTGCTCTTTCTTTTGATGGTATCTTGCCTGGCAGCAAGATTCTAAATATATCTCATCAATCCCCCAGTAATCAAGCTCCTGGCCAAAAGAAAGAGCACACATTTCTTCCATCATATGTAGTTTCCCTGTCCTGTAGAAATTCAAAATGGAAGTGAAAGCCCCTGGGTGTCGATCAAAAAAATATTCGTTTTCATTTAGATTATAGTCATCACATACTTCTAGCAGAGATTCATGAGTATTGCAGTCTCTGAGCTTTCCTAATCGTGTCCTTGGAAGTCTGTCCAAAGTCCTCCACAGCACTTCATGGTTGAGCCCACCGACATTTATTTTAACTCTCCGCGAGCAGGCTTTGCTCCTAATGATCTCCACTGGTTCTGGAGGCAGAGAAAGGGTAGACCTTGAAGACTTTTTGTTGATCCCTGGTGGAGCCTTCTCAGCCATTCTGAAAAGGATGCAGTTGTAACACCGGAGTCTTTAGCAGAATGATCTTGGAGACTACAAATATTTGGGCAGAGTCCTCTTCAGATAGACAGTTCCATTTCTGAAGCTAAAAAAGACAAAAAATTAGAATATTGCAATGTACAATACATTCCCCAATCTCTCTCTGACTCTTTCCTGCCACACTTTCATATGCAGATGAAAATTTAATGATGGTAATTTGCTCTCTCTACAGTGAGACTCTTTTGTGGTAGTATACAGAACCACTGGAACAACTGGAACAGCTAACAGCACTATGTTTAAGGAAAGGAAAAAATTTACTGGAATTTCTGCATTCATGAAAATCAACTGGGACAGTTTGTACAGAGAATTTGTTTTTTTTGTTGTTTTGAGTTTTTTTAGAAGCAGTTTCTGATGCAGCCATGTTAGCTTAATCTGATTACTTGCCAATTAATGTGAGGTATGCTAATGGAAAGATTCTCGAGATATCCATAAGGGAAAGTTGAAATGGGGGCTAGCTTCCCTTTTATTGAATAATTCAAATTTGGGAGATAAGTTCTGAAACTGACTGAAAGAATTAGAGCATATCAAAATCTCCTGTGAAACCGAACTGGTTCCCTCCCCCTCCCAACCCAAATCTTGATTTACTGTATTCTTTCATGGCCAAACGTTACCCACCAAACAATTCAATTGCCGTTCTGACAAGTCAAATTACCTAGCACCGGACACTGCTGATTTATTTACAAACAGGTCAAAACAATCCTAACTCTTCTGCAGCCAACTGAGCAGTAATACATGTTACATGAGCAAGGACCGTGCATACCATTCCCTGGCTTCTCAGTGAGGCTCTTTGTTCCACTTGTTCACCTGTTAAGTTGTTGCCGGGACATGATTGCATGACAGCAGTCAGCAACCTCAGTTTTAATAATCCGCAAGTGCATCCTCACTCGCTGTGCCTAGTGCTTCGGTGAACTCTGAAGTGCAGCTGTTTGTCATCAAATTCGGAATATCAGGATCAAACAGGAAGGAAGGAAACTGCCCCCCCACACACACACACCTCTACTATGATCAATTATCTGAAACGGTGCTTTGCTTAAATAATAACCTAGCAATGGTATCACAGCCCAAAGGGCAGAATATTAAGAATGCTTAGGCAAGTTTCTCTTCCAAAGAAGGAAATTCCTCCCTAGTAATTTCCCCGAGTAGACATCTCCTCCTCCCATTCTCTGCAAATCAACAATTCAACAGTCTGGTCTTTTTTGTTTGTTTGTTTTTTGAAGTGAAGTAACTCCAGCTTTAAAAAAGCATTGGATGTGAACAAGAATTTGATCCTCTTTGCAGAGTAAGCATGAAGGTTGTGACTGTTACCTATAAATATATCAGGGGTAAACACCAGGGAGGGAGAAGAACTATTTATACTAAAGGACTATGATGGCACAAGAACAAACGGGTACAAACTCACCATGAAAAAAGGTGGAAATCTGAAAACGAATGAGAAGGTCACAAAGACCAGATCCTCACCAGAGCAGTGAGGATCTAGAATAATCCTTTACTAAAAGTACCAGGAAAAACAAAGAATTATTTCAGCGTGTCATCTGACATGCTTATGACAGTGTTGGCTATGTTGCTAGTATAAAATGAAAATTACTAGACCTCATTATATCTAAACTTTAGAAGTTCCTCCATCAACAGATAAAGTAATAATAAGGCTCACTCACACATGACACTGGTACTAACAGACTTCCATGTCCAAAGACATCAGGGAAAAGGAAAATTACCCATCAGAGCAATATTTACTTTTACGGATTTATTTATTTTTTTGGTTGAGTGCATATCTCACTGTCTCGTTAACTCCCATCATGGCAACAACCCAAAACACTACCTTGTTAGCAGTTTCACTGTGAAGTTGAACCTACTTTAAAAACACAAGGGCCAAAATATTCTCTCTCTTCCCATCCTGCCTCCAGCACTGCACTGTGAAGCTCCTTCCTGATCTCCCAGTGCAACCCAGAGCACCTCTGTGCCTATTTACATAAGAGTTTAAGCCTGTAACATTTACCTTCATTCATGAAAAAGATAATCTGATAACTTCACTTGCAAAAATAAATGTCATATCAAAATCAAAGCCCTGACATCATTAGCTTTACATAATACACATCCCTTTCTGTTGTGTTTGGTTTGTTTTTTGCTTTTTTTCTTTTTCACCTTAGGCCGATTTTTTTTCTCTGGTTTTACCCTCCTCCTCACTGCCTTAGATGCAAGGGTATGGTGGGGGAACTTCTGAGAAGGGGGGAGGGGGAGACTCAGGTCTTTGCAAGGTCTCCTCACTTAAGCATCTCCTAGTGGTCTGTGCTGCATTTATCAGTCTTCTGACATAAAGACAACCACACAAACAGTAAGCAGTTATGAGAGGCTATTTCTCCACAGAGGAAATATTTACAACCTTTTTTGAAAAAATACTTTTAGACTTTAATGCACAATGATGTTTCTCCTTTAAAGGACGTCTTACATAACAAAACACAAGAATTTAAGAAATTCATAGAGAGGTTCTGTCATTCTCCATGAAATCAGTCAAGTCTTCAGGCAATTTCTACAGAGGTTCACTAGTTTATTCACTGTTGAATCTCAGGGATTTCTTCTTTTTTTTATTAATATGTGTTCTCTAATATTAGCAATACTGAGTAAAACACAGTAGAAATCAAGCCATTGACCTCATTAATCTTAGGTTAACCATACCCTCATTTGCTTTTCTGATTACAAAAGCTAAAGATATGCAAGACTACATGTTGTTTTAGCTTTTATGCAGTGTAGTTACCACACAGATTTGTAAAACAATGCAAAATTATAGTGTCACCAAGATTGGTCTAAAGCTGATAAAACATTTTCTGATTTGTCAGTATAATTATTGGTTGCATCTTCCTACTTGAGAAAATGTGGCTTTTCTAAAAAGCTTTAAAAATCCTGGTTAACCGTGGTCATACTGAAGTTAGCAGTGAAAAACCACTAAGTCTGTGTTTACAAGACTGGATCCCAGGTGCTATGTATGTATGTATGTACCAAGGGATGAACCAGCATTCACAACATAGAGTACTCTGAAAAGATCAAAAATAAAAAGCATTTTCCCAAATGAAGAATCTTGAAACATGAAGGCTATTTTTACCTTTTTACTGAGCTCCTTCATTTAAATATATACAAGCAGTGGGCGACATAATTTAAAAAAAATGCTTTTAGTATGCTTCCTCAGTTCCTTTCTTCACACCTTCTTTTGTTTTCTGCTGATAAAATTTTAAAATTTCATCCTGTGCAACCCCAAGCCTGGACTACAAAAATTTAACCAAGAGCCTCTACTTTAACTACATAACAATCTTAACTTTATAATCCACATTATAAATTTCACACAAAATCACCAGGTCTTCCTTTATAACAAATTTATGGAAGTGAGGTTACCTCTACAATTCATTGAATAATCTTTCTGGATTTTAGCGACTGCAACTAACTCTTCAGACACTGCAATTTTTGTCCTGAGAAGGCTTAAAATATCCTTCAGTTTAGTTTATTGCACTATCCTTTTGGCTGCGTGCAACTCCACTATGGACTTTTTCCACCATGGGCTAGTGAGAAACGCGAGTGACTACCCCTCGGCAGGCAGGCAATGCCAGCTGGCTGCTCACCAGCACTGCTTAGCAATCGGTAGAGAAAGACACAAACGCTAGCCACAGATATAGAATAAGAGCAACGCCAGATAGAAGTGATTTTCTTCTCCCGCAATAATAAAATGCTTAAAATATCTATAATATTGAATAAAACTCTTCCAAACCAAAGCCAGTCCTTTGCATTAAATAAAAGCTGAATCTTGCAAAGACTCAAAAAGCTAGGGAAAGCCTGAACAAAGGTTAAGCTTTCAATGGTGTGATTCCCCTCACACCAATCCCTCCTGCTTTAAGCGCCCGTAGAATTATTTACCATTTCTTGTCATCTTTCTCATTCAGTCTGTGGCCTCTGAGGTTATTCAGCATGTCCTACTGCAAACAACCACCACATGCGAAGTGGTGAATTTCCCTGCAAAGGGAATTTCCCTCTGGGAGCTCTCACTATCCTACCTGAGAGCTTCCATGGTATCACAGTTTCCCTTCTCAACATCCCTAGGAGGCCATTATTACCATTGCTTTATAAGGGAGAAGTGAAGGTCACAGATGTCTGAAGTATCCAACGATTTTGCCTGCTCAAACTGAGATAGCTGCTTTTTTCAGAGTCCTTAGCATTTTTATCACATTTTATGGGCACGACTATGTGAGCAGATCAAACCCTCAGGCAGAATTCATCATCAGTTGCCTGTGCCATCACATCGCCAGAGCATTTCCTGGCACGGCACAATTAGGACTCTCCCAAATAATTTGCAGGGATGGCTGGAGAGTCGTTATTCTTCAAGGTCTGCTCCTAATAAGTGGTTTCTCCACAGCCATCTGCTTTGGAGCCTAGGTGAGTTTAACGGCATGCACAGAGGTCACCATGCCAGCTGGCCTGAGCAGCGCTGGACCCTTCCACAGGCCGGTCCAGCTGTACCCTGCACGTTTAAGAGTCAAGTCCAAGCTACATGCATGCCTCAGTCATAGACTTCGCTCCCAATCTCTGCTGTGTAATTTGCACTGAAGAAGGTGGAGATGAACACAGGCTGAGAGAGTTGGGGTTGTTCAGCCTGGAGAAGAGAAGGCTCCAGGGAGACATTATAGGGGCCTTCCAGTACCTAAGAGGATCTACAGGAAAGATGGGGAGGGACTCTTTTATCAGGGAACGTAGCGATATGATGAGGGGTAATAGTTTTAAACAGAAAGAGGGAACATTTAGATTAGATGTTAGAAGAAATTCTTCATCCTGAGGGTGGTGAGACACTGGAACAGGTTGCCCAGGGAAGCTGTGAATGCCCCATCCCTGGAGGTGTTCAAGGCCAGGCTGGATGGGGCTTTGAGCAACCTGCTCTAGTGGGAGGTGTCCCTGCCCATGGCAGGGGGGGTGTAACTAGATGATCTTTAAGGTCCCTTCCAACTCAAACAATTCTGTGATTATTTAAAGAGATACTACACTACTTAAGCATGCTTCACTGGTGGAGCATGCCTTCCCTGCACACTTAAAGCACCGCAAGACAAAAAAGTATGTGGTACACACGAAAAAGGCTGTATCATAAGGCCTCCAGGAAAAGGGACCAAACCTGCTTTGTTCTGACTTTTAAGAGACACATTTTCCTTCTTAATATCTTCATCCATTTTTGTCAGAAGGTGGCCTTTTGTCAAAACTTGACAAGTTGATTGCAAGGGAAGTTTGTATTCATTCACTTCCTAGCTTTGGAAACAAATGGAAGAAGTTTTCAGAATTTGTTGAAAGTCCATCTTCAAGATTTTTGAAATTAAATCTAGATTTCTGGTTCTAAATGTAACGATAAAGTTTAATTTTTTTTTTTAGGTTAAGAAAGCTCTAGATCTAAATGAGATATTTTGCACTTATTAAACAAAAGATTTTGAGTGATGCCATTCAATGTATTTTTTTCAGGTCTGGAAAATATAAGATCAATGTTTCTTCCAATTCCAGGCAAAAAGGCTCACTGAAATCCAGAAAATTCTGGGGAGATAATAGTTTCTTTGAGTAGTTCAGCTATTAAAAATTACTCATTAAGGTGTGACATAAATCAGACCTGCAGTCCATATATAATGCAGATATGTAACACTTTGTGGAAAAACTAGCTTTAACTTTCTAAAAAGCCTTAGAAAACCTGTTCCCACCTCAGTGTCTGACTCCTAGAGCCCATAACCTGGAATACAGCAAGTTAGTCAAGAAAACATACAGCAAGTTAGTTGGGACAAACTAATAAATTTTTACTGAATAACAAATTTTTAGAGTTTTATATCCCGGCTTATTTGATTGCATGGTTCTGCTTTTTGCAACTTCTGCTTTGCTGTAATAGCTCTGCTACCACATCATACCTATCAAATGCCTGGGTTTTGGACTCAAAATAGGAAGACCTGCAGTGTCTTAATGGTGAGCTGTGGGATCTTTATTAATAGCATTTCCCCTTGATTTCACTTTTTAAAAAAATGGCTCAGATGATAGCTAAAACTCTGAAGAAAAAGACCCCGCTCAAATGAGGTGCTCTTATTTCCATTTCCCACCTTTACAGAAGTCACACCTCATAATACAGTTAAGGATTGGCAAGCTGAAGGCAGGAAGTGTCAGGAAACGTGTCAAAGTATTCCTGAGCGCCGTGTGTATGTCTCAGCTTCATATCCATATGCAGGAACACGCACACACACGCAGAGGAGAGAAGTAGCTGAGCTCCGATTGTCCAAGCTATCTGTGATATCTGTGTTGGCATTTGGGCTCAAGTCCTCAGAGCCAAGGGGGTGAAACCACTGGAAGCCATGTGGCCTGAAGGCGTAAAGATGGAGCCCAAGCCCGTCTTCCCTGTGAGACAGCTTCCCTGCAAGCGACGGCTGGCTCATGTCAGACCACAACCATGGCCAGAGCCATTGCTGGTGGGTGGCAGGGACTGTACGAGAGCTGGGTCCTTCTGTGAGCTAAGGCCAAATTGCAGCTGTAGCCTTGAAAGCTCTGCTTACAGCTACAGATGGGCTGGTCTATGGAAAGTAAGATTTTGCTTTGAGAATAAATCCTGCAAAACCAGCTCTTGGGGTGTTACTATGGCTAACTGGTCTAAAACAATGATTATTTCTATTTCATAACAGAACTCACAGATGATTTGTTCCTGGTATGTGACAAATTATATGTTGGCTGCATAAAGTCTCAGAGATCTGCAGGAAACACTGAAAAAAGATGGGGCCCTTTATAGACGAACTTTTCAAATCGACTAAATCAGTCTGTCTGCTAACTCCTTGTTCTCACCATCTTCAGCACAGAAGTGTCTTTTAGATGGATGAGCTGAACTTCACTGGGGAGCAGCAGACTCAGAGGCTTTATATATTCCCTAAAAGCCTTGGATAAGAAAAGCCAGACAGAAATAGGTAAGGAGATAGAAGACAGAAAAAGAGGGAGAGTATAACTGATAAAACGTTTGTAAAATCTTGCAGTCACACAAGCTTGGCAGTTTTGGCCTATCTGAGTTGTCTAACTACCCCAACAGCATTTGCAATTACTTACTGAAGCTCCTACTCAAGGTAAAGTCTCGTGGGTGGGCCCTAGACTCCACTACAGGTGATGTGAACAACTTCACACCAAAAGGCTGAATGCTCTCGACAGCGTGCAGTGCAATTTTACCTCAAGACTCATATGGAATTTAGAACTCAAGTGGCCTTTTTGAGAAGGACCTCACCACAACTCTGGAGCTGAGAGCAGGGTTTGGAGCACACCTTCAGACTGCACTGAGGTCTCAAGAGAGCGATGAGCATGGCTTCACAGTCCGTCCCAGCGCTAAAGCAAGATCACCACCAGCCTTTATTCCAGATGAGTTCTGGTTCTCTGTCTTTCCTTATCAGCAATGCTCTGCTGTTGGTCCTTGTGACAACGGGGGCTATTAGGATCCTTACAAAACAATCCTGATACTTTCCTGCTTGGTTTACAAAAACAGTCGCATTGCCATTGCAGCCCAGGTTGAAGTATCTCTTGTTTAGGATGTAATTGTCTGTGGTGTCTGCACTTTACTATTTATGTTTACAATTGGTTGCTAAGGGCTGAGTTATTGCTTTTGCCAAAGATACTGTCTTTCACTGCATATTTAGCCTTCCCTGGAAATTTCAGAGGGGATGAGCTGTCACAGAGAAGTACAAGGCCGAATGGCAGATCGTTTTCTTTAGTTTCAAACAACCAGATATTACAGAAATGTGATTATGCAAGATCCTCATTTCAGGGCTAAAACAGACTACATATTTATATCCCGGCTAGCACTCTGGATCCACAGATTTGACTGGTGCTTCCGTACAATTCTTTGAGAAGATACAGATATTATATATACAGGGTAAAGTAATAATAGTAAATACATTAATATTAATAAAATAGAGCTTTAAATTGCAACTTATTCATCCACTAATTGATTTTTTTTTCTAATTGCATTGCAGTGCATTAAGATGATGGAGGAGATTGTCAACATGTCATTTGTTCTTTGAGGAGGCACTATTGTAACCAGTTGTCCTAAACCAATTAGTTTTAGGGCTTTTCTAAACATGTTATCTTCTATAACCCTTCAATCTTCCACTGCTCCCTACCAATAAAATTGCTGCCAACTAGCCAAAAGCGCTGAAGAACTTCACAGATGTCTTTTTGTTCTCCTGAACAAAAACTTGCACAGTGTGGTACTGAATGATTATTCTAGGTTTCTAGGCAGGGAAATATTACACAGAATATAATATTATACTATATACATAGAGAATGATGTCTAAAACAACGAGGTACATTGCGAAGGGTCAGATTTTATACCTCTTTGAATGAAACTGCATCCAAAACTCTGGCTGTGGCACTTTGTCCAGAATCCTGGTATAATGTTTGAATTTTCTAACAGAGTATAAACATGCAACCCCACCATTCCAGATCTACATACAATTAAGGAAGTATGGTCATACTCTTAAGTGACTTCTTTGGAAATGAAAATATTTGGGTTCAATTTCTGCCTCTGTCAAAAGTTTCATTTTGAACCCTTTCTAACTGGGCTCTGCTGATTCAGTTGAGAAAAATGGTAGGCCTAGGTCTCCCCAGACAACAGGTAGGAAGAGTCGCAGCCAAAGATTTCAGTTTGAGATGTGTAGATTTACTCAAGAGATGCTTGTCTCAACCCAGTGACTCTACCCAGCAGGACTACAGCCTACATTCCTACTGCTGGTGCTTCACAGAAGCACTGAAGCTGGAAGGAATGAATCAAGGCCTTGATTTTTGGGTGACTCAGTTCTGACAAGCGCCTTTGTACACAGCTGGAAATGTCCCCAAGGTCATAGCATCAGCAAGCCTTCACAAAAAGCTTTTATCATTTAAAATTAAGACAAGTTTCAGTCTAGGCTTGATTCTGAAGAATCCATCCCTTCAACATTTTGATGTCTTAAACTACAGAATGCCTTGAAAAAACACCCCAACCTACTACTAAAAATTGTAATGAGGGGCCTATGACAACCTGTCATCTTATTTTGCCCATCTGAGAGACAGGGTCACCCAGAAAGCCGAATACTTTGATTCCCAACCTTATATTAAGGTATTTTGGTTCCACAGGACAGTTCCACATCCTGCACAAAGGTAAAGCTGGTTTGGGGATTGTGTAAGGGAGTGCTGTTCTTAGGAACTTGAGTTTAACACTGTAGAGAAGAAGCTATACTTCATTTTCATACTGATTTTTAGTCCTACCCCAATTGAGACAGTGTAAATTTTGGAAAGCAGAATGTCAAGCCTAAAGGCAGCTGATACCAGGAGTATTGATATTGCTGACTCTCAAATTGACCTGACAAAAGAAAAAAAGTGAGGACTCACTGTCACGCACAACCCCATGCTATTGTTGCTCTAATTCTGAAACCAAGAATGGCTAAAAGGAAAATTTTATAAAACTGCCACGATAAATTAATTTATTTACCTCTATCAAGCCAAAATGTATTTTTAAAAGCCACAGCATCCTCTTAAAAAATGTGCTCCATCAGAGCCATTAGTTCAGAGTTTCTAATATTAAACATGCAAGACCCAAGTTCAAAGAAGGGTGCAGGAACCTCTGCGACAGGATCAACACGGTACTTCACAGTCAGAAAGAAGATACTCTGAATGCCCATCTAGGCCCAGTGCATAAGCAGGATCAAAAGGGACACAACTCGCCCACATGACATTCTAAGTCTGGAAACCTCCTCTTATACGAGGCACATAAAGCACAGTCCTTCAGAAGAACTGACCAAGGTTCACACTTTTCAAAATAGAATCATAGAATCATTTAGGCTGGAAAAGACATTTAAGATCATCAAGTCCAACTGTTAACCTAGCACTGCCATGTCCCTCAGCACCACATCTACACGTTTTTAAATACCTCCAGGTATGGTGACTCAACTGCTTCCCTGGGCAGCCTGTTCCAATGCTTGACAACCATTTCAGTGAAGAATTTTTCCTAATATCCATCCTAGACCTCCCCTCGCACACTTTGAGGCTGTTTCCTCTTGTCCTATCGCTTTTTACACCTTGAGGTGGTGGTCGCAGCCTACTGACTTAATTGCCTGATTATTAAACATTCACCCAAGGACCACGTTCATCCCTAGTGACTCAAACCTGTGTTTTATATTTTGTAGACTGCTGCTGCTACCAATAAGCCCCTGGATGGATGCAGGGATGGAGACCACCCCTGTTCCTATTGAGAAAGAATGAGGCAGACTGCGCTCCAAAGGCAACAGGCTTGAGTCTGTAGCTGAGGGGTATGACCAATCTTTTCGCTGGGAAGAATCCTGGATTACAGGAGATGAAATATTTGTTGGCTTCATGTTAACCTGAAAAAGGCCTAACAGCTTGATTTCCTGTTTCTGGGTGAGTACCTTAACCACGAGGCTACTGAACAAAAGCCAAGGGGTTTTGCTTCTACTAGGTGATCTATAAATATGTCCTCATTTTCAGAGCAGCCAAACATTCTCATCCTTTCTTTAGTTCAAGGGGAGAAGAAGATACCAGCACCACTAGCACTACTTTAATGAAATCCCTAAATAGGACCAACTATCGGCAGTCAGGCTAGTCCTAAATATAAATGTAAGCACAAGGTCTGCCCAGTTAAGAAGTTTGCTCTATGTCAGCAATAACAAGGATGAAGAAAGCATGAGATGGAACTATTCTAGTGTAATAAGTGATTGGAGGTAATTTGCTGATCCAACCAGTAGTTTAAAAACCACCTTGCTAACAAATGTTATCTTGAGCAAATCATAAACGACAATGTAACTAGAAGTAAAGGGTTAACCAAATAAATTGAAGAAGAGAATAGCTTAAAGCTTGCTATAGCTGATATAGTAACATCCTGTATAACAGGAAAGGCTCAACCACAATGCTATGTTTCTATGGTATTCGTTTAGGTAGTATAGATTCATATTGTATTATCTTGTGTGCAATGCAGATTCTTGGAACCGGGTTTAAGCTGAATATTTAGTCAAGCTTTAATTGCCCTATAAAGTAATATTTTAGGATGTATGTTGTGTAGGTAGTGCACAAGTTCTAGGAAGAAGAAAGCTGTGAACCGCAATGAAGAGGAAGAACATCGAAGAGACCCCCTCGTAACAGGGGACAGAAACCAAGAAGAAACTGGAGAAAGCCACGTCAACCTGGAACTCAACCCGGAGCAAAAGACTATAAGAAGGGGGCTGTAAAGGAGATGAATTTGCGAGCCCTTGGTGGAGCTGCGACTCCCTGGCCGCCCAGCGCTGTTTTGCCTGTTTACTGCTTGCTTAATAAATTCTATTTGGATAATCCTGATTGGCGTGGATCAAATTTGTCACCGCCACTTATAACAGAATCACATGCACAAATGTATTTTGTCGGCCACTTGCCGCTCGCTGAGGTGAGGGCCCGACTCTGAGCTGTGAATAAAGCAAACCTGGAGTTACGCGCAGTCTGGCGAAATCCTTTAACAGTTTTTACCCCGTAATTTTTGTGCACGAAGACCCGGACGAAGACTCAGAAGTGAGTAAGCATATTGTGGAAGCCGTTCGGTCGGGGAGAGTCCGGGAGTGTGCCTGAACAAGACGCTCCCAAGATAGAGGCGTGTGTGTATGTGTGTGTGAAGCCACTCCGGAGGATGGGGGCAGAAGAAAGCAAGCCTTCTGAACCCATGTGAGGGACGAGGGATCCCAAGGTGAGGATACCCGGCATTCCCTGGGATGAGGGATCCCAAGGTGAGGATACCCAACATTCCCTTTAAAGTTAATAGGACGCTATGTTACTGTTAAACGATCATGAGACTAAATTATTTGTAAGACTGGCAAAAGTTCTGATATATTGGTGTGGATCTGTGGCAAACGATGGATGGTTTAAGATTTAAGTTACACGTGTATTTGGCTATTGTTCAATTGGGAAATTTTGTGGTGTGAGTGAGAAACGTAACGGGCCCTTCTGCATGACTGAGTGAGTGTATGAGTGAGTGTGAGACAGAATATAAACAAAGCCTTTAGTTGAACATCAAAGGAAAGATGAAACCCCCACTGAATGGCTGGAAAGATTGCGAAAGAATCTGCAACTCTATTCAGTGAGGTTGCTGCGGGAGGTCGAAGGAAAGGACATCTTAAGAGAAATTGCAGGAAGCGTATACGGGACGAACAAATGTTTAAAGAAGATCGGGGGGGGGTCAGAGGCTCTATTCGCTGAGGATCCCTAAGAAAAAGGAGCTCTTGGTAAGATTAAAATTAGGTCCCCAGCATTAAGAAGTAGAGTTCTTCGTGGACTCCGGGACAGAAAGATCTACTGTCCAGACAGTACCCCAGGGATGCTCACCATCCTCGGAGAAACTGCAAGTCTTTGGAGCAAAAGGGGAACCTTTCAAGGTGCCCCTGATAAAAAGTGTAACAATAGAAACTCCAAATAAATATGGAGTGGGAACATTTTTATTAGTTCCGGAAGCTGAGTATAATGTTTTGGGACGAGACCTGATGGTGGAATTAGGAATTAATTTGGAAGTAGATCAAGAGAAACTAAAAGTCAGATTATGCTTATTAACTGCAGAAGATGAAGCCAAAATTAATCCAGAAACCTGGTATAATCCAGGATCGGTGAGAAAATTAGATATCGAACCAATCAAGGTCTCTGTAAGAGACTCAAACCAACCAATTAGAATAAAACAATATCCCATCTCCAGAGAAGGGAGAGAAGGGTTGCAGCCAGTAGTTTAGAGACTTTTGGCCCAAGGACTCCTGGAACCCTACATGTCTCCTCACAATACTCCCATCCTACCCGTAAAGAAGCCAGATGGGTCCTAGCATTTGGTACAAGATTTGAGGGCTATAAATGAACGGACCATCACCCGGTTGGTGATGGTCCAGATTAAGATGGTCCAATTAAGCCCAGATTACAACTGGTATAATGTCATAGATTTAAAAGATGCCTTTTGGGCCTGCCCCTTAGAGGAAAATTGTAGAGACTATTTTGCCTTTGAATGGGAAGATCCCAAAACACATAGAAAACAACAATTACAATGGACCATTTTGCCCCAAGGGTTTACGGAATCCCCAAACCTGTTTGGACAAGTTTTAGAACGCTTCTCAGAATCTTAGGAATTAAATCAAGAGTTGATTCTGGTACAATATGTAGATGATTTACTAATTGCTGGAAAAACTCAAGAAGATGTTAGAAATGAAAGCATTAAATTACTGAATTTTCTAGGTCTCCAGGGACTAAAAGTCTCAAAATCTAAGTTACAGTTTACAGAAGAAGAAGTAAAATATCTAGGGCACTGGCTTACAAAGGGGCACCCCTCCCGAGAGGGTAAAAGGGATCTTGTGTCTAACACTACCCACTAATAAAAGGCAAATAGGACAACTATTAGGACTGTTAGGATACTGTCGACAATGGATAGAGAATTACAGTACTAAAGTGAAATTTTTATATAAGAAATTAACCAAAGATGGTTTGGTAAAATGGACCTCTGAGGATGAGAAGTGTTGGGAAGAAATAAAAAGAAATTTGATGGAAGCACCTGTCCATAGTTTACCTGACATCCATAAACCTTTTCAGCTTTCCATTAATGTGGACAACGGAACAGCATATGGGGTTTTGACCCAGGGATGGGCAGGGCAAAGAAAAACTGTAGGATATTATTCTAAAATTTTAGATCCTGTAAGCCAGGGGTGGTCCACTTGCCTGCAAGCAGTAGTAGCAACCACATTACCGGTAGAAGAAGTCGGAAAAGTCACCTTAGGAGGTGAACTGAAAGTATACACCCCCCCATAAAATTCGGGGAGTATTGCAACAACGGGCTGATAAATGGCTTACTGACAGTCAGTTGTTAAAGTATGAAGGAATCCTGATTAACTCCCCTAGACTAGAAATGGAAACAACTTCTATTCAAAATCTGGCCCACTTTTTATACGGGGAGCCCAAGGAAGAACTAACACATGACTGTCTCCAGTTAATAAATTTACAGACCAAAATAAGGGTAGATTTAGAAGAAGAAGAATTCGATGAAGGAGAAAAATTCTTTGTGGATGGCTCCTCACAGGTAGTGGGGGGGGGGGGGGGGAACGAAAATCGGGATATGCCATTGTGGATGGGCATACTTTTCGGATAAAGGAATCCAGACCATTGAGTACGGTGTGGTCCGCACAAGCTTGTTATGTTAAGATCACTAAAACTTTTAGAAAATATAATTGGAACTATTTATACGGATTCCAAGTATGCCTTTGAAGTGGTACATACTTTTGGAAAAATTTGGGAAGAACGAGGTCTAATTAATACCCAGGGGAAAGGGTTAGTTCATGAAAGACTAATCCAAGAAGTATTAAAGGCTTTACGAGGCCCATTAAAAATATCTATAGTCCATATAAAAGGGCACTAAATGGGACTAACTCATACCGTGAGGGGAAATAATCTAGCTGATGCAGAAGCAAAACGGGCTGCATTGTTAACTAGTAAGAGTAAAGAGAAATGGTACAGTTTGAAATAAACTATGCCTGTGTTGGAATATACAGCCTAGCAAAAAAGATCTTAGAAGGATGTCTAACCTGTCACAAAGTAAATAAACGACAACTTAGAGAAAAAGTGCAAGGAGGTCGTGAATTAGCTAAAAGACCATTTGAGAAAATACAAGTGGATTTTACTGAATTACCAAAGGTTGGGTGATATCAGTATTTATTAGTCTTGGTCGATCACCTAAAACTCAACCAAGACAGACACTGGTATTTCTCCCTTTGAAATGTTGTATGGAATGCCTTACGATTTCGGATTATTAGTAGAACACCCAAGGGTCGAGGATAAAATCTTAACAGAATATATTTTAGAACTTGCAAAAAGGAGGCAGGAACTACGAAAGAAAGGCTTGGTTGTACAGAGACCTCCTTTGGACATTTCCATACACCGAATTCAGCCGGGAGACCAAGTGTTGATCAAAACCTGGAAAGAAACATCCTTAATGCCCCGCTGGACCACCGGGAAATAATTTATGAAAAGTATATTTTGCCCCTTGGAATGAAGAAAGAATACCTGATCAAACGGGGAGGGGGGCGGGTTATATAAGCTGGTTGGAACTCCTCTAGTCCTCCCTTTCTGTTGTGAGACAGAGACGGGAATACCCAAAATACCCCGAATAAGGAACCCCCGTAGAATCCCATGTATAAAGCACCCTACTTCTGGACACCTATGTTGGGTTGTTTGTAAATGCGTAGAGTGTAGTAAGAAATAGTCATGTGTGTCATTTAATAGGCAACCTTACTGTATGAAATGCCACAACAATCTGAGATATATTCAAGGATCAGAAAGTCAAGCAGAAATCTGTAAATTATTTTGTGGGTGGGAACTATCAATACCTGAGCTCTGGGAAATATATGAAACGGACTCGTATAAAATCTTAAGACAGTGCGTTGTAAAGTTTGCCTGGAAACGAGCCCAGCAACCAAACTGGTGGGAATATATTTGGCAATTATTGACCAAGTAATAGCAGACTTATTAAAGTGAGAAAGGCGTGGTAAAAGGAAGACCAGAAAATTCCCCTGAAGACTACCTGCTGCTGCCGAGAAGATATTGATATCCCGTTGCTCTCTGCAAAAGAGTAGACGAGGACAGGCAGAGAGGTATTAAACCATGGGGAAATGAAGGCTGGTATCCTGTTAATAATATTAATTACCATGACCTCAGGAAATGAGCACCAACCCTTCAATTGGACTTCAGGTAGATGGGATGACTCTAAAACGCTTAAAACCACTATTACAGCGGGCTCTCCTTCCTTTATTTTGACTAATTGTGAGTTAATGGGTCATGAGGACTGTAGTCCTCAAAACCTACACCGGTTTGGATGGAATTCTAAAGCTACTTATTGGTGCCCCAGTTCGAACCCAGGGCTCGGATATTGTAACTCCCCTTATGATTATTATTGTGCTTATTGGGGATGTGAGACTATTGCGATGGCCTGGAAACCTGAGAGGAAAGATAAGTATATCAGTGTTACCTGGGAACCGCGTGGATGCGACCAACCCGGTTATGCAACAACGCAGTTTAACCTCTCTAAGAGCCGCAGTAGATGAAGATCTGACTCAAATAGAGAAATCCATCTCTTATTTAGAAAAATCCTTAGTAGTATTACAAAATCGGAGAGGATTGGACTTGTTGTTCTTGCAGAGCGGAGGATTGTGTGCTTCCCTAGGTGAAGAATGTTGCTTTTATGCTGATCATACAGGGGTTGTAAGAGATTCACTGGCCCAACTAAGAGAGGGGTTAGAGAAGCGAAGAAGAAAACAAGAAGAGCAATCCCCGTAGTATGAATCGTGGTTTAACCAGTCACCATGGTTAACTACTCTAATTTCCACCCTGTCAGGGCCATTCATAGTGCTATTATTAACTCTGACTCTCGGGCCTTGTGTTATTAACAAATTTGTAGCCTTTGTTAAGAACAGAGTGGAAACGGTAAAATTAATGGTAATGAAACAATCAAAATTAAAAATGGAGATTATGTCAATTAAAAATCCTGAACTAAAAGCTGCTCATGAAGTATTGTCCAAGTTTGATCAGCAAATTACTTGTAAATAAAAGAAAAAGGGGGGATTGTAATAAGTGATTGAAGGCAATTTGCTGATCCAACCAGTAGTTTAAAAACCACCTTGCTAACAAATGTTATCTTGAGCAAATCATAAACGACAATGTAACTAGAAGTAAAGGGTTAACCAAATAAATTGAAGAAGAGAATAGCTTAAAGCTTGCTATAGCTGATATAGTAACATCCTGTATAACAGGAAAGGCTCAACCGCAATGCTATGTTTCTATGGTATTCGTTTAGGTAGTATAGATTCATATTGTATTATCTTGTGTGCAATGCAGATTCTTGGAACCGGGTTTAAGCTGAATATTTAGTCAAGCTTTAATTGCCCTATAAAGTAATATTTTAGGATGTATGTTGTGTAGGTAGTGCACAAGTTCTAGGAAGAAGGAAGCTGTGAACCACAATGAAGAGGAAGAACATCGAAGAGCCCCCCTCGTAACAGGGGACAGAAACCAAGAAGAAACTGGAGAAAGCCACATCAACCTGGAACTCAACCCGGAGCAAAAGACTATAAGAAGGGGGCTGTAAAGGAGATGAATTTGCAAGCCCTTGGTGGAACTGCGACTCCCTGGCCGCCCAGCGCTGTTTTGCCTGTTTACTGCTTGCTTAATAAATTCTATTTGGATAATCCTGATTGGCGTGGATCAAATTTGTCACCGCCACTTATAACAGTAGTACGCAAGACGTTCTAGATGGCACTACTGTCAAGGTAGATCAACTCTGTGTGCTGTCAATCTCAGCAGCCCCTGGATGAGCACGTACAATAGTGTTCATAGCTTTGTGATTTCAAGGCTGATTAGCCCAGTTCAATGTTTTGAGTCTGTTTAAATACATTAGTGGGCATCTTCTAGATGCTGCAGCCTACCAGCACTTTCTGCTCAAGTTATCCCAGGATCTCTTTGAAATATTCAAATTTACACTGAACGTATGGCCATAAATTATAGCAGGATTAATCAGTGATCTGAGAGTACATTCAGCTGAGATGAGGTCATCAACCTTATAGGTAAACCAAAGCTTCACACTTTCAGAGAGCAAAAGACACGACTGAAGGCTCTGTAGCATGATAGCCTCATTTTGAGTTGTTGAGTTTGGTTGCAGTTTTTGTCTCTATATATTTAAAATACAGCTAATTTTCTAAAAGTTAACTATTGATGAGGCACTGCGAAAAACTACTTTATGAACTGCCTTGAAATGTCTTGAGATGAGGCAAATTTATTCTGTATTTGGCCTGTACTGCCATAATTGATTTCTATTTCTTAACTTGTTAGGCAATCAGGGGGAGAAGCTCATCTCCAGTGTCATCAAAGAAGATTACGTTTGAGAGCTTTGTTCAGTTAATTATCAGCACAGCTTCACATTCATTTCCTTGTTACATGGTTTTACCTAAAAGACTGATGTTTATTTCCTAACAAGCTAATACTCGCTTATGATGGCAGCACGAAGAATACCCTGCAATACCAAACATGACTTCCCAGGGAGAAGCACTGACTGGGACAAATGCTTCTCGTTATCACGTGACAGTGCCGTGATAAGAGAGCTGCTCAGCCCTTCCATCTAGGCTCAGGCTGTATCTGCCCTTGCACAATTTCACAGTGTACCATGGTCCCCCTGTCATGGTATCACGAGAGGTAAATTGGTATATTGCCATTGTTCCTTGTAAAGACTACAATTGCTGCTTATCACAGCCTACTCCTAAATACTCAGAGCTGCATTATGCCAGCATGACATATATTATTTATTAGCTAATAGATTGTTGGTTCTGACTCTCTTGCTGCTGCCAGCAGTGATGCTACTGACTACTCTTTATAGTCATCCGGAGGAGGAATAGGGCCGTACAGAAGCCAGACACCTAAGTCACAGCTTTAGCCATTATGGCTAAATATAGATTTCCTGCATTAGAAACAAAAAAATTAACAACCCCACAGATTTTAGCGGCCTAAGACTTTTCCATTACTGTTTCCATATTGCTGATGCGGTCACCATAATCCACAAGCAAGTGCATTCAAAATAATATTCATTATTAACTGATGATGCAGTTCATACTTTCATGCTGGTGAAAAAAGTAGGTCCTCAGTTTAAGAACTCCTCAATTTACTCCAACCCTCCAGCCTTGGAAGAAAATTATGTATTGCACAGTGAACAAGTGAAACTTCAGGAGGATACCAATCTGCGACTTGCACTGAAGCTTCTGCATGTGCTGTAACGAGCACTGGGAAGGACAAAAAACAGAATAGCCTTTCCAGCCTTAATGGAGAATACAGGCAGTTTTAAGCTTCATAGATTTTAAATATCTTGATATGCATCGTATATCTAAGGTTTTTATGGTATTTAGTGATCTGGGAAGCTATACTGGGACTGTCTTTATACCTAGAGCTAACCAAGATAAGAAACCTCCAAGTTCTGTTCAATAAAAAATTGAGTTGTTCAGCTTCTCTATTCACTTTTTATATTTAATCATATAATTTAATATATGTGCCTTTTACTTAGATGATTGAAATTGAGCATCACTAAGCAATCTATTTATTATAGCATGCAATATGATACCTAAAATTGTACCATACTCAGGAAAAAAATCAAAATAATGACGTTTTTTCCAAATCCTTTCCAGATAGCTAGAGAATTACAGATAAATAAACACAGACATGTATGGGATTGCACAAAAATCACACTTACAATAGGAAAAAATCTAGTCTATAATGTCCCAAGCAATTTATTTTCACAGTATCCCACAGAACACTGTTGTACATCTTAGAGATCTCTGCAATTAAAAATTGGAAAGTTTATTTTGATTTACAGCTAAAATTATCATTAGGAAGAAGACACTTTTTTCTACCTGCTAAAATGTGAGTTAAAGCAACGTCCCGAAGATTTATTACAAAATCCAAGAAATTAAATACCCAGTGCCACTACCTCAGCATTAACCTTAAGAGAAAGTTGCCAGTTACTTATCAAAATCAGAAACATTTCCTCTTAGGGTGCTCACATCTGATAAAAGTAAGAAACAGCACAACCCAGCAAAGTAAACAACAGCCTGTTTTTATCGTGCATTCACGTATATAGCATACAGACACCTACTAAGTAAAAGAACTTATTTCTAAAAACGAAAAAATCTCCTATAGCAATACTGTAGAAAAAGGGAAAGTCCTTTCAGAGGCAACCGTTATTTAATTCCAGAAGCTGTGAGCATACTGTTGCTGGGTCAGAAGGTATTATGCAATATCATGATGAGTTAGTAAAAATGACCCCTAAAAACATCAAAAAAATAATTTTTAATATGCGTGTATGTCTACTGTGATGAAGCTGAAGTAAAAAGGCTCGCAACTTCAGGCGCTCCACTTTCTGGCTCATGGCTTTCCCTCCTGGGCTCTGCCTGTCGGGAGCAGCAGGTCCGTACTCTGGAAGAGCAAACGCCTTCAGAGGGGTCTGCAGCAGGATCTCACAGCACTGCAGTGCTCCCAACCGCTGTCCCCTTCACCGGGTACCTCATCTGGCACTCAACAAGACTCCTTTCCTCTAAACCATACAGACTCGAGACCAGACAGCCCCTCCCCAACGTGCTGTTTATATAAGAACAACATACGGAGTAAAATACTGACTGAAATGTCCTCCAGCAGGTAGCTTTAAATATAGTAGCACCATGAAAAATATTTTACCTGTGCTTGCAGTGACATGAAGCTCGAGGAAGTCACATAAGATCAAGATTTTCTTCTAAAAGTCACAGTAACAGGCTGTTTGGCAAAATCCCAAATGTTGGCAAGAAAGCTATTGCGAATCTCGACTCCTCGTCTTGCCTTGAATGGCAAGTCAGAATTTGCCAATTAACTTGCACTTCGAAAAAAAGGCTGAGCATGAATAAATAAATACATATGATATGGCATCGTTACGGCAACGGGACATTTCAAAATGCTGAAGCCAATGGAAACGCTCAGGCTGAAGCGTGCTGGTCCAAACAGCACTTCTCCCTTGCCTCGAGCTGAAGATGTTTTTGGTTTTACTGTCTGCATATGTCTGAATGAGGCCAACCTGCTGAGCCCCAGTGACAGCGTCCAGCTGAGAAAGAAGGAGGCGAGAGCAATTTGAACGCTGTTGTGAGAGCTGCCTGTGGAAGCATCATTAAAAAAAAAACCAAAAAAAACACAACAAGGCAGCTGGAAGTTACAATAAGGCTGAACGCAGAGGCGGTTTATCAATTGTTGTTTGAATGGAAAAAAACAGTGGCGTTAAGAACCAGCAACAAACTTTTTTGGGGATACTGCACCTCATCTCTCTGGGAAAGATTTCCAGAGCTTTGCTCGTACACCTCCGGTGATCACAGAGCACACAAATCTCACAAGTGCCATATACTGACTGACCCTGCTCCCCTGAAAGTTTCTAATCAAACTCCCTGGGAGCAGGATTGTGCCCCAGGCTTGACAGGGCATTTAGTTTCTCAGACCTTGCCCAGCCTCTAAGGCTCGCTGCTAGCTCTGCACTAACTTGGATAGGACTCACCAGCTGAGCAAACTTGAACTCTTAAGTGCTTTTAAAGCAAAATCTCACCAGTCAGGCTTTTCCCACTCCCAAGCCCGTCCAGCCTGGCTGCAATTCTCCCTCTTCTAAGCCAATCCTGGCAACTCCTCAGAGCTACGGGATGGGGTCACTGAAATCCTTCGCTTAGGTGTCCTTTTAATAGCAAGGGCTTGATGACTGTGTATCTGCTCAGGAATGTTGCCTCCACCTGATGCTATCGACGCTTCCCTTTTTACACAAACATTTTAAAAGTGACCATTTTGACAGAGGTGCTAGAGACGGTCTCATCTGCAATGAATTAAAACGTCCAAGAAACTGCAAATATACTGCTTATTTATATCTTAATCATTATGTAACTTGAGTTGAATGAAGTCCAAGACCTACTATAAATATGGACAGTACATACATAGGGTATAAACAAAGGTCTGCCTTCACCCAGACAGTGAAATTCCGACATAAGAAACACACTGAATGGTTTCTAGACACCATGCAGTGAACATGCCCGTTTATAAAGACACTTAGGTTTTTAAACCTGGGGGACTCACAGCATGCTACATATCTACAGAAAGCATCTACGCCAGTATTTTTTAGACTCGCACAATGCTCCAGCTTTCCTTCTTAGACAGAGGGGCTTTTTCAAGCCCCGGGTACATGGGGTAATCCAAACGACAGCTATCTACCGAGAACGCTGGGGCTTTTGTATCATCAGGTTCCCACAAGCGCTATTAGAGCATCGGAAACAAATGACGAGCCTTTATCTTTAAAGCTCACCCACGGCAGGAGGTAGAATACTACGAAATGTCATTCCCACCCCTCCACCCCCCCTTCCCCCTTTAGCAGCTTTGAAGGAAAAAAAATACAAGCCACGGTTTCAAAAACGCTCCAGCGTGAGGGCTGCCTTATTCTCCCCTCAAACTGATCCCAGCAGCAGGGGAGAGAAAAAACCCTGTGTCGGTCCAGCCCCGCCGAGCGGACCCTATCTCCGGCGGGGCGCTCCCGGGGCTGTCGGCGGGAGAACCGCGCTCTCCCCCTCCTTTCCCTC
>NW_009650064.1:16122681-16171157 GCF_000708025.1 Charadrius vociferus
GGGGGCACGGTCGCTCCGGGCCGGGGCGCGGGGGGCGCACATGGAGTGGTTTAGGTTGGAAGGGACTTTAAAGATCGTCTAGTTCCACCCCCCCTGCCGTAGGCAGGGACACCTCCCGCTAGACCAGGTTGCTCGGAGCCCCATCCAACCCGGCCGTGAATATTTCCAGGGATGGGGCATCCACAACTTCTCTGGGCAACCTGTTCCCGTGCCTCACCACCCTCACAGTGAAAAATTTCGTCCTGATATCTAATCTAAAGCTACCTTCCTCCAGTTTGAAGCCATTACCCTCATCCTATGACTACATGTCCCTTGTAAAAAGTCCCTCCCCATCTTTCCTGTAGGCCCCCTTTTAAGCATTGAAAGGCCGCAATAAGGTCTCCCTGGAGCCTTCTCTTCTCCAGGCTGAGCAATCCCAACCTTCTCAGCCTGTCCTCATAGGAGAGGTGCTCCAGCCCTCTGGTCATCTTCATGGCCCTCCTCTAGACCCACTCCAACAGGTCCATGTCATTCTTGCGCTGAGGGCTCCGAAGCTGGACATAGTACTCCAAGTAGGGTGTCACTAGAGCTGAGTAGAGGGGCAGAATCACCTTCCTCAACCTGCTGGCCACGCTTCTTTTGATGTAGCCAAGAATACAGTTGGCCTTCTGCGCTGCAAGCACGCATTGCCAACTCACTTTTAGCAATCAAACAACACCCCCAAGTCCTCTCCTCAGGGCTACTCTCAATACATTCTGCATCCAGCCTGTATTTGTGGTTGGGATTGCTGCAACCCACGTGCAAGACCTTGCACTTGGCCTGATTGAACTTCGTGAGGTTGGCATGGGCTCACCTCTCCAGCCTGTCCAGGTCCCTCTGGATGGCATCCCTTCCCTCCAGCATGTCGACCACACCACACAGATTGGTGTCGTATATACTACCCCCTCCCACACACACCACCTTCTCCTGGTCAGTGCTACACCCACAGCACCATCCCTCCTCACTTTTCCTTTCCCCTTCCCCAGCCTGGGCAGGGCATGGACACACAACACACGACACACAGGTCTTCCGACACACGGGTATTCCCCAAGTCCGGCTGACAACCTGACAGCCCCAGCCCAACCTGGCTGTTGGGGTGCTGGGGCCCTGCCAAGGGTCAAACCCCATGGCAGAGGTGCAGTGTCTGGGGAGTCATGACCCCTTGCAGGGTGGGGACTCACACGCTCGTGTCATCAGGTCTTGATGGGGTGGCAGGCTGCGGTCAAGACTTCTGCTACTCCCGCTGCCTCTTCCTCCCTCCCATAGGGTTTAATAGTTCTTCTTTATTGCTTTTTAATGGAAAGTCCTTTATCATTCCCGATGATGGGAGGAAGTCTCTCTCCCTCATTCAGTGATGCCCCTCTGTGTTTTAGGTATTTAACTAGAAAGCTGTTCTCCTTTTCAAGCTCTCCTCTCTCAGGTTTCATAACAGTTCCGCTGTAGCTTTGCCCTCTGCATTGTGTTGCTTCAGGCTTCACCTCATCCTATAGCTCTGAGATTCTGCCTTCAGTGTTGCACATTCCGCTGCTGGGATGAAGGCTTTCCAACACAACGTTTATCAGCTTCCTTTTTTTTTTTTTTTTAATTCAAAGGCCTCCTAATTCTTTTGAAAACCATCCAAGAAACAGATTGGGCAGTATTGCCACCATGATTGGAATTACAACCAACTAAAAATTAGGTTAAACTTTGAATGCTCATTTACTGTGTTAATTTCCCCCTGTTTTATTTACTTCCTTGCCCATCATCTTGGGAACATACAGACGTGTGTTTTTTAAAAAAGATTGACCATCATCTCCTGGCCTGCCTTCTGAAGTTTTCTGAATGGGTACCACAGTAGTGGAAGTCCTAAGTCGTGCTGATTTCAAGGTTAGTTTTCTATGTAAATAAGGCTTTATGTTGAAACCTCCAGTGGAATGCATTTTGCATCTGAAATCTGATCATCTGTGACTCAGACATCCATGCGCCTCACCCTATTTTATCCTCATGGTCAATCAGGGAAATACTTTTCCATATCTTATACATGGTAAACGAAGCTCCATAGCTACCCATTCCTTTTGCTGACTACTCCCTGACTGAAATGTAAGTATGTATTCCACACATTCCACCCCTTGTGTGTGCATGTGTCTATGGGTCTCATTCTTAATTTTGAACCCGCTGATCAGTTCCAGCTGATTGTGAGATGTGGACAAAACTCTCAAAGACAAATTCCTGTAAGTTTAAGAAAAGAAGGCAGTTGGGCGAAGAGCCTTGCTATGTACCCCTTTGTGCCCAGAGCATGTCAAAGGTGGCATTAGGAGTTCACATGTTACATACTGCAAAATCTGCATGTGATATGTCACATCGGTGAGACAAGTTCAGCTGGAGCATGCGTCTTCTTAGCCATTGCAGCCAGTAAAGCTCATGAGATGGAGATGTAGGAAACCAGAGTTCATTCATTCAGATGCTCATGGAATAATAGGTTCTTAGGAGCTCCGGCGCTCCTCTGCTGCTTTTCGTGATGCAGTGAGTGGTTTTGAAGGCTATAAGTGTTTTATAGGAGCAGACTGTATTTGTGAGATTTTAATATTTGATTTTTCATTATTTTTGACAAAGGGAGACTTTCTTATTTCTCTCTCATACACACACCCCCCGACACTAATAGGACTTGCTTATTGGGAAAAGTGACAGAAAGAGCAGTCAATAGGTGAGTTCCCGCAGTTCTCCGTCTACGCTGGTGTGCATGCTGTGTAGACGCTGCTCCAGAATAAGCAATTGATCTGCTTTCAAAAAGGAGGAACTGTTCTGGAATTGTTCTGAGCTATGGAGTCCCCAGTAAAAATAACTTTATTCTGGGAAACGACTTTTTCAGTAAAAATATCTTTATTCCGGGAAAGAATTTTTGCACACAGAAGTGTATTATCATACCTAGATACATGTTTACTTCACTGTATCTATATTATTCAGCTTTCCTTCATAAACAAAATGCTAACTCTTCTTGGCTTGCTGCTTTCTAGTCTTGAGGCTTTTCTGTTCACAAACACTCATCTTCTGCCTTTACACCAGTGCATTTGGAAGTTAAAGAGAAGCCTTTGTGGTTCCTCTATTTACCAGGAAAAAGCAAAATATATGGCCATGCTCATGACCAGTATCTTGCAGACCGTGTGGGAAAGATTTACTTCAGAGGAGTTTTGTTTCAGTTGGTCAGATAAGGGGAAGAAAGTCACAGCTTGAATGAAAGAGAAATCTCTTTTCTACCAGGCTTTCAGTTGCAGGATCTCTCTCCCTCGTTAAAACTGTTCTTCAGAGCACCTTTCATCAAAGACTAGCTTCATAAACATGCTGGACCTCTTCCTTCTCGCTTCACGCCTGTTTGCATAGACCAGCCCACTAGGTCTCTGTGAGGCAGTCCTTCCCAAACGCCCCCCCTGGAGTGAGAGGAGTGGGGGAGCAGAGGAAGGCATGGATGGAGGAAGGTGGGCAGACATTTGGAAAGCCACAGTTAAATCTTGACATGCAGGAGAAAAATCACTCAAAATCACAATCTAACTGTTGCAAGAAATAACTGTTGTCTTCTCTGCTGACTGTCTGGATCACACTAGTGAACTCGTGTGACCCACATGTTTGCTTCCTTTTCAAGAAACAAGAGTGGATTTGTGTTTGTCAGGGCCCCGAGGGCATCACCAGGGCTGCAGGCCCTGCCCGGCCTCCCCTGGGGGCTCCCTCAACCCCTGCCCATGGCCCAGGACCCCACTTCAGCTCAGTTCAGGGCTTTTTGTCCCTGCTGCAGCAACACCAGAGACATTCCCCTGTGGAGAAGGGAATGGTCCTCTTACAGGCTGGCTTCATGGCTATTCCTCACTTGTAGGAGCAGGTATTACAATAAGAAACAGGAGGGCTGCTGTCATCAGTGCCAAAGTTGGCCTGTCTGTCTAAATAAATAGTTGATAATTTTCCTGAGTGTAACCACCGTAGTTACTGCAAGGCCAAAATGTAATGTCAAGCAGTCTGGAGATGTCTCCTAATTTCCCAGTGACGAGTCCAACAAAGAAGGTTCTGTTCTAGGAAAAGAGCAAACCTCATCCCAGTGCCCTTTCTATCACCCAAGACCTCCAGATAAAAACAAGTCAAACAAAGGCAGCTTCTTGGCCAAGTCTAATATTCTCTCAAAATAAATCACATCAGAAACAGCATCTGGCAATAGCATAGCCCACCACAGTTCAGACCACGTCTGGTCTGGATTAGAGACTTCCTGAATGATGGAATAGCTTTCCATGCTTCCTAATGTGTGGTTTGGGTTTTTCTCCCTTCTTTTTCAGGTTTTGCTTTCCTTTTACCAGATTTCTGCAACTCTATTCCTCTTGCTACAGATCAGACTCCATCACATTTTCTCCAAGTCTTGGGTTCTAGAGGGGCTCCTGGAAGGGGCTCCAGCTCTTCCACAGGATGCAGGGGGACAGCAGTCTCACTAGCGCTTAAAGGCTATCTTGTAGACACACCTAGGAATAGCATGCTGCTGCACACAGGGGCAATAGCGGCAACTTTTTCTTTTCTAGCGCAGTAAGCGGAAACTTACAGGGCTGGGTATCACAAAACCAGCCATGAAGCTGAGCAAGAGCATAGCCAGGAAGGACAGATCATGGGCAAGTTGCCGTTGTCAAATTAGCCACAACTTGGATGGGTTTTGAGGATTTTTTGGGGCTGTTTGTGAAAATTGATTCATTGTTCCTTTCTTCTCTGAGTGGAGGTTTGGGGAATTTTTTTATTCTGGACAAAGCTGCACAAGAATATAGTAATTTCTGTTAGGGCTAAAATCAATCATAGACACAACATAACACAAACAGAAAATGAACTAAAAGGCATATCAGTATGATTACAGTTGAATCAGAGTCGTACAAACTGATTTATTTCAAATTTGGGAATCTCCTCATATGTAGAAGTCAAATAGATAAGATTTACTGGCTGTCTTTTTTGTCAAGGAGACAGAATGCCTGCTGAGTGGCTCCTGGAGCTCCAGCATGCAACATTTGGATATAGGGCTGTCCTTCATGTAACATAAGATGGCGATGATTTCCACAAACTCAAAAGTCTTTCTTTAACACCCTGTACTGGGTCAGCATAGCTCATGTTTTGATAAAAACTAAAATCATACTTTGTAATATGATCTTCATAGGGTTGTGGGTTTTTTTAAACATGAGCTGAATCTTAATCCCCTCTTGTCAATTAAAATGTTAGCTGGAGTTATTCACAGACCTTTAAACTGACACCCCTTATTTTGGCCCCATGCCAGGTCACAACCTGAGAAATGATTCAGCTTTGCTCCTGAGCAGGTAGGGTATATCCCAGGTTTAAACTTGCCCTACTATTGCTTTCTAGAAGTTGCAGTAGCTTGGGCCAAGTTTATGACAAAAAAAAAAAAAAAAAGCAGTTGAATAAAACCCAATCCTGTCAATCTGAAGACCTGACATTTCCTGATTATGTTATATAGGGGGAGCCAGGGGGATGCTTATAGCCAAAGGTATACTCAGCATGAGGCGTGTCTAGGCAATCAGATATTGCCTTCTAGCTTTGAACTCTGTGAGCTCTGCAGTGCAAAAATGTGGTCCCTTAAGTGCCATCTCCGAGGAGATGGCTTTCGCGTCTTTGGAAACATCCACTGCTTTCTATCACAGTGACTGACTGCTGTGGTACCTAGCGCTGAGCAGGCAGGTCGGGCTGCGAGCTCTGCCTTCTTCCCCATCCCTGTGGATGCACAGGCACACAAATGGAGCTCCCCCTTCCCGGGAGAGCTGTCGTGGAAGACGTCCTTTCCGAGCTCCTTTGAACATTTGCAGTACCTGCCTGGGGTTTGTGTAGCAGGAAGAAATTTGTCTGCTTTTCCCCAGTCTGGTGAAATGGGAGTCAGAATTTTTAGGCTTTTTGCTTCGGATTATTTCTGCTCTATGCCAAATATGATTTAATGATAGATTAATTAAAAGAAATCTGTCACAATAATTTAGGCATAAGCAGAAGGCATTTTCTGTGCAGGTTGAAGCTGAAGGAAAACTGGAAGGAGGAAAGCTGAGGACTGGAAGGAGGAAAGTTCAGCAGCCTCTCAGAATCACCGGCTAAATACCTTTATAAGCAAGGGGGAATGAAACATCCAGGAGCAGAGGATTTTGCAATGGGAAGAAGCCAATTGCAGAGGGAGGAGGATCAGACTGTGATTAGTTGTGAGGTATGAAGCTTCTAATTATAAGGGCAATCCCCATGCTCCTCCCCTGCAGCCGGCTTGAAGCGGATAGAGACTCTGAGCGGAGAGGTAGGGCCCGGCATGTGGGAGGAGAGCTTCCTCCATATCTGGTACTCTAACGGGCTCTCGGGGAACTACAGGGAGATTAATTTCCCCAAAACACAGTTTGAGGCTTTCCCTGAGCAGGGCAGTTCTGCAGGTAGCTGGGCAGGTACCTGGGCAATGACGGCTTACTCCTGCTCCGATGTTGTGATGGGAACTGGGGAGTGAGCTTCCCAGAGACTGGACTGAAGCTGTTGCCAACACATAACTGATGAACTTGTGCTGCTGATAAATATAAAAAATTAAATCTGGATAATTTGTTTAAAACTTACTGTATTCAAAAGTGAAGTGTTAGGCCTTGGACCTCTCACTCCCATCATTATTTTTCGTTTTCAACTTGTTCCCCATGGATTAAATCTCAGGACTGAGATGCAGAAAACCTGCGGACATTACCTTTTTTAATGAAATGTCTTGATATCACTGGTAAACCCTGACCCAATATTAAGCCCATGATTCTCCAGCTGTGAATAACACGTTGCATAGAATACAGTTCTGCTCCTGGCTTGCAGCACAAAACAACCAGGAAGCTAAAAAAAAAAAAAAAAGCACAAATTACTTTTAGCTATTTTTCAGGGTTTATGCAGACTTTTTTTTTTTTTTCTTTTCCCCTGTGGGATTGTATACGATTCTGATAGAATAATAGGTTAACCTAATTGCTTTTTTCTTTATCCTTCACCCCCAACACTTCCCTACAGCTTTTTTATCCTTTGTGATGTCTGGAAGAGAATACTGCCGTGGTGTGAAAATGAGGCACTTAGCCCAAGTGGAACGTCCTTGAAGACAAACAATAATGAAGCTGTTACCAGGTAATGGTTTCAATTTGTAAACTCTTTTTGGGAAAGAACCATATTTTTTCTTAAAGCTGTCTAAAAAGCAGAATTTCCTGTTCAAGAGAGCTCTTGCTTCTCCAGCCAGCATGGCAGCAGCTCAACTAAAAGAAATGCCAGCTTCCCTGACAAGCTGCAGTCGAATTTGGTGGTGGCGGGTGAGCCCGGACTCCGGCACAGTGAGCCCATGTAAATTTTTTCAGGCTTCAACCCCAAGATGTATGAGCTTGAAAGCTTGGGGAGTGAGGGCTCTCGCTGGCTTCAACCTTCCTGCTGCAAAACTGGTAGAAAGCCTTGATTAGGTGGATGGTTCCCGCATTTCCAGGGTCCTACCTTAGAGACATCTGAACGTAGACCAGTATATGGGGGTCAGCCCTAGTGTGAGGGACTCGAGAGACTTACCAAGCAGATTGCTTGAGACGTGGCAAGCCAGGCTCCTGAGCAGGTTACATGATCTTTGGATGAAGCAGTCCTTGAAGAACAACAAGGTTCCTGGTTCCAAGGCAGCCTTGCCAGGAAGCAGAGTTGGTTTGGAGCTGGGCTCTGGGATGATAAAAATTTACCAAACCAAAATAAATTTAAATAAGCAACTTGATACTAACACACTGGCTTTGCTGGAACATTTCAAGCAGCTTTATGTTCATAACTACCTTTAGAAATAACAACCACTTAGGGACTAACTTTTTGAAATACTTTCCTGAGTGATGCACTGTTTTAGAGATTCTTATTGTGCAAGTATGTGTTGCTGCTCTGCTTTAGATTCTGCGTACCTGAAGATGCTGGCTCTGTGGGGTTTGATTAATACTGTGAGGCACTATTTAAGTCAAGGAAATGTAACTTTTTAAAAATTAGATGTCAAGTCCTTAGGCTTCCCTGCAGTATATCAAACCTCAATTGGCAGGTTACATGCCATAATCTCTTCTGAAGTATTTCATTTTTATACTTACTGTAGCTGCTTTTTTAAATTCCTGTAGTGTAGGATAAATGGCATTATGTTTAAGAAATGCCACCTTGGAGCTGTAAATTTACGTATTCACATTTTCCTAAATTGGCTATAACACATTTCTTATTGTCCCCATTAAAAAAAAAAACACCACCACCAACAACAGACCAACAGCAAATAAGAAAAACTAAAACTCTAATTCTTAAATTGCTTATGTAAGTCCTTTGCAAATCAGTGGAAGAATGCAAAAAATACTGCATAGATACCACAATGAAACACACTGTTTTGAGGAATATGAAGTTACATGGTGACTTAAATGTGGAAGCTGGTTAGGACTGGAAGCAGAGTCATGGAACTTCATATTCTTATTGTAGGTTAAATAGCTTGTTTTTGGGATGGCTCTTGTTTTATGTTTTAGTGACCTTTATCTCTAACTACCTTGAATTGTGCTTGAAATTTATTCCCGTGAGCTCTGCCACTTCACACTCCTGAAAGATTCTTATCTTGTACATCTACACTCAGTATCCTCCATCCATTGTGTCCCATTCCCTAGCTGCTACTGACATATGCTGTGGGTGATTCTGAACTCTATGCGCTGAAAGGCCACTTTTTCCACTAAATTAAGCAAATAACAGTAAAGGTGTATTGCAGCCTCAGCAGACACACTAATGTGGGTTCCTTTCCTCTCCTGTCACTATTTTTCATGAAAGTTGATAAGATGTTTTGAAATGGGCTAATGGATTTAGAAGCGATGGGGAAGAAATTGTGGAGAGAAAATGGACCTGAAAGGCAAAGGCATAGATTTTTCCCTGGGAAGCCAGGCTGAGCTGTCATACGCAGAGCTGAGCAGGCAGACGCATTCAGTGGACCCTCTTGCTCACTGCCATCCGAATACTTGCTTGTATCACTGCAAAGTGACTTTGAAGAAGGCGGGAAATCCTAAAAAATCTGATTTAAAAAATATTACATTCATTTTGCATGGATGGAGATGGCTGCTGAAGATGCAAATAGCAGGAAATCAGGCCCCATACTTTGCTAGTCACTTCTGCACAAATAGACTTGTGTGATTATTGTTAATTTGCTTATTAATTGAATTTAGTTGCAAATGATTTAGACAAATATCCCAGTTTATGAATTGTTTGCCTGGTACATAGTTCTTACTTTAAATGTTCATTATTCATATTTGCTATTTGCACAGTGTTCTGGGATCATGGCAATGCATTGTGGGTCTCGTGATATAATATTGCTCCCTCACTTGGCAGTTCTCAAACCTGCCAAAGACTCAGGATGGCAATGTGATCCCTGTACTATAACACTCTGCTTTCTGCCACTTTTCTGTCCATCATTTTGGTGTTCTGTTGTTGTTTATTCAATAGACTGTTCTGCTAATTGTTGTCATTACCCTGGTTTTCCATCCTTCAATTTTCCAGCACCCATTTTCCATCAAAAGCTCCCTGTCATATTGAAGTGTGCACAGTCAGCCGTCATTGACATCATGGAACTGCTTTAGTTCCTGGATGACACATGAATCATAGAATCATAGAATGGTTTGGAAGGGACTATTAACGGTCATCTAGTCCAACCCCCTGCAATGAGCAGGGGCATCTTCAACTAGATCAGGTTGCTCAGAGCCCTGTCTAGCCTGCCCTTGAATGTTTTCAGGGATGGGGCATATAACCACGTCTCTGGGCAACCCGTGCCAGTGTTTCATCACCCTCATTGTAAAAAATTTCCTCCTTATACCCATCTAAATCTACCCTCTTTTAGTTTAAAACCGTTACCCCTTGTCCTATTGCAACATACCCTGCTAAAAAGTTTGTCCCCATCTTTCCTGTAGTCCCCCTTTTAAGTACTGAAAGGCCCCAATAAGGTCTCCCTGGAGCCTTCTCTTTTTCAGGCTGAACAACCCCTACTCTCTCAGCCTGTACTCATAGGAGGGGTGCTCCAGCCCTCTGATCATCTTCATGGCCCTCCTCTGGACCTGCTCCAACAGGTCCCTGTCATCCTTGTGCTGAGAGCTACAGAGCTGGTTGCAGTACTCCAGGTGGTGTCTCACCAAGGCAGAATAGAGGGGCAGAATCACCTCCCTCGACCTGCTGGCCACACTTCTTTTGATGCAGTCCAGGATACTGTTGGCTTTCTGGGCTGCGACTGCACATCGCAGGCTCCTGTGCAGCTTTTCATCTACCAGTACCCCCAAGTCCTTCTTGGCAGGGCTGCTCTCAATCCCTTCATCCCCCAGCCTGTATTGATACCAGGAGTTGCCCCAACCCAGGACCCTGCACTTTGCCTTGTTGAACCTCATGAGGTTCACACAGGCCCACTTCCCAAGCTTGTCCAGGTCCCTCTGGATGGCATCCTGTCCCTCAGGCGTGTCAACTGCACCACTCAGCTAGGTGTTGTCTGCAAACTTGCTAAGGGTGCACTCAATACCACTATGTCATTGATGAAGATATTAAACAGTACTGGTCCCAGTACAGGCACCTGAGGGACACCACTTGTCACCAGTCTCCATCTAGACATTGAGCCATTGACCACTACCCTCCAGATGTGACCATCCAACCAATTCCTCATCCACTGAACAGTCCACCTATCAAATCTATATCTCTCCAATTTAGAAGGAAGGATGTTATGGGTGTCCGTGTCAAAGGCCTTGTAGAAATCCAGATAGACGACATCCGTAGCTCTTCCCTTGTCCACTGATATAGTCATTCCATCATAGAAGGCCACTAGATTGGTCAGGCAGAACTTGCCCTTGGTGAAGCCATGCTGGTTGTCTCGAATCATGTCCCTGTCCTCCATGTGCCTTAGCATAGCTTCTAGGAGGACCTGTTCCATGATCTTCCCAGGCACAGAGGTGAGGCTGACAGGCTGGTAGTTCCCAGGGTCCTCCTTTCTGCCCTTTTTAAAAATGGGTGCAATTTTTCCGTTTTTCTAGTCACTGGGGCTTCACCTGACTTTTCAAATATCATGGAGTGGCTTGGCAACTACATCAGCCAGTTCCTTCAAGACTCTGGAATGCATCTAGTCAGGTCCCATAGACTTCTTTCTCTGGCAATGCCTAGGCCTCATCAGCATATCTGCATGTTTATGACCTTTTCCACATATTCTGACAAATGCATGTTTTCACCAGGCTGGATGGGGCTTTGAGCAACCTGGTCTAGTGGGAGGTGTCCCTGCCCACGGCAGGGGGGTTGGAACTCGATGATCTTCAAGGTCTCTTCCAACCTAACCCATTCTATGATTCTATGATAATATTTATGTAAAAATAACTGCTGCAAATGCAAACACAGTAGTCTGCAGTACCATATTTTTGACCCTTCAATAATAAGTCACAGTACTTAGATGTCACACACACTCATAGAAATGGACAGGGGATACTGCATGTAGCTATGAAACAGCGATCCTCTTGCCTTTGCTCTGCATTCAGGCCATTGGGAACCCACCTCCACTATCACTGGGATTTTAATTGAGAAAACGTCTGTGCTAATAAGTCATATAATGAGTACAAAGCATTCCTTCAAAGCATTCCTTGAACAATTCTAGCAAATCTATTGCTAGAGGCCATGTAAATTTACTTAAAAAGTTAAATTAGATGTGCTGTGTTGTATTGGTATGTTGGACTGAGCTAGCTTTGCCTCCAACTATTGTGTGCACTGGTTATAAGAGCGAGGACCAGGTTCGTAAGAGTCCCAAACATGCCATGCTATTGCTGCCAAAGCAAATTATGAGGTTGAGAAACCCTGTGACAGAGAAAATGCTACCTTTGTTATTGGTCTGGGTTGAAGACCTGAATAAGTTTATGCTAGTAATTCAGCTCATCGCGAAAGAGAAGGCTAAAAGCCTGTGTGTCCATTTGAGACAGAAGGAGGCCATGAATGTGTAAGAGACTCACGCCAAGTCATTGCTAGCTTGATCTGCCCATGGAACATGTTGTGGAGGGACAGAAGCAAGCCATGGGGGGATATAGGTGTTTTTCTCTGCTTTCCCATCATCATTCTTTCCTGGCTGTTACAGTGAATACACTCTGTCTTTTATTCTTAAAAATAGATGTTAATATCATGTGTTTTACATAAAGTGGGGCAAATCTATTAGAACAGACTCTTGGACTCGAATCTTTAATTTTGCAGGAAAACGTGAGATTCTGACAATAAATGGGTTTTGCTATGGGTACTGCAAGCTCGATATACATTATCTTCAGACTGATGAATGGCTGTGACCCTCCAAGTAAGAAACCATTAGGTCACGAACATGTACAATCAAGTTAGAGTATTCAGGGTGAATCCCCAGCATAAACTCTCAAATGGGCATTTCTGTCTCTCAGAGAACCGCTTTAGAGAATTTGACCATTATTCAAAGGAATTCCTGCCATCATTTAAAGGCTTAACCGTCTGTTCTAGAAACCGAAGATGAATTGCAAACTTTTGTCAATTCTGAGGTAGGAAAGTACTTTCATCTCTTTCTTCTCCCACATGAGAGACTGGCTTTCTCTGAAATGAAGAATAAACCCAAGCAGACCAAGAAGCAGAACAATAAGATCTGGTTCTAATTCTGTAAACCAGAGGTAATTTTAAAGTCCACACTTGGTGAAAACAGGGGTGGATTAGCTGAAGTAAAAATCTACAATACTGGACTTCTGGCTGGATGCTTCAATAAGTACACAGTCCCTTTCTCCTCTAACTTCCTGGTTATTTAGCATGAATAGGAACAACATTTGGACCTCTTTATAAGGAGCATGTTTCCCAGAAAATACTTTATCTCTTTCAGTTATTGCTGTTGAAGATGCCTAATGGTTCTCACCATCTGAATTTTTTAAGCAGGTTCACTCAGAGTAATGCAGATCTACATTATTCTATTTAGCTCCTTTTAGCAGAATAATCCTTTAGTGAGTGAAAAGCCCTGAGGCAGCAGCTGGTTCCAATTTTATAAGAAAATCTTGTGGTTTTCATCAGGTAGTGGGAAAAAAAAATTCTGTAACTATGGAAAAAGCTGCAGTGTGAGCTATCAGGCACCGGCGAATTCACCCTAGAAAAGCCCTTATAAATATCCAAGTTTCAGAAAAAGCTTCTCATGAACATTACAATTTAGATTCAGTTCTAACGATCAGACACAGATCTTTAGGAAATTGGGCTTCATTGGTTCAGGTGTTCAAAGAGCTGCTGTTTGCTACGTTATCTCCAAGTAAAAAATGTGCTGAATGCCACTCGTGCTTTTCTTTCTGATACAAAGCAGAAATGCCTCCAGTTGTCTCTAGAAGAGCAGTTACATATCTAATTTGGTTGGTGTGCAGGTATTTGGCATTAAGAGCTACAAACCATCTGGGACTGTGTTGTTGTAAGGACTGGGTCCAGCATGATGAATCCTTCCCATCCCTCCACGCTTCACAGCACTTGCATTCACCTGAGATGGGGCTGCACTGGTTTTCTTTCTCTTACTGCACAGACCATCTCATTTCTGCTAGGACTGCATCTGCATGGTACAGCGAAAGTCCTAGAGTCACTGTAGCCACAGTGCTGAGGTGCAGTAGCACAGCTGGGCAGCTTTCAGTACAAGGCATAGCTGTGGTATTTTATATACTGCACAGCTGTAATCTATAATGGGGTTCCACACTATGTCCCTGCTTCATGATAAGTATGACACTCAAAGGTAAAATCTTACCAAATCTTATTTTAAGGGATGGTATTTAAATTGATTTTCAGCGAACAGGAATGCCCCCAGCATAATACGCTGCTGCTTATGCAGCACAGCTACTGTCGCACTGTAACTGTGGGGCCACCAATGCTGGTTAGATTGGAGCTACCAAACCATTTATCAGACCATGACTGAACTCCTAAGTAAGAAGCATTCTCGCCTGCCTTCCTTTTAATACAAGTTTTGCAAGTTCAGTGTTTTAAATGTGATGAAAATATGTAATTTCCCAGAATGGTTTCTTGGTTAAACTGTTTTGGTTTTAGAAATAAAGGTGCCTATAAGTGAGAACTATATGAGCAGGACAGAACATATAAACTGGAGCAAATAAATACCTTAATTAAATGTACTTAAAGTAAATTCACTATCATGAATAATGGTTCTCTAAAGTTTCAAGAGTGCCCCAATAGCCATGTACTAAATCACGAAGATTTTTTGAATATGCTATATTGGCAGATGTTCATTAAAAGTATCCAGTTATTAAGGATGAATGTATTTTCTCAAGTTCTTGAAAGATTAGTGGTTGCACATATGCATCTGTGTTCCTACAGAAAAAGCCCCCTTATTCTGCAGTAGTAAATACGATTTTGGTATGCTCAGTTTTGTAGGCTTCTTGAGTTGGCCCAGTCTCATTGCTGGACTTCAACCTGCAGAAAAAGGTTATGCTTTTCTATATTTAGATAACCAATTCTGCACAATCTGGCTCTCCTCCTAGATTACATACATTATGACTCTTTTGAGTTTTCTTATTACATTATCAGTCTAATGAACTGTACCAGTACATTGAATCAACGGGACATTAAATCAGTGCAAAAATTCGTTAGTTGGAGCCTGAGCCATTGGCTGCGCTCTGCCTGAGTTGCATGATGAGTCACAGGTGTCTTGAAGCTTTTGATGAGCTACATAAGTGTATGTATGTCTTAGGAAGTCCAGCTTGGCAGAGACTGGAAGCATGGAGGTTTCAGCTGCTAAAAGTCATGGTGGCAGGCTCACGCATGCTTTGAGTAGAGTTGTGTAGTGCGCTCCATGGACACATCTGGGAAATGAGCTCAATATGTTTAACTGGGCATCTACATAAACATTAAACTTTTGTGAATACTAGATTAGAAGAAAGTGCCCACTTGAAACCCATTTTCTGAATTTTTTTAATGATATATGAAACAGTTGAGATACATGAATATAAATTTATGATGTACGATATGGTTTGATACTTGAAATGTTTGGATATCACAGGAAGGAACTGAATCAGGCCTGTGAACCTTCTAAGTGTTTTGTAAGTGTCACCTAAACTGTTATACGTGCCTTAAAATTCCTTTTGTGTTCAAGAAAGAGATATGTTAGCACCACTTATGACTTTTGGACCTCTTTCAAGACCTTCATCTTGGTCCCTACTACTGCACTCAATTAGCTGCATAATGGATGGACAATATCACGACACAGAAAAAAGGCTTAATTACAAAAAGTTTAATTTGTGGAATGAATCTTTCTAGCCTGAAAGCAGAATAATTTGATTAATTCCACTATCAATACTGTGCCCTTACATGTGTAATCTACATGCAAATATAGGTGCAGTCTGTGAAATGGCAGGTACTGATAAAGATGTCAACTTCATTAGTCAAACAATCTATGAGTTCAAGGTTAGTAATGAATCATTTTCACCGTCATCCTTCATATCCACTTCTTGAAGTTTAGCAGGAAATTAGCCTCTCTCTGAAAGAAAAAAAGAAGTCACAAAAATAATCCTCCAAGCATCACCAAAATTCCCTTTTTTCCCACTGACACTCAGAAGCAGCATCCCATTCACACACATTAATAGGAGTCAGGCATTTACGTATTGATGGGGAGTGTCTTTTGTTGGTTTTTTGGTTTGATTTGGCACGGGCGAACGTATCGCTGTTTTACCTAAAGCAGAATCTGTTGCACATGTGCCCTTCTTGGTGCTGTTCTTGTCACATTTGTGTCTTGTCTTAATGCCTTGGCCATTTTTGCAGGCCTAAAGCTTGGACTGTGATATGTAGTTTTAACCATTTTACGGCAGTTTCATGGAAACAGTTATACACATTTTCTCTCTCATTTTAAAGCCCTGAAATCAGATTGCAGGCAGTTAGCTGAATTTGCAGAGACTAGTGTGGCATCTACATTCATGGCTCATCTTCTTGTAAGTGTGGGAGAGTCCCTTTAGGGTTTGTTTAGAATCATAAAATCATAGGATGGTTGGAGTTGGAAGGGACCTTAAAGGTCATCTAGCTCCAACCCCCCTGCCATGGGCAGGGACACCTTCCACTAGACCAGGTTGCTCAGAGCTCCATCCAGCCTGGCCTTGAACAGTTCCAGCGATGGGGCATACACAGTTTCTCTGGGCAGCCTGTTCCAGCAGCTAATCTAAACCTACCCTCTTTCAGTTTAAAAAACTATTACCCCTCATTTTATCGCTACAGTCCCTGATAGAGAGTCCCTTTCCACCTTTCTGTAGGCCCCCTTTAAGTACTGAAAGACTCCCTGGAGCCTTCTCTCTCCAGGCTGAACAACACCAACCCTCTCAGCCTGTCCTTCATAAGAGAGGTGCTCCAGCCCTCTGATCATCTTCATGGCCCTCGTCTGGACCCCCTCCAACAGGTCTGTGTCATTCTTATGTTGGGGGCCCCAGAGCTGGACGCAGTACTCCAGGTGGGGTCTCACGAGAAAGTAGTAGAGGGGCAGAATCACCTCTCTTGATCTGCTGGCCATACTTCTTTTGATGTAGGCCAGGATATGGTTGTCTTTCTGGGCTGCAAGCACATACTGCCAGCTCATGTTGAGCTTCTCATCAACCAACACCCACAAGTCCTTCTTCTCAAGGCTGTTCTCAATCCATTCTGCATCCAGTCTGTATTTGTGCATGGGATTGCTGCGACCTGAGTGCAGGATCTTGCACTTGACCTAGTTGAACTTCATGAGGTTCACCCAGGCCCACTTCTCAAGCACTTTATAGCACTCAAAATGCTGTCTCATTATAAGGCATAAGGAGATCAAAATGCAAGATGTGCTTGTTGTGTTACTCCCATCACATCATAAATTAGGGGCAATTGTTGATGCATGCCTTCAAATCAGGTTCTGTGGATCAAAAAGACCTGGCATGATGTATCATGTAATTCCTAGCAGGGAGGCTGCAATAAAGGTGATATTTTGCCATGGATATTTCCCCCTTTTCCTTTGAAAACAGGAAGATGAACTTCAAATGTTTCATAAGTTGTATTTTCCTAGTAGCAGTGAATATTTTCCGAAGGAAAGAGGTAATACCCAGGGAAACCATGTTTTTAGATTCTAAGAGACAGATTATTGGACTGTTGTCCCTGTAATAAAATTCAGTACATCAAGTGAATGACTTATTGTTTAGTGAAACATGGCACAACATCGATTGAAGCTACCCATTAAGTCAAGACATCAAACATACCCTTGTGACACTGTACTAGGAATCACTGTTGAAATTGCAAAACTTGCTGGTAATAGCAACTGAGCTCAAGATAAACATTGTCCTTAACTCATGCCATAGTGACATTCATGGCTGATGATATCACACAGTGATCAAAGCCTTCTGGGAAGACATAGGCACAAAGGGACAATTTTCTTGGTGATTCATATTCATCTTTTATCAAAGAAAGCACACCAGATTTGAAATTGGATGGATGTTTACTTTAAAACATCTAGAGAAATTCTGATCTGTGGGCTCTTTTATTGTCTTTTAAAGCTTCGCAGAAACCTAAACATTGATAGCTCTAAACACAAGAGCCATCAGAGTGTTTTGTCAATTAAGTATTATATCAAGAAAACCAAATAAATACATTACATTCTGTACCTCTCAAACTGTAAGAGTTTTTCTGAACCTACATTTATAAAAATGCATCCATAAATTCAGACTGTGATCAGGGCCCTGATCTTGCAAGCCTTATTTAAATACTCCTTTACACAAAGTTTTTTCTTGTAGTAAATCATCAAGAAGCCAAATATTCAGGGTTTGATTCCTTTCCGGAGGATGCTAGCAAAGCGCCAGCTGCCCTATTGTCTCCCTTGAGGGATTTATCTGATGACTGATGACCACCTTTCTTCCCTTGTCATTCTTGTCAAGAAAAGTCAGATTTATATTCAGCTTGGGATTTGAGGACTTTGCATAGACACCCTGCCTTTCTCCCCATCTGGTCATTGCTATCCATCTACTGGCTGAGCTTTTGTCTTAGGAGCATTTTGGCAAGCTGGAAACCCACAACAGATATCCCATCCATAACAGCACTCTAATAACGTTCTCACAATCCTCCAAACCATCCAGAAAGGATTTCTGCCTCCCAGGTTTTACAGCTATTACAAATGTAACTTTGCCATGACTCCTGTGGTAATCATATTGGACCTTCCCATGTTATTTAATATGTTTCTAATACATATTTCTGGTTGAAAGCAGAGATTGTAGAATTGGCACATGGTAACACCTGAATACTGAATTCAGTCACAATGCTTTTTATATGTCCGGTTTCACAAGTCAGGTGTGCAAATTTGGTACACCTAAAATGACCACTACGTACATAACTTTTGATAAATGTTCATTCATTTCATAAATAAGTGCTGTTTTGAGGCTTTATTTGTAGCCTTCAAAAGCAACGTACTTCCCTCAGGGGACAGCACTACCATTAAATGCAGCTCTGCTTCTTTATGGAATTTTTAATCCTTTGGGGAAAAACATATTACAAACCAAAGGAAATAATAAGTCTTCTTTGTACGTGAATGACACTAAATTGTCTCCTTACAGTCACTGAAGTTAAAGTTGTTCTAAGTAGCAACTTTCTTTCTTGCCTGCCAGTACTTCATGGAGGGTCCAAATGTTCTATTAATTGAAATCTGTGATAGATAAAATAAGCATTAAGTTCATTGGGATAAATAAGCTACACACAGATTCCCTTGTTTATATCTATCTGAAGCTGTTTAGAAAACAAAACAGTCCCTTATACGTGCATAGAAGCGCCAAGCACCAAAGTTATCTGATGGCATCATAAATAACACTTGACAATATCGATAATTTGTAGGGATACTCCGTATCTGGGACAGAGGTCAAGTAATGTCATATTTTTGTTTGCAGTCTTGTTACTCTTTATCATTGAATAGCTCACCAACAATAAATGTTGCCATTTATTAGTATCATCTGAAAAGTAGTTTGCTAAGGAAGATCTTAGAGGTCTCCAAAATACTTGATTTCCTCTTGCAAACTGGAAATGCCAATGTTTGCACAGAAATATTTGTCTGGAGACAAATGCACTTTCCTGTCACTGTCCTTTGATACATCATCTCTGGTGCTTGGTAAGAGCGAAGTGCAAGCAGTGCCATGGGAGATACTAGAATCTAAATGAACCAGTAACAAGAGCAACCTGTAGGGAAGCAGCACAGTAATTAAGACCCAGCGAATTCTGACGTTCCCTTGAGCAGCTCATGAACTGGAATAACCACTCCGTTTTCCACATGCAGCTGAAGAGAGGCCATCAATGAAACCACAGAATAAAAATGTCATCATACCACCCATTCCAAATCATTTCTCAGTACTGGACCCTGCAGGTTGCGTACAAGCAATGGAAGGGCATTCCTAGCTTTGGAGGAATTTGTCTCAAGATGAACACCTGCCTGCATTTTAACTATTTTCTTTAGTATCTCCCCATCTCCCTGCCAAGTACACACACGTTGTGATTGGTAACAAATAGCTCCGTCCTATGGTTACTCAAGCAGGCCAGGAGTTTTGAGAATAATTCATTTACACCTGCTGCTTCTTTTCATGATTTTCACTTCCACAAATAGCTTTCTTATTTTAATGCACACATGCTTTAATGTACTGAAGCATTTTGAAGGCACAGCCAGGGACCAAATATGAAAAAGAACTCTCACCAAGTAATTTCATCACCACCAGATACCATGGTGGTAGCAAAACATCATCAACCGCTCATTGCAGTTCATATTTTTCTGGGCTTTATCTGTTTTGTGCTGAAGCCATTGCAAATACGTCTATTAACACTGACTGAGTAAACTGACATTCCAAATTATCATCTGGGAGATACAAATACTACTTTGGAAGGAAAAAACTCACATCTTGGTTATATAAAAGTGCCTCCAATTGGCACTGGAAGAAGAAATGATAGAAGTGCTAGTGATTAACATATCTGGAAGATGGCTAATTCTTATGATATACAATAAGATCACAGAAGAAAAATGAAAAGAGATTGAGAACTAACATGTCTGAATAGCAAACTGAAGATATAATGTGACATGTATGTAAGACACAGAAGTGTTTTATGAAGCATTATGCTTCTGAGTATATTTTGTTAATGCCAGATCTCCAAAGTTAAGGCTAAAACACGAGAATTTAGGAGGTGCAATTCTGCATTGACTGATAATTCATATAATAATAATAATTCCCAGTGTTTTGATTCATAAGCAGAGCTTAGCAATGTTCTCTGGCATTACCAGGAATCAGCTCATCTGTGGCCCTCCTAAAGTTCAGCCAAAACCCCCATTTGTTTTTGTCTCCCTTTGAAATCAGTAAGATTTTTGTACCAAAAATGATACATACGTTAGAATATGTGGTAAATTGTCTGCCTTAAAAAACTTATGAACTCAAATATATCTAAGAACATTTGTTGGAGGCAATATCAGATATTTTTGGCATTTCAAAGCCTTTGATATGGACACAAAATGCCTAATTTTGAAAATGTTACTACAACGCCATATGGAAGTTTTGGTTCAAATATACCATTCATACCTGTACTCTCAGTCCTAGCAAAAAGTCTTGCTAGATGGAACTCCACTTCCCATGAAATGTCTCCAACCTCCCCTCTTGCTGAGCTACTCAAGTGAATTAGCTTTCATAGTGCATCATGGGAGCTGGGTTGCCCCAGTTTCCAACAAAACAGGCATATGAGGTCTCATAAGTACGGTTTTTCATTGCTTTGTTGATTTTCTGGTTTTGTCCAAAAGGCGTAATTTTCTGTCCAAAATTGTGGAAGACTATGTTCAGAAAAGAAGATTTTCTCTAAAATTGTCAATGAAAATTTCCAGTTGACTCTAACATTCACATCATCGTGCATTACATTTTGGGAGAGAACTTGAAGAGTGCTACTTCCTCTGTGGGAAGCAATTAATATTTTTTGCTAATGGACATAATGCATCTGTAAAATACACAAAATCCATTGCAATAACTTCAGATTTTCACTTGCTGAAACTAGACTTGAATTTGGCCCATTATTCTCATCAAGTAAGGAGGAGAATAATGCCTTATGTTGTCATATGGCACTATATCAAATTGTTTCTAGCTATCAACACCGAAATCAGCTGCATCCACAGGGATTTGGCCCGATGCTTATTAAACAGTAATATTTTTGTCAACAGATGGATTTTGTACTGCTATCCTGACAAGTCTCTAGAATGAATCTGAAGATTCCCAGCCATAACACAATCCTATTTTAACCTTGGTTATTTTTAAAAACCCAGTTTAAAAAACATGACAAGCATCGATGCTTAATGCAAATGCCTAGCAGTGCGTGTTACCTGGTAACCAAATGGATGGTATGTTGGAGAGGGAAGTGACAACAGCAAGTGAACATATGCCAGATCAGCTCCTCGCAGATAAGAGATGGTCACCATGGATTTTGCCACATTGAAAGAAAAAATCGGCATGATCTAGTATCATTTCATGGGAGAAGAAAACAGGATTTTACTTTTACACCTTCCTCTGAAGGCAGCGGACATTCATAGTCTCTGATATCAGAAGCTGCTGGAAGTGTCTGTCCATGAGGGAGAAAATTTCTCACAAATAGGGAAGAAAATGTACCACATTTCTCCAACGAAGCAAGCTTGGTAAAGTAAACTGCGACATTACAGGAGAACCTGGTCACAGTACAAGGTTCCTGAGTGACTGGCAACATTCGTTATACTTTATTGACCTAAACAGAGAACTATTTCTTAGAGAGATCAGGATTTATTTTCTTTCAGTGTGTTCAAAATTTCTTTTTTTTCCCTGGTCTTTCCTCAAAAATAATAGACAGACTTGACTTGCTGGAAATTTATCATCTCAAAAACACAAGACATTTCTTTTGGTTGGGAGAGGCAACCTGAGAGCTCCGTCACGCAGGGATTCACCAGGGGTCATGTTCTAAAGTTAAAGTAAAAGCTTGAGGTATGATCACAGTATCCAGATAGATTGTTTTCCGTGAAAACAGGAAAACCAAACAATTGTTCTAAAGAAAACTTTTGCTTTAAAATGTTTTTAAAAGGATTGTCAACGTAGTCTACAAAATAATGCAGATAGGAACGAAAATATTGGAGCATCATAAAAATATTTCTATGTAGGGAGGCATCGGTGTATGTTTTTTATTTCCCAGTGATATACAGGACAACCACAGTTTATGCTGCCTTTGAAGTGTTTGGGTTTGCAAAGCAATCTTAAAATAGCTTCCAAAAATGGCTGTTTTTCTGCAGCTATTCTTGGCTGATGCCTTATGTTGCATCATTTTAAACCAACACTGGGAGTAGATGTGTCAAAGGCCGAGGTGAAGGGAAGAAAAACGATGAGTGCCAGACAGTCTGCCATACCTTTACAGAAGTGACATGCAATTTGGGACTCACGTAGTTCATTGTTTAAGTCTGTACCTAGTGGCATAGTTTGCGTTTTCACAGGAGCTGCAGAATCCAGCCCATCCCAGGATCTAGGGTAGATTTCTAATGATCTTTGTTACTGGGGAACATGCTGCAAGTAGCCCGCTTGGCAATACTCTGATTTCATCTATGAAACTTCGGGCTTCACAAGGAAGAATGAAGTCCAGCTGTTAGCAGAGAAGGCACTAAATTGGATCACTAGCACAATTAGCGATAATTAGAAAAAGGCCAAAGCCTGAAAGAAGAAACAGTGCTCGTTCCCCAAGGAAATGCTTCTCCACAATGGATGCTTTCTGCTTCTCTCGTAAGACCATGAGAGCACAGTTTGTGCTTGTTCAAACCACAGTCAGAGAAGCCTGCTTCGTTAAGATCCGTATCTATCTGTTCTTCAGTTATTTTCCAGATTTGTCAGTCTGGCCCATTTATTAAATATATCCCAAATAACTAATCAAAAAGCTTTTAAGAATGTTTACATGCAAAGATGAGGGATAAATTATTCAGTATCTGAAATCTAATCATACACAAATTTCTGGAAAGTACTTAACTACGTGCTTACATCCTTCCTCAGGAAGGCAGTAGGCATTCACCAAAGAGACACGGGGCACATACCATCCGCCTCTGCTGTACGGCCCCAGCCTGAGGATGACTTTCATACTGCTAAACTGCTGATTTACAGATAGACTGTGTGGGGAGAGAGAGGCCGCAGTTTGCAGGAGCCATGGCGTTGGATGTTGTGCACAGCACACAGGATTTCTCCTTCTCTGGCCCGTTTACGTGCTTCATCATGGATGATCACGGGATAAAACTCTGAACAAATCCAGAGGAGAGACTTAGAGGCTCTCTCTCCTTCCTTCCCCTGACTGTTTTTATCGTGCTGCCGTACCCGCCGTGCTTCCCTTCCAGCCTCCCCAGACTCTAGGAGCACTTCTGTCCAGACCATCCTGCCACCCGTGATCAAGGGTCCTCTTGAGCACGTGAGTTAGGGGTTCCATCACCACATTTTCTTGTATTTAGGCCTGGATGGCACCTCAGGCACCTGAGTGATCATCTAAATGCCTTTCTCCATACAGGCTTGATAATACTTAAGCACTTGAAACCAGTTTTGTGTCTGCTTCAAGCCCTGTACTGAGTGAAATGCTCTCTGCTCTTTGGTTTTAGGAGGGAGGTCCAAATCATGGACTTGACAAAACAGGGAATCTGCTACTGGAAACGTATATAAAAAACAAGCAGAATGAAAAAATAGGTGTTGCTTTTACTTCAGCATTTGGCAGATTAGCACCAGTTTTTATGCTAGATGTGTTCGGCTAATAGTGTGATGGCAGTCATACAAATGCTTGCAATAATAAGCAGAGATTATTTGCAAACCCTTTTTTATCTGGAATCTGTAGGCAGAGATCTTGACCGAGGAACTGTACAGGGAAGATTTATGTTCATGCAGCACAGGAGTCTCTAAACATTTTCCCAGTGTTATTTCAGGAAACTGTGTTACAGCTCCACCATGGTTTATTTAATCTCTCTATAGATTCACTCTGATCTTAGCAGAGGGGGGTGGTTTTGACATTGCACATTAAATAAATGGAGTTGCTTAATATTTTTGCTGATGAGGACACCAAACACGGAACTTCCACTGGATCCTTTGGCCATAGGGATTTGTTTCTAGCAATGTGTCATCTCCACTTCAGTTCTCAGTTACATTGATGGCATTACTCAAGTGACAAAAATAGCAAGATTATTGCTCGTGTATGTATGCATTGGAGTTATTTGCATGAGATTGACAGGGAATGCCTGTCTGTCCTTAAAAACAAGCCAAAAAAGGAAAATACGGTATGATGTTGCAAAATGGCACGTGAATTACCTCACTTTCTCATCTCAGTCTGTCTCTCACTACGACTCATGTTATAGACACAGTGGAATACTCTAAAGCTTGAAATGGATCTACCACTTACAGCCAGAGGACTCTTTTAAGCTTGATAATCCATTGGAAAAATAGCTCATTCCTTTGACCAGCGGACACTATCAATTGAAAACAGTCTCAACGCTGAGATTTTATAAATGAAAACAGATACAAATACAGAAATACACGCATTCATATATATGCATTTTTTTTAATGTTTTATATTTATATACGTAAACACCCGTGTGTATATGTATTTTATGAATGCATATGTATCTTATGTATAGATATATACTTACAGAAACAAAAAGGTATTCCTACAAAATAATGTGGCTATGAATAAAAATCACTTTTCTGCAATAGTTGCAGCAAAGCTTTATGGAGCTGCCAACAGGAAAGTAAAAATGACTATACAGAGTTAAAATAATTTACTTCATTTTAATGATCTAAAGTGAGGAAAAAGCAAGGGAGTTAAAAAAAGGCAGCAGAAACCAAGATAAAAAATTTTATTTTTAAAATACCTACCAGTTAAATAAAGCTGCGCTTGCCATTATTATCGTACACGTACAGATCTGCCTTCTGAAAGGTTGACTGTCTTCTGTGAGAAGTTCACAAGATACAATATTTAATGTCTAACTATAAAGGGAAAAGAATCTAACAAATTCCAAGCATTGGCAGAGTTGGGTGCGTGCCTACATGCATGTCTACGGGTGCATGTGCGTATACGTGAGGGCGAAAAGTAGGAATCAAAGAATCTGAACAATCTGGCCAAAAGAAAGGGATAGTTGTCTAATTTTTCTTTACCAGCAGGTTGCTAGTAGTGAAATTTACTGGTAGTCTTTTGAAGTAAATTCTAAAGGAGTCCCTTTATTACAGCCGGCAGCGAGAGCTGAAGGCTGGCCGCTTTCTCTGTGAGCTGTGTTGCAGTTGAGGTCATGAGAAATGCTAGCCAGTAGTGAGCATTGATGAGAGGCTTGCTGGATGTTTATGGCACCGAGCTCGCAGCAGTTGAGGAGAAGGCAGAAGGTATTAGCACAGGAATTATTTACCAACTTCTCAGGCACTTTCTGTTGTGGTTTATTTCTGAGCGTTTCTCTGATTCTCTTCATTTTAGCTGTGATCTCAGTGTGCAACAGAAAAAAGTCACGAGCATCTGACTGCCAAAAAATCCTCTTTTCTGTCTTTCTATTGCCTTGTGGATAAATGTGGATAATTTTCTCCTGACACAGGAGGAATAATTACCTTGGATCTGTGCTTTTGTCCCCTACTCATCATAGTTTCTAGAAGGCTGTTAAGAGCACTGAAAACTAAACGTAAGGTTTCCTTTGGGTTATCTCTGTAATTGTAACTTCTCAGACATAGCGATTTTAAAGGCGTGACATCTTAGACGCAAGACAAGAGCATGCTAATGCACACAATCATTTATGGAAATTTATTACTTGAGTATTTCCTTTCACACCCTCTGGCACATGAGACTTCGGCACATACAGCAGTTTATTTTATCCTTTCTACAGCCCGCATTTCTAAATAACAACTGAAGCAGTACTGAAGACAGACTTGGCAAGCTTAAAAAATGTAGTAGATGGTTACGCAGGCAGCAAGAATAGCCAGTTATAAAAGCAAACACTAAGGAAAATAAAGTCGTTTAGATGCATAAACCCCTCAGGTTTTATAGCTCAGTTGTATTAGTATTTATCAAATCATCTGATAGACTGTCTTAGAATAAATTCTGACTGTGGCATGCCCATGAGCAGATTACAGCATCCTCCACTGCCTCTGTATCTGCCTATCCCTCGCTCCTAATGATATATTTACTCCTCTTAATGGCTTGGATACTGAGAGGATTTCAAGTGTAGATTTTCATGGGGGAAGGGAGAGCGAAGAGACACTGAGTGTCCCTGACACATAGTGGTAAAACAATTGAGATGTAGACATGCAAAAATGGTACTGGCAGGGACAGGCACAGCCTGCTACATATATTTTTCCAAAGTAAATCTGAATCTCTCTTCACATACATTGGGTGACTTAGCCAGAAATGCTTTGGTAATGTGGCAGGACATGAGAGGAGATGAGATTTGTAATTTGAAAGAGATCAATGGTACCAGGACTTTGTTACTCTCTCTTTGACACTGACCAGGATAACCCACTTCAAATGACTGCAGCATGAGTATTTTCCTGGCCTGTTGTTAGCAACACAGAGTTTTGATCCTTCACCTGAGACCCTCTAAAGCAATTATGCCCATTTTTATTTATAGGCATATCTAATGCTACTGTTTCAGACTCGCTTTCAGTTTGTGACAATGTGCCCCTCGGGTCACCAAGCCTGAGCCTTTGGGTTAACCCGACCTGTTATGGAAGCTCAGAGCTTCACAGACTGGGTCAGGAGGAGCACAGCTTTGTGTACTGATAAACCACTGCGTATGCCTATCCTCTTACAATCTGTTTCCTTTCAATTTCCTTGGCTGTCTGCGCTTGTATATGTTCTTACATAGGGGTCATGACTGATTAGCCTATAATTGCGAAAACAGCAATGTGAATTTTTTTACAGGAAAAAAAGGACTCCCTTAAGTCTTTTTAAAGGAGCCTAAAATGCTTCAACACAAGTTGTTAGAGAGTTTTTCCCTAGTGTGGGTTAATCATTTTGCTGGCTCAAATGTATTTATATCCCTGGACTGTCACCTTTGGAAACAATGATCAGAGGAAACTATGAGAGAGTTAATTATGTCCTGTCTTCCACCCATGACATATTAAATACTTCCGCTGGACACTACAATTTTCAGATTAGATCCAACATCACCTACTGTGGCAATTACTTTTAATTTTACCTTGCTAGAAATACTGCTGGGATTAGAGAGATTAAATTATACATAACTAGATAACGTTATGCAATTAGATGTATTATGGTGAGGGTTTAAAGTAACAAACACAGCTTACTACTTTGTTGTTAAGGAGCTTTTTGAACGATTTATTTTTAAACAATTCTGTGGTTTTTTTCCTGACTGTGCTGATAGATCAATGCTAATTGTATTCATTCAATTTCATGAAGTTTTATCTCTAACATTTACAAAGCAGCTTTGTCGTATATTCAGTGTTATTTCAGTCTGAATATCTGATTTCTTAATGAACTAGTCAGTTTATTTCCATGTGATCTGACAGAAATATTTTTCAGCAAATACTGTTCCTACAAGAATCATTCATTATTTTTCATCATTCTCAGATAAATAATGCTGGAAGTTTTAGAAATGCTAGAAATATGTCCCATGGCTGAAATTCTTCCAGAAGGCTCCCTATTGATCGTTATTTTTATGACAATGTCATGTGTTAGTCTGAGTCATATGGAGTTCAATTAACACTCTACAAACATAAAGATTATATTTTATTTTTAAATTCAATTCAACTGGCTCATGTATGTATGAAGACATGAATTATGAAGAGTTGTTGGAACCAGGTTAAATCAAAAGCTGCTCAGTTAACCCACCAGTTCTGACAGGAGTTTGGTTCTTGTGTGTTGCTGTTGTATGTTGCAAAGCAAATCAAAGGCTGTTGTCCTATGATAGCCAGTCTGGAAAAACATGACTTGAAAGTCTCGTATCGTCAGAATCCTGAATAAATCCTTGTACGAGAGCAGTTGCTGTATGTTCAAATTCAATGCTATAAAGTTCAATGCTATAGATGACAGATGTGATAAATACTATAAATTCAGTGCTATGAAAGGATAGGAACAATCTCCCAGCTGCTCAGCGAGGAACCATTTTGCTTCAGCAGCCCTGAAAAGTTAGAACCAGTCATTTAAACCTAAGCCTGTTCTGGTTTTGATGCAAAGCTGCTTTTTGGGCTGGGTTAGCATTCATCATGGGGTGCTAAATTAGACCAGCATTTCCCCTACAGTAAAAAATCAAAACATTGTTTTCAACAATTTGTTTTCCACTATTCAAAAAGCAAAGCCTGCAGATAGGAGCCAGCTGGTGAGCAGCACCAGTTCAGTGCTTAGGGTAGCTACTGGGGTGCCAGAGCCCCTGCGCATGTCCGTGATCCTCGGTGCAGCCAGGAGAGACATGGCATCTTCGGGCAGTGGTGAGGAGGTCTCAGGCCACTGAATAGTTTAATGGTTCAAAGATGTGCCAGGGGAGGTTCAGACTTCACATAGGGTAGCATTTTTTTACCGAGGGGGTGGTCAAACACTGAAACAGTCTTCCTAGAGGGGGTGTCGGTGCCCCGGGCCTGTCAGTGTTTAAGTGGTCAGGCAGTTGGATGAGGTGGTCGTTGTAGGTCTGAAACCTACAATGTTGTAGGTTTTCCAACTGAAATTCTATTCTATTCTATTCTATTCTATTCTATTCTATTCTATTCTATTCTATTCTATTCTATTCTATTCTCTGAAGGGCTTTAGGGAATGCTGATAGTCAGGATATATTTCATCGCTATTGGTTTAATGCTGAGACATAGGTGAGAATCCAAACTCGCCAGTTCAGAGAGGTTTGGGGATTGGTTTTGACGAGTATCCCATAACTACCTTGTAGTTTAGTTCTTTTGAGCAGAGTTTGTTTGATTCCACCTGATCGGATTCCAGTCACACTACAGAAAAATTAGTATTTGGAAACACAGCAGCAGTGTCAGATACTCAGATTCTAGTTCTCTAGGGTGTGATCTGCAGCTTCCCTGAAATTCATGAGAACAGGATTTAAAAAAAGCTGTGATCCCTACAGCTGCCATCTTGGGTTACCTTTCCACTTGTAGAAAATAAGCCAGCCTCTTTTAACATCCAGAAACTGCATATTTTACATGAATATCTATTTTAAGCATATTAGAAAGGCAAGTCTAGACAATATTGAATAAAACCAGACCTTTACATATGCCATAAAGGAAAATGGGAGCTGTCTCCCAAGGCTAAAACTAAGTCTTAAATATGACATATGAAAAAAATCCCCATTAAAATGAAATTGTGCAGTGGACTGCGTTATTAATACTGAAATTAAATGTGAACAAATAAGACAAGGAACTGAATGAATAAATAATCCATTTTCAAAGGTCATTTGAATAGTTCAGAACAGCTCTATGGGATAATTTGGGATGGAGAAAATATTTTCTTTTCAAGCTCTATTGAAATAAAAACATTTTTATAGCTATAGGAATGATAACTTAATGTGAAGGTATAATGCTGGAATGTAGGTTAGAGTGTTAACAGGTTTGAACACCCTAAAACTATAGACGCAAGCACTGGCAAAGCGAACACAGACTTTTTATCCTTCCAGGTCAGATCAGATGAATCTCATACAGTTTTCCAGATGAGATGTCAGAGACTTTGGGTCTGGAATTCTGGACATGATTTTGGTACTCACCAGTCCCTGACTGTGCCTGCATATTTCATTGTTTGATATTTCTTACTGCTTTGTCAGTAAGAGAAATAGCTTTATACACACAATTAAGACCACCTTTACAAAGTACTGATAATTGAAATTTATCTGCCATATATTTAACATGTAAGGCAGAAGTGAGTATGTTTCTGTGATTCAGCACATGGTATACTGTCAAACCTTCCTGAATAAATATATGTTCATGTGCATGTGCTTGTACTTGTAAATTAATATTTTAACAAGAACATTTCTAAATGGTCACATAGTTGTTTGGTTAGTCTAAGTTGCAGAATGGAGTTGCACAGAAAATAACATTTCAACAGTTTTTTGGAAAGTGTGAAAATCATCTAGAATTCAGACTAATGGTAGTCAGATTAGCACATCTCCGGGCATAGAGTATCATGAAACTGAAAACATTTTTTGACATACTCTGTATATCTCTGTAAAGAATACCCATGCACAGCTCTACCCTCTGTTTCCCTTTTGTTACCATCTTTGGGTTACAGGACCTTACCAAGGAATTGCTGGTTGGGTTCACTTTGGTGAAGGTAAGTTGATTTATACCACGTGTTTTTGGGGCCATGAAACGCTGTGCTTTACCTACACAGGGATTCTTCCCCCTTACTGGACTGAACCATTGCTTCTAGTGGCAAATGCACCCCCTACAGCAGCGTGCAGTGCCCGGTTGGGCATCTGGACATCCCAGGCAAGGGGCTGCAGTGCCAACACAGAGCAGCTCTGCGGTGCACGCCCAGGGAAGCTGTCTTTCTCCTATATCCAGGGTGTATGGAACTACCTGTTCAGAGAAACAATATGTGAGAGCTACTCTTTTTGGACTATATGACACCAGTAGGTCTGCATCAGCCTGAAAATATAACTGGGCTTCATTTAGAGGTTACTCTTTCAAGAAAAGCCATGTCTTTCTTTGGCTTTGATGTGGCCATGGTCACATTCTTAAACAAATTTGATGCCCCAATATTGGCTAAAACCTCATGTTAATTTCTTAAACAAAATATTCTTCCCCATGTTCGAAGATGCTTCCAAATTAGGGTTACCCCATGGAGAATTTACAAATATTGTAGTCTTTTTTTTTTTTTTCTTTTGCAGATTGGCTCCCTAGGTATGCCATGAAGGGTACAATCTGCTGTTCATTGCTGTCCTGTCCTAAACTCTGTATACAGCTCAATTGCTGATGGCCCAAAGCTGCTACCACTCTGCAAAAAAAATATTTCTGATTATTTTACTGACATTTCTGCCAACTTCAGTCCTAGAGGACTGGATAACTGAGTCCAACCCGGTCTGAAATTTGGAATGTTCACATCAGTGTGGATATGGAACTGGAGTCAGGTCCTGACCTGGTATAAATTGTTCTATAGATCTAAAAAGATCCTTTATGGGTCTTTTTAATTGAGCCTCAAGCTTCTGAACACGCAGAGATTCTCCCATAATTGATCTCAACTGGATGCACAACAATGAATTGTAACATTACATTGGAAAATTCTTAAAACACTCCAGATGGCCATAAATCAGGAAAGCTGGTGTTGACTGCTGGCACTGAAAGTGAATATTTGACTTTAGGACAAGACTTTAACCTTTTATATCCATGTATTTAATGGGAGTAAACTCACCCCAACCACTGGGATTTTGGTAGGCTTAGAAACTCATTACTGATTACCAAGTACCTTTCAGATTTTGGCAAGAAAATACTATAGAATTCCAATGTGTTATATTATTATAATGATATCTTGAACACTTTCAAGTTCTTGAATACCTAAAATAGTTGTTGAAGATGAGTGAGCTGATTAAACAAAGGGAAGCTTAATATAGCTCTGTGGTGAACATCACCAGTAGCGGAAGAGGAAATGCACAAAAGTATATGACATTTTAATTGAATGTTAGAAAAATATACATTTATTAAAAGGTTATTGTGCCTGAACATGCCAGTGTTCTTTGCAATTTGTTATAGCTTTTGAATAGTCCTCTAACAAAGGGGTGTTATTGCAAAATGCTGTAAGAAGAGACAGCAGATTTTACTGAATTTTTTTGTGGGCCCTATTGAAGAATATCCACCATTCCAGACAAATGGGAGGGGAGGAAACAGGCTGCAGAAAGCACCAAGCTAAAGAACAGGATGTTCTATACTGAATATACTGGGCTGTATTCTGGGCAGGTTAAAGAAACCGATGAACTATCACTGGGCATCTTTTTCAGGGATTTTTAGGTTACACCTTAGTTTTTCATTCCAGACTGACTGACAGAGCTATTTGAAAAGGTAATAATACTTTTTAAAACTAAGCTAAACTTTTTTTTTTTTTTTTTTTTTTTAAAAGCACTCTTTTGTGTGTTGTTTTCACAGAGATTGCAGCTGATTTTGAATTGTGGCTAAGGCCAGCAAGAGATAAAAAACAGGAGCAGATAAAGGGGCCTGGGACAACTTGCTGGGACAGGGGACAGCTGCTACTTAGACATAACTGCACAGACATTTCATCTTCTGCAGCACAAGGAGGACGAACACCACGAACAGATCGTCCTGTTGTGGCAAACACAGCTGGCAGTCCCAGCAGGGTGGGCTACCGTCCTTGAGTTATAAAGGGGTATTTGAGGTCTTGTTGATAGCGGAGTGAAAGCAGAGGTGTGCAGGAGCGAACTCTGGCCTGCAACAGTGAGCAACATAAGCAATAACTTATGAGATACAACTTCCCTTAATTACTATATAGTGTGAAGAGAGCAATGCATTTCATATTGTGCGTCGCATCCTTATAATTGACACGGTAACTTTATCAGGGACAAAAGCAGTAAGAAAAGGAGTAAGTTTTATCAAATTATACTTTTTTATACTGTTACAAATATAGGTAACATGCCCATATGCATGGTATCTTGGTTCTTTTTGATACCAAAGTGCTACCAGTTGATACAAAGCTACTTGGATAGTCTCTGATTTCCACTGAAATATTGAGTGAAAAGGAAACAAACAAGCTAATAAATAATGATCAAAATTTCATCTCTGCAACAAAGTCTTTTCTTATGATGATTTCTTTTTTCTAGCTTTGATTCAGATGTTTTTCTGACTTCCCAAAGATTTTCCCAACATGAATTCCACCTTGCTAAACTGTGAAAACCTTTCTCCATGTGTGGAAAGTATATGGTTCTACTAAATATTTCAGATTTTCTATTTTATTATTAAGGCTTGAATGTTTTGCTGCTATGAGATTATGTTGTCATAATGTTGTCATGTCATAAAACATGTAATTAAAAATCTTATATCTTTAGAGGGGCACACTCTGCCTTTCTTTTACACTTTCAATAATTTACTGTGGTTTTTTGCAGTCACTGGGTTGTTCCAGTTTCCATGGGTGTAAACCAAAACAGAATTTGACCTAATGGGCCATATTTATTCCTCTTAGTTCAGCAACAGCAGGTTAGCTTGAGTGAATTTATCCTTAAATTTAGTAACATTTGCTTTTTATAGAGAGCTGAATTTTGAAAAAGCATTCCCAATAACAGCGTTTCTTTTCGTTATGGCAGACAGTAGCTGAGATTTCCCTAAAAATACCAGAAAAAACAACCATTTTGCTTGTTCTTGATTCAATGCATTTCAACTTTAAACCAGCTATGCCATTCTCTGAAGAAGGTTTTTTCATAATCTGATTTATAGAGATTCCGGGCACTTGCCTGAAAGCAAAAGGGGGATGGGGGGAAGGAAACAGAGTCTAAAGGGCAAAATCAACTAGGATTCAGTTCTATTTATAGACAGGAACACTATAATAAGATGCCTTCATTGGCAGTTGTCTCCATGTTGAAATGACATTATGACCAGTTACAAGGTTTGAAATGAATTATAAAACATTCAAAGGAAATTAGCCTTTACTGGTCCATCCAACTAGATCAATTGCTGCAACATTTTATTTCTGTGGGGTGCTCTATACAGTAGGTTATTCATGTCGGAACAAGTGTTAATGACATTACCTATCATTTTTAACAAGGATGTGCCAAGATAAACTCCTGCTGTATGTTACAAAATGAATAGGAATACTAATAAAACACACTTTTTTGGCATTCTTCACCTTTCACGTGCTGTACAAAGAAAAAACTCTGAATTCTCACAGTGCTTTTGTGAAGAAGGGAAATACCAATTACACTATTCCAGGAAAAGTCTATAGCTGCAACTATGTGTATTTTTAAGGTGTGACATTGTTAACACCTAGTGTATCCTTAAAGCTTCCCCCTCCCTTATCCATATTGTTACCCAGCCAACAATTCAAAAGAGCAGGAAAACATTTAAAAATACATAAATATAAAAGCCTTCAGAAGCTTCATTTGTGGCTGTCACAAAACCTCTAGAGCAACCTTCCAAAACCTAGCTAGAAAATATGAGAGTATTCTTTTCTTAGAAACAAAATGATAGTGTATATAATACAGACTGAAAATATAATTAGTACATTCATAAATGTATGCACTGATGATTTTGTTGTTATTGCTGCAGTTAATATTCTGTTTTTATCTATTTCCAAACTGCAGGTAGAGCAGGGAAAATTTTCAAAGCAGCACTTTACTTGCTGGATACATTGTCTTGGTACTGTCTGGTTTCTCCCTCATGAAAGGGCAAATGGTTATAAAAGGCAAAAAAAAAATAATGTCTTCCACTAGCTCAGAGTGATGTGTTCAAATGCTGTAGGTGCATATGTGTGGTTAATATCTTTTTGTAATGTAACAGGACAGGCCAATTCAGATTACAATATCTTGCCCTTTTGCTTTATAGCAAAGGCGTAAAGACAACTAAAAGCCCCTGAATTCAGACTCTGCCCTAATAACATGAGAGATTTCATGTGTAGAAATCAGATGTGAGTCCAGATGGGGACTGGACATGGCCTTAGCAGGACTGAAAAAGGAAAACACTGTTAGATGTGGAAATAAACATCTGCACCTTCTTCCAGATTTGTAAAGTATGAACATCTTTCTCCCTCTACCTAGAACTGGTTCTAGGTACACCCCATCATAAGGGGATTAGCAAGGGAAAAAAATCTCCAGCATGTTAAATGTTACTATGGGTCGTGAAGTCGAGCACCCCTTTTGACAGTGGACTAAAGTGGGTGCCTGGAGAAAACAGGACAGTATGTATTTCTCCAAGTACTCTCCCAGGCTCCAGCTCTAAGCAGCATAAAGACTTCTTTTAGGAAGATGTGGGGTTTTTATATTCAGACCCTTCAGTGGAATCCTCTACCAAGTTGTCCGTAGACCCATGTACATTTTAAACACTTTCAGTTTGCAGGAATAAGGAGATCCACAACTTACACGTGCTCTCCTGTGTGAAGAACAGTCTCCTTGTGTTCCCCTGAAACATATCACATGCATGAACAAGTTGCTGAATAGGTTCACGCTGTATGAAAGTCACTAACAGACCACTTAGATCACAGCCATTCCAGCATTTAAAGCAATTTGAGGGAACTTTAGCTGATAAAAGAAATTTCAGTGGGCTGATACCTATGGAAAATAACATACTTTCAGTATTTCATATTGCTAGAACAGAAGATTAGCTAGAGTTGCACGAAATACTCCAGAGGAAGTAAGTACCGATATAGAAGAACTGGGCTGCTTTCCTTGTGTTTTCCAGAGGCACATCTTAAAAATGGACCCTATTTCCAAGGAGGCTGTTTGAGAAGAAGAAACACATTTTGTGCATATTAAAACTTGAAATTTCTTTGTTTCCCCTTAGAATACAAACATATACAAAGTTCTTTGCCCTCTACATTAAGCATTTGTATTCTTTAAAGGATGCAGAGTAGTTTTCTAGTTGCAGCACAGAATACAACAACTTCTTGCTAGTCAGGCTGCAAGTCACACATTCAGGAAAGAAACTCATCAGCCTTTAGGGATTAATTAATGCTTCTGGTGCTAGGGTGCTAGAAGTACAGTCAGTATAAGAGGCCTAAAAAATTCTGTACGGGCCCAGATATTTTTCTCTAATTCCTTAGAGTTTAATAGCCTAATTCTAAGACTGATAGCAATGTAATGGGAAAGAAGAGATGTTTTGCCTGTGCATCCAACATTAGTCATCCTGCTGGAAGCATCCACAGATTATGGGGCTAAAATAGGCATCTGTCTAGGATATGAAGAAGTAATGGATATGTTTCCAAATAAGAGGGAAAAGCCAATTCTCAATGCCAATGTCTACAGTCTCCCAGAGGCTGTGCAACTTTGCCTCTTTCCTTTAGGCAGGGATTACTTCTACTGCCTTCAAATTTGCTCTGGATACTTTATCCTGTGAGCTCCCACGTTTTCTCTCCACCTCTACCTGTATCTAAGCAATAGTTGATAAAAAATGGTAAGAAAATTAAAGAACTGTCTGAATGGAACAGAAGCAAAAAAGGAATAGCATTAGGTTAAACAGTTACTGTGCTGAAGCAGGAAAAGGTACAGCTGTGACAGCACAAAGCAGAGGAGAAGGGAGCCATTTGAAAGTAATCAATAACTATAAAGTGAGGAGCTGAAGAAGTCAAGGAGAGAGGGAAGTATGAGGATACCTCCTATTAGGAGCTGTAACTATAGGTACACTGGTGACAGCAACCATCCATCAACAACTTGCTAATAGGGTAGAGAAACAAGATTATTTTTTTTAACATGCAACCTGTTCCAGACAAAAGGCACTTTGGGTTTCTCATTACAAAATGTGACTTATGTGATAGTAGAAATAATCTGCACGTGGGTCAGGAAGTGTCTAAGAACTAGAACTTTATGTCCCACTCCCAAAAAAGACTGGAATCTCTGGTAGGAGACACATCTGAGGCACCGCCAGTAACTGATCTGGGGATGGGGCATGCCCCTGGGGATCATTTCTGCATCGGTTTTAAATAAACCCCTCAAATGCTGGGTAGTAAACATTTCTGTCAGATGGGCATCTCTCCAGGGTAGGGAAGAGTTCATCTGAAACTGCCAAGTAAATCAAACCAGGTTTATTAGCCTGTAATGAATGGTATATATGAACAGAATCAGGTGAGAAGAAAAGAATTACACAGCAAAATGGGCACCTACTGTACTGTGAGCTGTATAGCTGGGGAGCTTATATAAATTATAGCGTATTGGATTTCAGACAGGGCCACCAGATTTACCCAGCACAACACTGATGAATTCAGAAGGAAATGAGAAATATTACTGCAGTGCAAAAAGCACTGCAATCCAACCAGTACAGACCTTCCCCTCGCATAGAGCTGATTGTGTTACTCATTTAGTCAGGGAATTTCAAAGTGGTAAGCCTGGTGCCACACTCCCATTGAAAGTACCTCCCTTAGAGCCCTTTGACAATGCAAACCCTAGCAGTTAATGTGACTTTGTTTGACAAAACCCTTTTTTCACATATTTTTTTCCCTGCTGAGTTCTGGTTGCACAATCCGGATTTGATTGTATTACAGCATCTGCTTTCAAACTTGTTTTCATAGTTGATGGAAGGAAAAGCACTAATATTGCACAAATGGAAACTGCAGGTAGAGTTCTTCCACTGCCAGTTTTTAATTGGTTTCTGTTTGGCCTGAATGGGTATAATAAATACTTTACAGGAAGGAACGGGCTGGATAGCACTTTCTTATTTCATTCACAAGGCTTGATTTGGAGTTAGAGGAGACTAGAGAAAGGGCTCTGGTCAATAATTTCTCTTTATATATATATATAAAAATATATATATATATAATGAAGGTACTAAGTTTCACAGCCTGAAGGATTTAATAACTTAAATAAGATCAACAATGTAACTAAAATTAAAAGAACTGTGAAAACTACCCAAAACCTAAAGTGGTGACAAGAAGGCAACAGAAAAATGCTATGCCTCAATATGTTTCTGTCTTTTTGATGGACAGTTCAGAGCTCTGACAATTTAAACAAATGGAGTACGTTAAATAAAGGAGGCAGTAGAATTAAACCCGCTGTTGGGTTTGTGTGTACCCAAACTACTCGTGCATGTTGCTTTGTAGATGAACATAGCATCAACATTCACACACAAATGACGTGGGTACTTACTCTTTTTTACAGAAGACCTGTGTGCAAACTGGGAATTTTTCAGATTTTCTGTGAAATGGACATTGTTATGAGATGCCTTAGCTTTATCCGATCCTTGGGTGCCAAAAGGGAATTATTTAGGTGTCAGTAGTCTCCTCCAGTGGGTAAGCAGCTCAGTATATGTTTGTTGTATGGTCAACAGGCCATGACCAGCAGATACATGTTCTTCTGAGAACGTGAGTCCCTCTGAGTCCCAAAGGTAGCTCTCCCATTCATCTCAGCCTATGGAATGTCCTAGCCAGACATCTAGCTGCACACAAAAATGAAGGCAAAACGTAATTACAGTCCTCGAAACACTAGGAAGTGACAGACAGTTGCAGGGCCTGTCAACCTTCTGTGGTGAGCTCGACAGCCCTGCTTGCTGTGAGGCTGAGAGCACACCCCAAGGTGCAGCACAGCCCACCTGGCTCTGCTCTTGAATGGCTTATTCTGCCACGCCAGTGGGCACTCAGCGCCCATCTGCCCGAGGAAATGCTCTGTGCCTTGCCACGTCTTCCTCCAGAAAGCAAGCCATCGAGTCTCATTAAAAAAAAATACATTTGGAGATTACTTTTATGGAAGAAATCTGGTTTGATCAAACTGAATTTTTGCTTTATGATGTACTAATTCACCAAGGGATTCCACTTTTTCTCAAAAATTTTTACTCATGTTCTTCAAATGTCACCTTACAGAAATATTTTGGTACTCTCTTATAAATGACCCAACTCTCTTTTTCCGGGTCACTTTAATGAAGCTGAATGAGAATCTCTCTTCACCTATACTGTCTATCTGGATTTATTGTTCAACTTATTTTGGCATGCAGAATTTACATGGAAAGAAGGAGGTTCTTGCCTTTTTAGCAGCTCTCCTAAATCACAAAGCCACTATTAAACTGCAAAAGGTTAATGAAGTCCAGACTTGTCTGTCAGATTCCAAAGTGGGAAAAATGTCAATTGCTGTTACTTAAAAATGTCATTAGCACATCTGTTTAATTATGTATGAGGGACATGGTTATCAGAGAGCCTCTTGGCTGCCATAATGTGAGCAAAGGAAAATTTTTAAGAGTGAGGCTGGAAATCCCTGACTAATGCCCTGTCCCCTCTGGCTGCCCCGCCTGTGTGTGTGCACACGAACACATGTATATACATCAGCATCTTTATTGGTGAATGTGAGTTAGAAACGTACATAGAGAAAGTGAAAAAAAAAAAAGAAAAAAAGATTTATAATGGAATAATGAAAGAAGAAAGAGGAATGAAGTGAAGAGTGCACAGAAGAAAAAGAGGGAAAGAAACCCAAAGAGGACCGATTCTCAAGAGAAAATGTGAGGAGCGGAGTTCGATTATCCTCTTCTGCAGCTCCTGAACTTCTGCCTAAAACTGGGGCTGACCCTTACCCTGAGCATGATGAATACGTATAACTTTCTGAATACTGTGAGAGCTGCCTGGGTCAGATCCTTCTGTTGCCAGCCCCTGGGGACCCTAATGCTCAGGAGGGACATGAGAGAATCATACGAAAATGCAGGGATTTATAACCATGCTTTATGGTCGGTCATTTATGAAAAATGTCAGGTATGTTTGGAAAAGGGCTGTTCAAAGATTGTGGCTGGAAATGGCAGTTCCTTACAGTTTTGCATCTGCTTTCAGAACGCAACGTGGGGACTAAGAATCCACTGGAACTAAAGCAGAAAAATATCTACCTGCTTGATCCAGCTCATGTTCCTTCAGATTTATCTACCTCAATACACATGGGCAGTCAGTACTGTTTCCATGCAAGACTGCTCACCGTGCATAGCAGCATTCGGCTTGCAGCTATTGATGGGTGTTTCTGTTAGAGGCTTGAATGTCTTACATTTGCCCAAAGCAGGAGGGCTACATTTCTGACTGACATGACATTTTGCCAGCAGACAGGTTTTGTTCTTAAAAGTTTAGTTTCCTTACCATAGGAAAACCAATGACTTCAGATAACAAGACAAGACCACAGAAAGGGATATGAAACTTGCTTTGGAAAGAAATTGAATTATTCAACATTTTCAGGCTTCAGAAGGCTTCAGTGCTTCTTAAAGGTATTCCTTTGCTATTTTTTCAGCTTCTCACTACGATGCCGCTCCCCTCACAGTGCCAGGGAGAACAGTAGCAATTCCTTGCTCTGCTGGAGCCTGGGTTGGTTACCTTCCTGAATGCACTCGAAAGCATGGTTTACCTCCTGGATCTAAGCAAGGCTTGCAAACTTTATAGTGTATTAAGTTGAAATGTAAGGAGCTGCCTGTAGAAGCATTTCTTGTCAAATGGCAGATTTGAATCCCAAATCTGACCTCTATCCAAGCTCCAGATGATGTTTCCCAGTATAACTCTGTTTTCGGTTGCTTTTAATTTAACCTAACTTAAAAGATACACAATGAATAAGGCTGAAATCATAAATCACCTAGATCTGATGCTGCTAAACAGCATGGCTTGACAGGATTTTTTGGATTGTGACATCAATGTAGAATTGCGGCTGGTGCTTGGGGCTGTAGCTGCTGTCAGCTCCGTGGGTCACGGTGACGCTGCTGTCAGTATAGGGGAGCTCTCTCACTGCAGCCCACTTTTGCATGATAGTTTACACACCTTCCTAATATATTTTCTGGAATGGGCAACAGGCGCTGATGTGCTGCAAGGATGGCCCATCTGTAGCTCTTGCTTGCAAATGGTTCAAATGTAACACCTGTGCCATGGTTGTGGCACTCGGCTGTGCTGTGCTGAGCCCTGCCCGGAGGGCACAGCACACCAGCCCAGCTGTGGAGCGGGATTTAGTCGCTCATCAGCATCCCTCATCAGGGCATCCGCTGCCCCTGGGGTACCTCCAGTCCAGACTTAGGCCACATTAGTGAGCCAAATGCCCTCTAGGGTTAGGAAAGTTGGCTACAGATACGGGGTAGAGAGAGCAACGTTCCCAGTGAGTTACAATCTTCACTTAAGCTACTAGAATCACTTACAGTCATTTTTTCACACACTCAATATTGAAATAGCTCAAAAGGTAGTCTCCTTTATGAAGGAGAGGACGAGGGGTTTGTCATCCAGAGGTTGTTATTTCCTCTTACCTCACTGAAGAATGATCACAGAAACCTATTATTTCTCTTTTTAATTTGTCTGTTTCAGAAAAGCCGGGTGACTATAGGGTGAGGCTATTCTTCTGTGACAGCTGGCTTGCCGGATCACCATGTGATACTACCTGGCCCATTTTCTGCTAGTGATCGGAAACCCTGAAGAGGGTAATAGGAGTTGACCGTCGGAACATTTTCATTGTAACTGAGGAGAGCCATTACAGCTTTGCTATCGAATATGCTCATCTCATCTCACTGGGTATGCTATGAAAATACACATTGGCTTGTTTCTTTCTGTTCCAGGTACCAACTCTTCCCCTTTTTTGGTTATGTTTTTCTAAGGATAAATTTTATGCGATAGGCTAGCATAGTGTACTGTTGTGTAGTATCATATTATTTTAAAGGCCTCTGTTTCCTAACTCTTAGAAAAGGTGGAAAGAACACCAGTTGCCTGAATACCAGCTTTCAGCAAAGAGAATATTGGTAATAAACACCAGATTCTCATTCCTCCCTCTCACTAATACAGTATTACGCACAGCTCAATAGCAAATCTCACAGACTTACATAACAAACAGCATGGATTTGGATGTGATGTCAACATTTAAAATTAATTATATGCCATTAGTTAAAAGCACTAGTTCAGGCTTTCAGTGTTTCAAGGTTTTATTCCCTGTCTTCTCTAGAAAAGTTCAATTGTTAATGCGATTGCACACTGAGGAGAGAAATTACGACTCGTGTTATTCTCCTCGTTCTGTTTGTTCTCACCTTTTGTATTTTCTGGGAAATCTACATCACACGATAATGCAGCAGCTCCTTTTTAAGAAACAGTCCTTTTGAGATTCCATAGTCAAAGCATACAAAGGACTGGTGTGCTAAGAGTTCTTCTCTTTCCATCTCCAGTTGCTATATTTGTCTTCTTGAGTCCTTTGGATATCAACATAGTAGAAGTAAAAAATTATAGAAATAGGCTTTTCACTTTATCAACTCAACTGGTGTATGATGACATGCACAGGTTGGGTCCTTTTCTTTCTTTCAGTGCTCCTGTTTGGGGAAGAAAATGTTCCTGCTTTGGGTAATAACTATTTTGAGCTCTGGCACAGAACTCAGATTCTTAAGAGATCATTTATATTACAAAGGCTCACTCTGTGCTTCCTCAGTGCTTAGAGGCACTTTTCAGCTTCCAAACCAAAACCTTTTAATGGTTTTCAAAGTCAAATTTTTAAAAGAAAAATAAATATATGAAAGCAAAATTAATATATCATTCTGTCTGAAACAGAAAGTTGGTCCATCTTTCTCTATTTTTCAAACTGTTCTCTGAAATATGTTTGACCCTCGCACAGTGTCTGTGTAATAGGGATTGTATTTCTTAAAGCCAAATGGGAAAATGATTCATAACATCCTATTCACGATGACAACTGGGCTGATGGTCTAGCTAACTACATATCTATTTCCAAATGTACTAAATTTAAATGGATGTAATCATAGTATTTAGTACATACGTGATGTTGCATGATGGCTAGACAGATTAGATGCATTCTTGACATAGAAGAGTCTAGCACATGAGGCTGGGTTTATTCAGACAGTTTAGACCTCCTATCGTCCAGCTTTTTTTGCATAGATGTTCAGTCCACTTGTAGGCCAGGGACTGTTCTCAAAGAGGTCAATGAAAAATTCACTCAAAAATCCAGGGTGCAATACAGTATATGTCTCTTCATCTTATGAAAGGGCTTTCTGTTCTATTGCCTGAAAGCAGAATTTCAATCCTTGGCATTGGTTTGGTAAATTTTCAAGTATTCTATTTGACCTTCCAAAAAAGATGATGTATTGCTCTGTTTGAGTTGATATGCTATCAAGGTGGAAGTCTGTTTGTCCTTCTTAAATAACCAGAGGAAAGAATGAACCTCCTGTATTACAGATAAATATAGTTCAATGGAACAAAAATAGGAGGAAGGAAATCAGTTTGAAAGTATTTTAAGACATCCTTTCTTTTCCGTTGTTAGTGTTTGATTCCCATTATTTTAATTGACTTAAATAATTGATGTGTATCCAGTTTGATGCTTTGAATTATGTTTTTCAAGTTCTTCCTTCATGCTCTTATGTGCTTGCAGTTTTTGAGAAAGGCACCTGACTCTACCAGTGAGTACCCTGTTCCCAATAAACTATGTGAGTGGTGCTTGCGGCCCTGCTGCTCTGCAAGATGTGACTGAAGATACAAGAAGGCAAATGTAAGAACAACACAAGAAAAGGAGAATAAACCACCCAACAGCTATTATATGCTATCCTGGGGAAAGGTACTTAGGGAGGATGCTGAGATGCTACAGGAGCCCTTTCAGAAGTGAATCAGAGTGATGGATAACTTGTCTCCAATATCTATTTAGGCAAAGAGAAAGTGTACAGATGAACTTAGCAAAAATATTTGGAGGAGCAAATTTAGTGCCTCTATTTAAACTGAATGATCACTTCATAGGTTAATTTTGCCCATCATTATTCTGGTCAATAGCTCCTTACTTTGAGTGTTCCACGAGGTTCAATGGGACTGGAGCTCTGTGTGAACCCAGATAGTCCAAGCAGCTCTATCTAGTAGGTGGCAAATGAAATATCATATACCACTTTGTTTTTTTGCATGCAAGTAGTCAGAATCGCTTTGCCAACCGGGAGATAGCTACTAGTAGAAACATTTAGATGTTATGCAACAAATGTAAAATAAGGAATAGCTTTTGTCTTTTTGTACCAACATACACCTGTGGCCATTTCTCAGAAGTGTTTTAAATAGTACAAAAATGGTGTGTTCCTCTGGGAAAGTCTTTCCTACTGTTTTCATTTTCTGTACCTATTTTCTAAGTAGAACCTACCCACAATTCCTGCACATCTAAAGGGCTGCACGTGTGCAAGACAGGCAACTGCTGGGGAAAACCAGCACATTAGATGCCTGCAGATCCCACTAGAACAGGCTCTGTACTTCCACCTGAACCAGACAGGAAGAGGCGTGAATTATGTTGCTAATATTATTACTTTAGTGACTTCCACTTGGGAACTGCCTGTCAGAGCAAGACCACCTGAATGATAGCAGAGGCTTCATGCTCCTGGCTGATCTGAGAACCCGTGCAAAGCATCTGCCCAAGGAGATGGGAAACTGAAATGATATCAGTTAAAGAAATGTACTTGTGGTATGCATAAGGCATTGTAAAACCTGTGCCTTAGAAATTCATTAGTGATTCGAAGTCATGGCAGGAGGGAAGTGACAGTAGCTGTTCAGTCTATTGCATTGAACTGCCATAAATTGGTCCAGAAAAACTAGTCTGTTTTTCTCTCTCTGTCTTGTCCATCCGTGTGGGATTCCCTCCCACACACACAGTCCTTGCTGGTGGCAAGGTAGGAAACACAAGTGGAGACACCTTTGTGTGAGAGATGAATGCAGCTGTAAATGTGTCACTGCTGAACTATCTGCACACGATTCATAACTGCTTAACTTGGAGGAAGTTTGGAAAGAAAATTTTGGTACAATTAATAAATAAAAGGCTTTTCTTCTTACATTACTCCTCTCTCATTGTTTGGGTGCTCCACATTTCTGCTTATTCTACATTTCAGGGGAAACAGGTATGCTGAGGGATTTTCCCTTCTGAGGACAGCAATTTTGTGTGATGTAATCTGCATGAAAAAGTCCCATTTTTATTAGATTTTTGATATATGGTGTTTTTGCCTTCAAGTGTTAATTTGCAGGTACCCTGAATTGTCTCTATCTCAGTTTTGGGCCATTTTATGAAATGAATTAAATGTAAAAGGTCACCTGGATCATGAAGCTGTGATCTAGCATTTCAGATATGCAAATTATAAAAATATTTTAGAAATATATTTGGTGGTTTAGTTTGGGGTTGGTTTTTTTTTGGTTGATTGGTTGCTTGCTTGTTTGGGGGTTTTTTGGGGGTTTTTTGGTTTTTTTGTTTTTTTTTTTTTTAATTTCAGCACAGGTGTAGTGCAGCTAGATGCTTTGCAAATGTCTCTATGGTACTTGGCAAGGTACCTAAACACTGGCCAGTGCAAATTCATTTTTTAAGATGACTGGGTCCTTAGAGCACAGGATGCTATTTAGCTCACAGTGTATGGTTGTTAACTGTGTACACATATTTCTAACGGAATAGGGAAAAATAGGAAAATATTTTCCTGTAGCAGGTGTGCTCCAAATCCAGTGGGTGTGACTGTAAAATATGTAGATCTCATTTGAGTATTGATATCAGGCCAAGATGACTACGTGGGACCATGACAGAGACTCTTTCTCAAGTTTGAAAGAGACACCTGTGTTCACCTACTTTCTTTAAGTCCCACCAATGTCTACTTTGTCCTGCTGTTCACATGGTCCATCGGTGATACTAGCTCATGCACAGGTAACAGAGAAAATGTAGCTGTACACCTGTGCACCAGGTGAAAACAAACTCTTCTGCATAATCTACACAAATGAAACGTGACATATCCCATCTCGAGTTAGATATGTCCTTGAAGCATTAAGGTCAGTAGCGATACTGCTTTGTGCTTCATGTTTGATCAGTAGAGAGGAACAATCATCTGCAGGAGGCTGCTCTGGTCTTCACGTCTGAATGCCCTGCAGAAATACTTGTCCGTCTCCCTTGCCAGGCTTTTCATTGCCAGTAATTTAGGTACTCCTTTCAAGAGATATTACTTCAAGAATTTGGAGGCCAACGAGATCGCAAAACTTGAGGCGCTGTTGCGAGTGGGAATGCCAGCAAAATCTTTCTGTGGTGCTTTCTGAAACGTTCAGTATATTTTCAGTGGCTGATGTCTGAGAATTGCAAATATTAATTTCTACATGGCAGAAAAAGAGTCAAATAACTACCACTATATTTCAAATAAGGCATCATTCTCTTCCCTTAAAAAGTCCTTTCACACTGTTCTTTTTCTGACTTCACTACAAACAATCATCTGAGGTACTTCAGTAAAGGAACGAGAAGAATGGGGTGCTAGCTAACACCTTTAAACGAAGATATGCTAGATACCTGCTTCCCCCAGTGATTCAATTGTAGCTGTAAAAGAACACTCAGAAGACATCAGTTTCTCCATTCACCACTTTTATACTACAGTATGTTACTGTATGTGATAGGTCATTTGAATAAATGGGAGTTTCTCTGAAGACCTGTTCTCGAATGATTAATAGGAAGGTATTAATAGTTTCTTTGGCACATTACAGTGATTGCTGTGTGCTTCTTATGTTGCGTGTGTTAGGGAGTTGCTGAATCCATCAAGCTGGTAGAGGCAAAGCTGCCACAGCTCCGTGCCCCCATGTCCAACCAGTAATGGGGCTGAGCACATATTCCCAGTAGGCACACACGTATACACCACATATATGCATATATACACAGCCAGCCACACAGAGAACTCGGACAGAAACACTGAGCCCTCAGAGGGACAAAGAGCACCAATGGCCTCATCCTGCTCCCCTCTCTGGCTGAGCAGGATGGAGGTCCACTAGTGAGAACATATACACACATATGTGCAAGGTGGGTCCTCCACCAGCTGGGCTCAGACATTCAGTCTGCCCAGCAACTGTGCCTCTATCCCAGTCTTCCCAGTTGCTGGCAACTGGACCTACAAGCTCCTGAGGCTGCAGCCCCCCTCTAGTTGCTGGTACAGACCATCACAAGCAGACACACACTCACACTCACACTCGCACACACACACTCTGAGTCTGGCCCCATTTATTCTTTTATCTCTCTGTTTTCCTGCTCTTTCCTCCCTAAATCACCTTCATCTCTCCCTTCCCCCACCTTTGGGTCCTCCTGTAACCATCCCATAATAAGCCTTGTGCAATCCCAAAATGGTCTTCCCAGCATCTCATAAAATGTCCCACACACCCCCAGGTGTTTCATAACCCCCCACAGTCATTAGGTGCTCTGGTGCCTTTGGTTTGGTGGCTGGAGCTGGGTGTCCGCCTGGTCCATGGGGGTGAGGGTCCCCTGGGACAGCCCTGGGGGGCATCAGGTGATGGAGCCCTTTCTCTGAGCTGGCTCTTGGGTCTTCTCCGCATGCCCACATGTCTCTGGGCTCCTCTGTGTGTGTGGACGTGGCCCTTTAATCACACAGCCTAGCAGAAGGCAAACAAAAAAACTCACTACAGTAAGCGTAAAGCACAAAGTGGCAGCGTTCTCGTGGAAGACATCCCAACCTTGGCATGAATTAGGGACACCAGATCTCGCCTGTTCTGGATACCCACATTTCCAAAGGTGAACGTGCATCCACGTACAGCGCTGCAAGCAGTCCTGGAGGTGCCAGAAGCTGGGAATGGCCATGGCAGTGGGCCTGTCCCCCAGCAGCCATGCAGCCCCCCCACCTCCCGCTCTGCATCCCCACGTGCGGGGCTCTGCCAGACCCCCATGTGCCCGGGATGGGTGTCAGGGCAGCATGTGAGACGCAGGCACTGTGCTGAAGGAGGCTGAAGAAAGAGTTTCAACGATCAGGGTGTGAGATGTGACAGGTCTTCAAGCCTGATAGCTCTTCCTCACATATGTTGTCATCCGTGTTCATTAAGTAATCAGCTGCTGACCTCTTTTTAGCTCCCATTTGTTCGGTCATCACTCTGGCAGAGATTTCAATATATGAGGAGTCACATAGACCGTGCTAAGCAGAACTGATCAAATAATGAAAAAATGGCTTGGGAGACTGTTCACTGAACAAGAATCTGATTAGCCTGTATCTGCCCTCTTATTATTCATTGCTTATATGTGCTCCAAGAACTGAAAATGTGGTGCGTATAAATATTTTAAGAAAGCAAATTTCAGGCTTTTACTCGTGACTACTGACATCAAGGAATTATTCTGTCATTCATCTTTTGTCGAAACAGAAGCGAGGTTTTTTGTTTGTTTGGTTTTTTTTTTAACAACAAGTTTTTGTAACAATATCTATTGCTGCAGGTGCTGAAGCTCTGCCCATGTCAGAAATGTTATCTTTTCTTTCAATTCTGGTGTATGAGATCCATCCAGAAAAGGGAAGCCACTTTCCAGCATTGCCAGATGAAACACTTGCAGTCATACCTCCAGTGATAAGGCAACATCAAGTGACTTTTTTTCAAGTGACTTTTTAAGGGACAAAGCAGAAGTGCTTTGATTAAATCCAGCTTTGATTAAGTACTTGAATAGCCGCTATGATCAATTTATGAATAATCCGGGATCAAAGAGACTCACGAATATGATTGGTCTAGCCCTTCCAAGTAATGAATGTATCGGTATAAAGCAGGATCTGGAACAATTTGTGAACAGAGAAGAGTGTTAAATCCATCAGTTAACTGGTCATAGTGAGTAACGTGACCAGCTCCAATAACGGAGAAGAGACAGAGCTCTTTCAAAATAGAAAACTCCTCTTTTTCTGCGAGATCTGACAGATATCTCAGAGAGTTGCATTAAAAAGCATAGCTGAAACAACCCCATGAAGAATATATCGATACTGCTCGCAACACCGGCAGTGATGTGAATCACCGAGCAGATGTCAGAAGGACATAGTTGTGCTCCAGCAGAGAGCTGCAGGGCAGAGCTGCCAGAGGAGCCTTCCTCAACAGTCCATGGTGGCTCTGGCAGGTCGCAGGGCTGCCCCTCAGCCCGGGGCAGCGTAACGCAAGGCTGGAGCTTGGCTTAGGTTCACCTGGGCTTCATTCACCCTTACGCAGTGGGATCT
>NW_009650064.1:16171196-16191308 GCF_000708025.1 Charadrius vociferus
TAGTAATGAAACTGGCATGTTAAGGACTGAACTTCCTTCTACAAACACCTCAGGCATTTCCATCGCCATGTGATAGCACACAACACCCAGTGTAGTAGGCAGATGAGAAAATCATGGACAAAGCAGAGCGTGTGGGACACAGGCAGAGGTGAGGGATTTCTAACTTCTGAGTTGATTTTCAAACGGGTCAGTGTATCTGGACTATCTACAAACAAGGTAGTAAAAATGTCATTTTTTGGAAAAAAAAACCCACCCTTCTCACTGTAACAGGAAACACACAACCAATTAAAGAATGAAAATGCAACACCAGTACTGTATAAATTACCCCAAAGAAGCAACAGAAACCCCAGCTCAAAGCCTCCCCAAAGCAAGTTTTACCCCAGAAAGGGAGGAGAGCCAGAGACACCATGAAGGCCATTAGGGCATATTTTCTGGCATATGCAAGCATGCAAATAACAGCTCATGCAGTCTGAAGTTGCCAGCAGGTATCTCTGGATGACATCAGACACCACTGAATGCATAATACTTCCGGATGAAAGCGTGTAACTACAGAAGAAATATGTTCCAAGATAGATCCCTGGCAGGACTTTGAAATTACTTAGCACTGGAAACGTTGTAAGTATTTAGTCACTGAAACAAAAGCCTCAGGTCAGATGTCTAGGATGCCTTTGGGAGGTGCAACCGTATGAGGTTAGGAAGCAAAAGTAAATCACTGGTCAGCAGATATAAACAGATTGCTTTAGACCACGCCAGGACAGTTTTACTGCTCAATTACAAACCTGGGATGAGCTCTTTCTTTTTCTTTTTTTCTTTTTTTTTAATTGTAGGTTTTGTCTTTTCAAGCTATAGGTTCAAAATTTGTGATCGTAGTTTTGTCCGAGCTGAAAAGCCTTCTAGAAAAAATAGAGGCAAAGTTCCTGTTTCCTGAGATTGTGAGAATCAGTATCTGTTTTATTCCTGTAAATTTTTTTTCAGTCTCTGAATAGTCAGCTAGTCACACCTTCCAACCAAGGCTAATTGTACCCTGACAAAGTTTTTCATTAAAGGGAAGGATAAATGGCTCCGTAGCCTCCTGTTTGTCTCCAGAGATGCAGTGAACCTGCTTTTCACTAGGCTTGTTACAGACTTCCACCAGGGTCTTTTGGCTGCTGTTGTACCTCTTCTCCTAATGAATTCTGCCCTGTGCTTGGACTATGTATTTACAAACAGTCTGATTTTGCTTAGTGGCAGTCCTTTCCCCTCAATTTAAAATGTGTGAAACTGCTGAGCATTAAGCACTGCTGAATTTGTGTTACTTTATAGTAATCCTTGGCAAAAGGAGAATGAGAGTTAGGAGAACAGATCTATTATTTCCTTCAAATCTTAAAAAAAAATTAGGACTGCTTTGACTTGCTGATACATTGAAAACTATGAGCAAAGGAGCACAAGACAGTGTGGTTAAGAGCCTGATGATGATTTCCGATATAAGCTAACAACCAGCCACTGCGGGATGGGGCACCGCTGGTGGAGCAGAAGAGTGGAGGGAGCTCTGCTCCTTCTGTGAGCACCTGTGGGAAGAATCCCTAGAAGGAGATTCAAGGATATGGACAAAACAAAGACTGATTGGTCAAGAGTTGCCCCAGAGTTACACTTCTACACCAATAATACCACTGACATTGTGGTGGTTCTGCGGCTCCTCTCCTGCCCTTCTTGTTCACATTGTCCAGGTAGCTGCAGTCTCGATTGCAAGTGTAGCCTGGACTGCACAAGAGAAGAAATCAATGATGCTGCATTATAGTGCATCATGGCATTGTACTGCATGTTGGCTTTATATTAATAAAAAAGCCTCATACCCTTAACTTGGCGTGGTTCAAAACCTCAGAGTAGTTACAACCTGCTTTTCTAGTCAGAAAACTAGAATGAAAAAAGTGAACAAAAAACACCTCCCAGACTTCAGCAGCAGGTATATGACTTTTTTTTTTTTTCCAGATACATGAAGAAACAGATATGACTGGGTTTGATATGCTGGGACTTCAAAAGTCCCCCACACAAAAACATTCTCGTTCTGTACGTGAGATTTCATCCAACTTGCTTTTGCATGCTCTAGGACCTTCAGTACCGTTCAGCTTTAAAACTGTGTCTCCTCCCTCCCTTCCCAATCCCCCCTGTATAAACACCAAGAGGAGCCCGAGGAACACGGGAACACAGCTATTTTTGTGTTCATAAAGACGTAAAGCCTCGTTCCAATTAGGTAAGGCAGAATTAAAAACGTGCTGACACATGCACATCACAGCAACTGCCTTCTCTGTGTGATCCCAACATCTCCGTTAAGCAATTTTTGACCTTCAAAGGTTTAGGCGCTTTTATCAGATTAAGAATTATCCCCACCCAATGAAGGATTTACAGTAGGGAAGGTTTATTGGAGCACAGACAGAGTTGCTGTGAGTTTGCCCTATGTTATCATACGTTGCTCACGCAGAGTATCAGGCCAGCTCTAACCAGTTATCCGTGTTTACCATTATGTGACTTTCATCTTCTATCTCTGTTTGAAGACAGAGATCGTGAAAATATTTTTTTTTCAATTAAAAAACAAGCTTTTATGACAAAACATTAAAACCACACCTTAAAACTGCATGCAGATATACTAACTTTTAATAGAACTCACAATGACTTTCAGGACCTGTGAATAGGATGCCCTGAGACCTGTTTCAGCCTCTGTGCCAGTTGCTCTTGCAGCCCTTTGGTGACTCTGTACCGCCCTCACTTTCCAATTTACTTTGAAAGATTATTTCTGCAGTTGCAAATCCATATCAAACAATAAATTGCAATTGCCTTCTTCAGAGCACAGCTCAAACAAGTCTTGATTCACTAACAGGATTTCTTTCCTTTTAAAATTTGCAGCAAATGTCAGTTTGGTTTTGCCTCTTCACCTCTCCTGATAACCAGGATTGTAACGTGATTGCAGATGCATTTTGAAGTCTGCTGATCAGGCTTGACTTTGCCTCTCTGCCTCTGTTTTGTATTTCTTTGCAACACTTTGGTCAGTGCAACCAACCGAATAAATTGTGAAAACAGACTGAGGTCTGTGCAGGAAAAGCAGAGCCCCACAAACTTTGGTCTAGCAGTATTCATAGCAACAAGCCTTATTACTGAATATAGATGAGTGTCATGAGAGTAAATTACATTATCTTTTTGGTGAGGTTTTTTTGGAGATATTTCCTTAGTGATCCTATTTTACCTACAGTCTGAGGATGCTGACGTCTGAAACTAGATAAATATCCTATCCAATGCACTTTTCTTTGTAATTAATCTGTATAAACATGCTGGAGTCAAAGCAATCTCTGGTTGCTCCTAACTGCGCAATCCTGCCACATTTGTATTAGCTTTAGTTCTAACATCCTTTTTTTTACATCTGTGTGAGAAGAATTACATGAGTTTCTGAGAGAGGGAGATTGGGAATTAGGGATTTAAAATTTTAATTAATCCACTTCGAATATAGAGCAGAGCTGCAGAAAAAGCAAAACATATTCTTATTTCTGCGACACAAAAAAAAATGAGGGACAGAAACACTAATTTAGGTAGGGCATTACATTGGGAAAGAAAATGGAAACTATTGATTTGCTAATAATATTTTTGCCTTAGGAATGTTTTGAGCGTAGAGTGCAATTACATACCTAGCATTTCAGTTCGGTACCATCTTCTTCACTAATATGAATGCATCTAAATGAAATGAAAGAACAACAGTAACAAATATGAGAGTTGTTCACTATGTCTGAGTGCTATATTTGCTATCAACACAGCAACTCTGAGACTCAAAGTCGAACCATGACTTAATGGGTGGCATCTTAGATGAAAGATAGTAACAGCCAAAATAAAGACATCCAAACCCCAGTGTGCAGTGCATACCCATAGCAGCACGACTGCTATGCTATATACCTAGAATGCTCTGTCTACTTTACTGAAACGAGCTGAAGTTCCTTGCTAATTTGGGAGCTAGCAACATGTAAAATTATTTTATTATTATTTCTTCTTTTTTTTTTTTTGCATGATAAAATAGAAGAAAAATTATGTTGATCAGGTTTGTAAATATAAAAAAAAAAGAAGTCACCATGAGAAAATCCTAACTGTTTAACAAATTACTTGAAACATGCAGATATCTGTAAAATGCAGTCTCTTCTATGGTCAGAGAGGTTTGAAAATATGCACAGTTAGAATGATATCATTAAGAAGGAAAGTGGAGATAGATTCAAATATATTTAAACTGGCCTAGTTGATTTAGCAGAAATGTATTTGATTCTTCATTACCTTGCATATTTTCCTTATCTGTCTATCTCCCTACCCATCACATGAACTAACCATTGAGACTCTCAGAGTTTTCAGTGTACTGGTCCTCACATCATCCAATGACACCTCATGTCAGAAGAATAACATCTGAAAAATAACATTGCCTTTATGTAGGACAATCCTCCAGGCTCAAACACACGATCAACTTAATTTGGTTTACAGAGCTATCATGTGTCAGCTCAGCTCTAGTAGCTGACTGCGTCTAAGCTCTTAACTTCCAGAGAACTCAAGGTAAGAAGTATGAGCTTAAACCCTGTGTGGGGAGACACATACTCTGTGTTGAGTGGAGAAGAAAAGGTCCTCACATACTAACATCCACACTTGAAAGAGCATATACAGTAAAAATTTCAAAATTTGTATCCCCAAGGAATATTTCCAGTATTCCTGGAAATTCCTGCCAAACTTGTATAAGTTCCATAAAGGTGCTAAGCTGACCATGGCACTCTAAAGCTCTTGGTAATGTAAGAATCAGCCTGGTGTCTAAGGTGAGTTTGCTAGGTTCTCTCAGGCATCAGCAGTGGCAGCCTTTTGCATGATGGCAGCCTTTTGCCTATTAGAGTATTCATGGGGACATGGGAAACTTCTTAGACAGTCGCAGCGTAGAGGCAAAAGCAGTGTGTTTATTAAATTCTTGTTGATCTTGGATGTTGGGTGTCTAGAAGCAGCAGATTCATGCAAGCAAAATGGAAGGAAATTACTTTGTAGCTCAGACAAGGATACTAGGGTTGCAGTCCCTTCTGCCTTAATTACTTCTACTTTCAATTTTGTTGGGAAAATTGTGGCTTGTAACGATTAAAATGCTCTATTCTGTTTTATCTTATTCCTTATACTGCCCTCATCAGCACTATGTCTGAGCAACAGAAGTGCATCATTCAGAATAGCCACTGCCAGTCACATCCAGTTCCTTTTTTCCCAGCTGGTCCCTAAGGAAGAACTTTTTACTGTATCAGGGTTTGTTCTATAGTGCTCTTCCTTCGAACATGCACTCATCTCAGTTCACAGACTGGAGCCTTTCTAAGTGTTTAAGTCCTGGTTTGGTGTATACCAAAGTCACAGGATAAGTATCAACTCTGAACGTGCTGTCACTCACAATGTCAGCACACTTGACATGCACTGATCTCTACCTGACAGGCAGATACCAACAGCTGCCCCTCTCCAAATGACAGCACACTGAATAACAAGGAGCTGAACTGGCCCTTGAGTAAGCATTTGGACTGGTCGATTCCAGTTGCCTACAGGAGCACCAGAGGCAAGCCAGGAGTTACACCAACATTGACACTCCAGCTCTGCTGCCATCCCATCCAGGGAGGTTACGGTTTTTTGAAAGTGGTGGTGAATGACAGCCTCACCAGCTCAATTACTGAAATGAAACAGATTATCTTTGTCTCCTGTGCTTATGTATGAAAGTTTGCTGTTCTTCAGTCTTGTATTTACAGTAATTAGCTAGATAATTTCTAATTCAGTGCCTATAATTTGCAGATATCTCATTACATCAGCAATTATCACTCCTGAATCTCTATTATTTCTAGCATGTTTGGCTGGTGATGATTGAATCAGTACCTTTAGATTAATTAATGAAATACTAAAACTAATCTATGTAATAATAAGTTATCTAAAGAGCCTTTTATAGGAATAAAACAATTGCAGAGGCTCTGGCTTCAAGGCTGATTCACACAGTGGGGAGAAAGGACTGCAAAGGACAGCAGCCACACCAAGGAAGGTCAGTGGGGCTGGTAAAAGGCAGCGAAAATGAGTTTCACAGCGAATCATTCAGGCTGTGAAATGGGCAGTACACACCGGGACAGAAACCATGGGCTCTCTTTGCCAAAGCATATATAAAGACCCCATCTAGGTTTCAGCCCAAGGACAAGTTTAAGCTGATACCAGCTGCAGAGGGGGAGGTGAGGAGCTCTTAAAAGACTCCCTGCCTTTCCTGGTGGTAGGGACGTCTGCAGGCTGACATAGCCCTTCTGATAATATAAAGCAGCTATAATAAGAGGTCACTGTATGGATGAAGAATGTTAAGCGTAGGCTGTACAGGACCTACACCTTCAGGGCATGCTCAGATTTTTAATATGCACCAAAAGGCACCTGGTCAACTCAGCAAATGTTCCACCTCAGTCAAATTTCCAGTGTGTTAATGTTAGGATGTTCTTGAATCCTTTTGTATCACTGAGGCACAATTTATAAAAACCACTGCAGATTAAAAAATGGGATAAAAACTACCATGCTGTTTCTAAGCACATTGGAAATGTGGTGAGCACTGCTGCCCTATGGAGAAAGGGTATATAAGTATGTCTGCATAGCAGAAGATGTTGTTACTTGGGGTTATTTGGTATATGAAGCCTGCAGCCCTGCAAAGTAATGCAACAGAAGTTTAAAGGGATAAATACTTCTTGTGAAAAAGAAACATATTTCAAATCGGGCGAGCCACCTATCTTCCACTTGAGTCTTATTATTTTTAGCTGACCTTGGTTGTCATTAGTCACACAATAAATTCATCTATAAACATAGCTAAATCCGCATTTGATATGGATTGTATCTATAAAAGGCTCAAGAAGAGACGCATTTTCTTCCCTTATGATGTATGCGTCACTTCACCAATTTGGAGATTGCTGTAATGCAGTTTGGGTATAGATTTGAAATGGGAGACAAGAGGGGTTTTTTTTCAGGGAATACTGCACTTTTCTATTTGGTATCTCATGCCCAGAGAGGTAATAAATTAGATGGATAGACTCTTTCATCTGTAGTTTCCCCTCCATTTCTCCAGGCTAAGTGGTACTATTGCACTCCCGTGCCACAGCCTCTTCCCTTGCCAACCTGAGCAAATCCAGGAAACAGTGGCTGATTTAGTACCCGGAGTGTCATCTGCAGAGCGGCCCAAAGGTGGATGTGTTAATCTGTGATTCTCCTTGCGGTGCCCTGCCAGCTACAGAGCGATTCTCGTCCTCCTGTTGCAGCTGCCATTGCTGGAAAATGGAGTGAACTGAGCTTCTAGTGCATTTATCCCATTTAAATAGAAAGCTCGCTGCTTGGGAGGTGTATCATTTGGCATGTCTGACACAGGGCCTTGTAGGAGGTGGCTTCGAAGTAGCTTTTTTTGATAATTATTCTTTTTTTATCAGTCTTTGTTTCTGAGTTGAAATAGTAGTCAAAGAAATCTAACGACACAACTGAAAGACAAAGCCTGTGATTCAGGCTTTTTAAAGTACTTGTATGTCAGTTTAGATTTTTTATATTTTTTTAACAGGTAGGCCTTGATGTACATCAAACAGTCTTTGAAACTCCTTTAGTATCTGAATTGCTTTGTTGCCATCAAGTGGTTTAAGGAGGCATTTCACTGCATCACAGTTTGATAAGCCAAAACAACTGAAGTTACCGTATCAACCAAAATTAAGAAAGGTGGATTTAAAATGCAAACAGAACTTGTGTGGTAGCTTTTCTTTGGGTTAATACTGAATGGTTTGAGGAAAGTAAGATTTTTTCACTCCAGACACAGGGACTATAAATTACTGCTGTCAAACAGATATTGTGAGAGAAAATACCATTTATTTATTCTAGCTTTCACTTTCTTGGCCAAGCACAATATATTTTCAAGTGAATGTTATAGATAAATGTTGTTACCCAGCACTGTAACTAAGTCAATAACTGTTCTGAAATATCACAGTGTTTCATTCAACATTTGGTTCCTGTTAAGGCAATGCTGATGCTGTTTATGTTTTTAAGGAGTTTCTGCTTTTCTATTGATACCTGTTTCTTAGAATTATTCTTACTCTTATTTCCAATCTTCGGTCTATCATTATATTGATAAGTCATGCTTCTTAAAGCACCATATCCTCGTCATTAATTTGTATTGCCTTACATAGTAGTAAGTACAGAAGAGCGTTACTCACTACAGAGGTGAAGAGATTCATATTTTCTGATTGTAAAAGCCCCTCTGAAAAGCAACAGAAAGGCTTGTCAACTTGCCAATTTTGTTGATTGTTTTCCAGCTCACCAGTGAAATTTCTGGAGGAATACATTAATACTGTACAATAACAAGGCATCTCTTTCATTATGTCCACATTTTCCCCAAATACAGCACAATGACGACTGCTGGGATTGTGCTGCAGATGGAAGTGGGAACAGTCAAACTTACAAGAGATGAGACTTAAAGGAGAAAATAAAGTTCTTAGTATAATCCAGCTTTAGACTTTATGTAAGCACCACACAGACCCAACTTAAAATTTCCTATTTATATGTAGCCTGACAAAGAATGACATAAAGAAAACCAAATGACAGTGAAGTACCTCTAATTCTAATGAAGTTGTTTTTCTAAGTATGCAATAAAAGAGTCAAGGATGATTTTAAAATGCTGAATACTTGCATTGACTGAAGGCTGGATAACTAATTCATACAGTAATATTGTATTTAACACTTAGCCATTTGTGTGTTCATAAATTGGGCACTAATAGATTCAATGCAAAAAAAAAAATCCTTTGGAAAATCAACTGCATTGATCTGTAGAATGCTTGAAAATAGCTATTTGTGAGCATTTGAGATCTGGTATTTATTTTTTAGTTTGAACAAGGAAAGTCAGTTTGTAGTTGTAGTTTCTGACATCTGGAAGATTGATTAGATTTGATTCTTAGAATCAGATTTCCAACATGAGGAAGCCAATTTACAAAGCCTAATGACTTCCCAAGTACAGGTACTAATAATTGCCTAAAAGGGTTTTTTTCTCTGCAGACGGCTCCCAAAGTCATCCTGCTCTGCTGGCAAATTAAATGAAGTGGTCTAGATGGAGGGGTAGCTCATTTAGTTTTGTATCTAAGCAGATTTAAGCAAAAAATATTTTGTTTTTCTAAACTCAGGTTCACTCTGCTGTTAGGGTGAGAATTATCTCAAGCAGTTCTGGCTGGACTAGCTGGACTGTATATAAGTGTATCTGTGTATAAGTGACTCAGCATTGTTGTGTCCCGAGACCATACGAATGCTGCCTTCTGAGCACTGACTCAAGCGAAAAAGTAAAATACAAGAGAATATTCTTCATGCTGTTTCAGAAGAGCCCATTAATTTTTCAGCCGTACATCAGGTGAATTAAATAACAGAACAGAGAAGTGCATGCTTAAAATCCTGAAGCTATGAACAGGAATATATGTTCCAGGACACAGTATTTTACGGGAATTTTATTCCAGCAAGTAATGCACATATAGAACCTGTAATACCTAGAGCATTAAGATGATCCCTTACTTCTTAAGGGTTACAATTTGGTACGTTTTCATAGTATAGTTCAAATTAATCAGGATTGATGACATCTTTTTATCTGTGTATCCATCTTTCCACATATTTGTATGCACACGTATACATGTGCTATGCATAAGATTACACATGCTCTGAAGAAGATCCAAGCCTAAATTAAACCAAGCTGGAACTCCGTGGGCATTGCCACTCATGTCAGCTTTCCCCAGCACTCATTTCATGCCAGGGCTATGCCCATCTCTGAGATAAAACAGGATGTTAATGTAACCTGTAGAAATAGGACAATAGGACAACTTTTTTAAACTAAAAAAGTGTAGATTCAGACTAGATATAAGGAAGACATTTTTTATGGTGAGGGTGGTGAAACACTGGCACAGGCTGCCTGGAGAGGTGGTGGATGCCCCATCCCTGGAAAGATTCAAGGTCAGGTTGGACAGGGCTTTGAGCAACCTGATCTAGTTGAAGATGTCCCTGATCATTGCAGGGGGTTGGACTAGATGACCTTTAAAGGTCCCTTCCAACCTAAACTATTCTGTGGTTTTGTGAAATACCTTTTGAATCTGCTGCATAGGTTGGCTATAGGCTCAGACAAAGACTGGCAGACCTGTGTTGGTAAGGGGCTTGTACTTGCCTCTAGCCATTTTCTGCATGTACAGACTGAGTTTCTGATCTCACATGACTTTAAAAGGGGGGAAAGCCTATGCTAACCTAGTCCTCTACACATACTCTTTCTTATATATAGTGGCTTACACAGTTATGTTCATCTCTCCTTTCCTTCCTAACTTGTATTGTAAAATAGGACTTACTTTGACAGCTAGTAAGTGCAATAGGCGATGTAGAGATTAAATATATGTTTAGAAGATAGAGTGGTGTAAACAGCAAATAAGGGGATGATACTTACATGTTGAAAACACAGTGATTAACAATACTGAAAAGACAATACATTGAAAAGAGAATGTTGTGGAGAAGGCTGACTAGGTACTTCTGAATAATCTCCTCCTATTCAATAAAAATGGGAGGATTTTCCAAGTCAAAGGTAGCATACTTAAAATGAAAAAAAAAGCAAATGAACCAGGTGCATAAACAAGCCCAAGTGATCCACTGCCAAACAATACAGAATAAAGCAGAAGACCTTAAAAGTCCCTAACTCCATTCTCAAAGAAGGATCAGCTATTCGAAAGATAGAACTAAGGCAATGAATTCAGTTTCCTAAATACCTAATGTGAGTTGTGTAAAGAAAATTACCACCCCCATTTATGTTTGAATTTCAGAAGACCAGTAGGCACAGTCTTGTGTTGAATGCTACATTAGTAAATACTTTTTCTGTTCAATTTTTATTTTAATTTATAGACCAATGAAACAGGACAATTTAAGAGAGGCACTGAAAGATGGGATTAATGAAAAAGGTAAATTAGGCAGCTCAACTGATAAATAAGCAGACTATTTTAATAAGAAAATAATAATCTGCAAAGAATGGCAAGGTCTGGATTTTTTTTCAACAGTTAAAAATACCTACCAATTTGAAGGAACTGCCTCTTTCTGCATGTCATCCTGGAGCATCAGCGCAGAGAATGAATCCTTCACTGAACAAGGTGTCCTTTGTTGCACAGCTCACTGCAAACCTGCATCACTTTCAGTAAGACCAGGCATATGCCTGGAAGTACATAGGTACCACCTACATACTTAGTACCTACACTGACAAACAAGTCTCCAGTCAGGAGTGGTGCGATCAGATCCATAGGTTTAGGCAGTACTTTGTGTTTGACTGATTACTGAGAAACTGTGTAGGGTCTCTGGAGTTCAGAAGTGGACTGTTCAGTAGAGGCTGAACGGGCTGGAAATAAGGGGTTTAAATGAGAGGGTCAAAATGAAAAGCTTAATTTCAGAAGTAGTGAAAAGAATCTTGAGCGTAAAGTGCATGGGACTGGTGAAAATCATCTGCCAGGCTGTCATCCAGAACGGGCACGCTGTGGACAGGGATAAAGAGAGGTAGAAGGATTGCACAATGCTTGGGAGGAAAAGTAAAATGTGTTTTGGCTACTATCTAATTGTACTGATTAATCAGACTGAGCCGCAGCGCTGGACAAAAGGCTAAAATAGGAATGCATACTACTACTACAATTAAATAGTCCCTTCTGTTTGAAGATGTGATATGAATATTTGCGTATCTCCACATGGCGTCAGAAATTAAACACACAAAAAGGTTCAAATAGTTCAGAATCTTTCACCCAAAGTTTTCAGTGTAGTGCTCCATAAAGGATTATGCAAAATACAGAATATCTTTGTGAGGCCTGTAAATTACAGCTTGATGCGCAGAATCAATGTAGCATGGCCGGATACATTTTCCAATAAATATGTATTTTCTCTGCTCTGTGATGGTCAAATATGATACACAGATCTTGCACACATGTGAAAGAGAATAAGAATGACACAAACCATCCTGATTTTATTTATGGAGTCATTTAAAAACTGTAATAGGCATTTGCATTCCATATAATTAGAAATATACATTATGCAGTTCCCTACTATAAGCACAACAAAAAACTTGATACAAGCAGTAATAGTAATAGATAGACTAATGCAATGTGAGAGGAGTTTCTTTTTAATTTTTACGCTTCATTTTGCCACATCAGTATTTCTAAGGCCGTCTATAAAAGGCTTTGGAAAAGGAAAGGAGATGTGAATCACAGAACCGCTGAGGTTAGAAGGGGCCTCTGGAAGTCATCTGGTCCAACCTCCATGCTCAAGCAGAGTCTTCTAGAGCCAGTTGTCCAGGACCATGTCCAGATGGCTTTTGAATATCCCCATGGAGATTCCATCACCTCCCTGGCAACCTGTGCCAGTGCTCGGTCACCCTCACAGTGATAAAGTGTTGCTGATGTTCAGAGGGAACCTCCGGTGTTTCAGTTTGTGCCCATTGCCTCTGGTCCTGGCACTGGGCACCACTGAAAGGACCCTGGCTCCATCCTTTTTGTACCCTCCCTTCAGGTATTTCTACACATTAACAAGATCCTCCTGGGCCTTCTCTTCTCTAGGCTGAACAGTCCCATCTCTCTCAGCCTTTCCTTATAGGAGAGAGGCTCTCATCCCTTCATCATCTTAATCTGGATTCTACCCAGTATGTTCATCTCTCTCTTGTAATTAGGAGCCCAGAACTGGAACCAGCACTCCAGGTGTGGCCTCACCAGTGCTAAGTAGAAGGGAAGGATCACCTCCCTTGACCTGCTGGCAATACTTTGTCTAATGCAGCCCAGGATATCATTAGCCTTTGCTGCAAGGTCACATTGCTGGTTCATGTTCAACTTGGTGTTTACCAGGACCCTCAGGTCCTTTTCTGCCAAGCTGCTTTCCAGCTGGGTGCTCCCCAGCATGTACTGGTGCATGGGGTTGTTCCTCCCCCTGTGCAGAATTTTGCAGTTGTCCTTGTTGAACTTCATGAGGTTCCTGTCAGCCCATTTCTCCAGCCTGTCGAGGTCCCTTTGGGTGGCAGCATGACCCTCTGGCATATAAGCCACTTCTCCCAGTTCTCTGTCATCCACACACTTGCTGAGGATGTGTTCTGTCCCATCATCTAGACCATTAATGAAGATGTTAAACAGGATTGGACCCAGTATTGACCCTCTGGGTTACACCACTTGTTACCAGCCTCCAACAAACCTTGTTGCACTGATCACCACCCTCTGGGCCCAGCCATTCAGACAGCTTTCCATCCACCTCACTGCTCATCCAACTTGTACATTAACATCTTCTTTATGAGGATCTTATGGGAAACAGTGTCAAAGGCCTTCCTGAAGTCTAGAGAAACAATATCCACTGCTGTCCCTTCATCTACCAGGCCAGTCATTTCATTGTAGAAGTTTATCAGATTGGTGAACCATGATTTCTCCTTTTCATGAAAGATGAAAAACTTACCTTGCAACCAGGTAGATCACTGGAGACTTGCTGGTGTGGGGCTCTTACATAATGTTCCCAAAGTATTCAAACAATAAAGAGACAACCAGGGTATTACCCAAACACAGGTTAATTTTTCACTGTCTACTAGTGTTCATACTCAGTTGTGCTAGGAAAAAAACCCTACCTTACATCTTTCATGACAGGAACAAACACGGAAACCAAAGGATCGCCAAGCCTCAAGCCCATCTAGTCTGTTACATAGTTCTGCATGTTTCCATGTGTATACAAAAAAAACCCACAAACCACCAAACAAAAAAAAACCCACATGAAATATAAAGCATAACTGAAAATGCCAGTTAAAGATTTACTGTAAAGAAAAGAGTTGCCATAAAAAAGCCACAATTTATACTGAATCATCCAAAACAAGTCTGCAAGACTAATTCAAGCTTGCTATAATTTAAGTGTGTTTTACAACAAAGTATGGTCTGGAAATCATTTATACCTATAGTAAAATCAGGTATTAAACACAAATGTAATTACCAAATGTAGTAACGATTGGGTCATCACTGAAATCCTGAGGCTGGCAAAACTCTCCGTGGAATTGATGAGACGTTCTTCTGACTGAGTTCTTGAATCAGGCAGCTTCTATGGCTGTAGGCTTTGGAGGGACATCAGGGCCTTATTTTTCATTTCACTCATTTCTTAATTTTGGAATTTCTTTCTTTGGATTAAAGAGATATAAGGTAAATGGACAGATTGCAATGGATGATCTCCATCAGGAAAACAAATGCCTTGGTCTTTTGTGGGTTTTTTTTTTTTTTTGGAAGGCAGGTTTTATCATATTGCAAATATTCTTCCAGACAGATGCAGGCTTTCTTGAGAGATAATCTGATGATCCCTGCTCTGGCTTTCCTCTTTTAAATACAGCTCAGCTGATGAGTCAGCTGTTCCACAGTCTCTTTTGCCATCTGTTTTGATTTAGAAATTAGTTTAAATTACAGATATGATTTTGGTCCATTCTTCCTTTTTTCATGCTATTTTTAAAGGAATGAATTTCTAGTAGGAAAGGAAGAAAGAGAAAGGAATATTTGATTAGCAAATGTCAGTAGAAGATGTAATCATCTGTCAGAACAACTTAATTTGTTTTCCTCAGTTGGCCTTACAGGAGTATTTGGCTACTTTTGATTTCATAGAGAATAATTGTTGGGGTTGTTTTGTTGGCTCAGCTGGACAATTGTATAATAGATGAGAGACTATTGAATGAACTCTCAATTTCTAAAAAGTCAGACATTCAGAGAAACCATCTAACTGACAGGCGTTTGTGCTACTGTATTCCTGTAGCTAAATAACGTATCATATACTTAAGGAAAAGCAACTTTTCTCACAGTACCTAACAAAAGCAGTATGATCAATTTCATGAGGAGGGTTAGCTGTCACTACAGCACTGATTGTGGACAACCTACCACCAGAAGAGCTCCACAAGGTCTCATGGCCATATTTTAGGCACAATAGCTTCCAAAACCAGCACTCAGTGGTCATGCATCGATGGCATGAAGTGTTTGTGTTGGCACACCCACGTGCAGAAGCAGCGGATGAAATACAAGAGGTCCGAGCTGTTGCTGTTGCTCGTGCTGTGAAGTTGTTCTGGTCACTAGGTTCAAACGGACCTCCATCTTTTTCCCTCTGCAACATGCACCAGGAATTAGTATAAAACTAAGCTGTATGCTTGTGCTTGCAATCTCAGACTTCTTATTGTATATTTGGTAAGACTTATAGACTTTGCGTGGAGAAACTCCACACTCAGCAAGGAGCTACTTCTCATTTCAATTTTGAAAAAGGGGCATATACAGTTGTGAAAATATGAAGCCAAACAATGGAAAACTTATTTGTTCTGATCTTCTCACAAGTCTTATTCGTACTTATTCCTTATTCTAAGGAAGAAGTTTTTAACTTTGAGGGTTGTAAGGCACTGGAACAGGTTGCCCAGAGAGGTTGTTGAGGCCCCATCCCTGGAGGTGCTCAAGGCCAGGATGGACGTGGCCTTGGGCAACCTGGTCTAGTGGGAGGTGTCCCGGCCCATGGCAGGGGGGTTGGAACTCGATGATCTTCAAGGTCCTTTCCAACTTAAACCATGCTATGATTCTGATTTCCAAAATATACTATGTGTCTAAGGCTCAATGCCATGGTGCAAGCTTCATAGACAAACGTTGGCATTTGTCTGACAGGTGTTTATGCTAGAACATATTAATGCTATGTAGTTAAAGAAAATGAATTACATTCATAGGGATAAGAATCAGAATCTCAACAAACGGACTGGTAATACTATTGTACACTTCTCCATAATACTCTCCGACAGATTTCAAAACTGGAAAGACTACTGCATATATTTCTGTTTCCATTCCCACTCATTTCTTTGCTGGTGATTTCTATTAAAGTTATTTGTAATAAGCACATCTGTTTTGCTGAATACTTGAAAACTGGCAAATCTTAGAAGTTTCTATTCTTCTGGACAAGTACATATAACCACAATGATGTTTTTATGATTTGAAATAACTTAGAACTGTAAATTCAGGAACAAGACAAGAAGACGATGTTGCAACACTAATTTTCATGGCCATATATCTTGTAGAAGCACCATAAGCTTGTTTGTACTATTCTTTATTTTGGAAACAGATGAAAGAAGAAACAGCAGTATTAAGCAAAGATCACCCAGGAGATAAAGAACATGTCCACAATGCGTAAATGAAAAAAAATACTGACTGATAGTTAACAAATTCTTATATATATCACATCATTATTTATGGATGATAAACTGTTCTATCAGTTGCTAAGATTCAGTTGGCAGCAGATGAAAAAGAAGTCTGCTGTTGATTCTGGCACAGAAACCTAATGTTACTCAGCAACACAGTTATGAGCATTATAAATGCCGCATATGGAAAAACCTACAAGCGGCTGTTTGAGTGTGTAAGTGATTAAAATTCCATGTACTTCATTGTGTAAGGTCAGCTGTAAACATTCATTAAACTTGAATCTATGTCATGTAGCTCAGCTGCTTAGCCCTTGCTTCTTTTCTTGGAGTATGTCCTCTTACTCTTCTGAGCGAGAATCTTTAAAATAGTACTCTGAGTATGCCCTGGTAGAGGTCAAATGCAGATTCCCAAATTGGCGTGCCCTTCTGGCTCACTTTTACCTGCCTAGATGTCAATGGTTCTGTCTAGAACATGAAACGGAGTGAATTCGCAGCTGAACAACAGTCATGGCAGCAAAGGCCACTTGCATCTCAGTCACATAAATGTCTGTGTATGGTATGTGTGTCTTTGAGCATCATTTTAAAACAGAACGTGTTAGGGAGAGCTGTGAATGTAGAAGGGTTGTCTTAACATTGGGGGGTTTTTTATTTGGAAAATGAAACGAAAGAAGTGGATGGTGGAAAAGAAGATCGTTCCTTACTTTTTTTAATATCTGCTCCCTTAAGGGAAAAACTCCAGTCGATTTCGGCAGGGCTGGGACTTCTACCTCTTCCACATGCCCAGGCACCCCTGTCCGGTGCAGCCGACAGCATCCTCAGCACACAGGGAAACCCATCCCAGGGTATTCCACATGTTCTGCTGTGACGGCCACCACCGCCACCACCACCAGCGCTACTGCCCACACGCAGCAGCCCCATGGCCTCACCCAGCCCCGGTCCCCACCACACTGCCACTGGCAAGGCTTTCCCCAAGCTCATGCCTTGTAAAAAAGCCAAGGGGAAGAGGAAGAGTTGAGATGCCACTGGGAGATACCTGTAGCCAGGGATCCTGTTTGCCTCCTCTTTTTTTCCTCTTGGTTCCTGCACAACCCCCTCTCTTTTTTTCTTTTTTTTTTTCTTTTTTTTTTTTTGAGAAATGTGACGAGCATTTCCCCACTCTGCTGGGTTGCCTCAGAAAGAGCCCCGGGCCGTGGTTCAGTGACCAACTCTGTCATTAGTTGGTAAGATGTCATTGCTTATGTGACAAATTTGCTATAAATATTATATCCTCGACTGAAAATTAATTTGATTTTGGGGTATTAATCTCGAACTGGAGTGGTTTTATAGCTGAACAAAGAGATACTTCTCTTTGATTGAAAGTCTGTGTTAAAAGAAAACAGCCTCGAATTCTCAGAAGGGAAAAGGAATGTATAGAGCATCTGTAACAGCCATCCTAAGCCCTGGCAGTGTGTGACACTGCCTGCTGCCAGAAAACCTCATCTCCACCCTGCTAAAAAGAAGGTAGCAGCACTTATTATGGAAGAGAACAGGATTGAAAAAAAAAGTAAAATAAAAACCAGTAGCAAGTTAATAAAGATATTGAATTGGTTTCCAGCCTGCAGTCATGGTACTGGAGCAAAAGCAGGTTTAGCTCTGATGTAACTGATGAGGAATGGGCTACTACAGAGGATTGGATCTGTGAACACATTAAACACGGTAGAGATGTGTGTGACCAGTAGCAGGTGGATGGGAAGGGTGGCTTGAGCGGCTCTAGCCTGCAGGAGAGCCACAGCTCAGGCATAGGAATAGGGGAAATGCTGTGCCACTACTCATTAGTCATATATTCTGCCCCTGGCAACGGCTAACACTGTGTGCTTCAGGGAAAGGAAACTTGTAATAGGGGATCACTATGCTGCAACGAAAGCGTCCCTCCTGTAGCGAAGGATGAGTTGCCATTTTGTAATAGTGAAACTGTATTATGCAAGTATACATATTCATCTCATGCCGTGGATTATTCCGTTGTTTCAATTAACATTTATAATTTAGTAATGGAGTAGCATGACAGGTGATATGATTATCACTTTATACAACTGGATTTAGTTTTAAACTTCATGGACAGGGCCTGTTCCCTCACACACATGAGAATATCCAGGTGTTTCCAGCTCATGTTAAGGGCGCTGATCTCAAAAAGAGGAGCATACCTAGTGTCATCACAGCAGATGAATAGGCCACATGTTTTATAGCTCCATTAATTTTACCTGAATTTGCCCTGATATCAAGTGAGAGTACAGCCTGGCTGCTAATGAGGTTTCAGACTTTCATCTCCTCCTTTCCCCTCTCTTCCCCAATACCTGCAAAAGTAGTTAAAGGAAACCAACATTAATTTCCCTTCTCAACATGTGGCTAATAACCGTTTCCAACTTTCTGATGAGTTCCTTCAGCACCTAGCAGAGGGGCAGATTTGGTAAGGGGTGGAGGACAGGAGAGCCTCTGGCCACCCTCCCAGGTGATCCTCACCCAGGGGCGAGCACGGAGCTCAAGGCTCCGTGGTGCTTTGCAACCAAGGCACCCATCTGGCGGTGACAGTGAGAGGGAGCTGAGTCTCTGTCCCTCCTCTGAGAGCAGTTCTGCCACATGCAGTGGTTGATAAAAGGCAGGACCTGCCCTTGCCTGCTTCTTCGCAGATGTGTGGGCTCCAGCGAGATGAGGTGGAGGAGTCTCTGCTTTCCAGAGCTCACTGGGACTTGGATGTCAGCCCAGCCTGAATTTCTTCATCCTGTCAAGAGAGGGATTCACACACAGGGTGGTAATTTGTCTTAACGACTTCACTTTTTATGACAGTAGATGTCAGGGGTGGTGGGAGGCAGGGCTGCCCTGCCAGGGGAGGTGGGCTGGAGGCTGCATGTGACAGCCAGGCTGGCAGGGCACCAAGGGTCATGGCCCCTCTGTGCCCAATTGGGAAAGCAGGGCAGGGCCAGAGACGGGGACCAGGGATCCCAGTCAGGTCCCTCGTGGTGGGGCAGGTTGAGGCTGCAGCAGGACCGTGGTTGAGCACAGGTCAATGACACATGGAGCAAGAGCAAGGGCATGAGCCCTCTCCTTAAATGCAGCTCCCGAGTGAGGTGGGGAGCAACCAGCTGAGGCTCTTCCTCCCATGGTTGATCCACAGTCCTGTGCACCAGGCCGGGTTGGATGGGGCTTTGAGCAACCTGGTCTAGTGGGAGGTGTCCCTGCCCATGGCAGGGGGGTTGGAACTAGATGGTCTTCAAGGTCCCTCCCAACCTAAACCATTCTGTGATTCTGCACTTGCCTAGCTTTTCCAGTGGCAGGGTGATGGCTGGAGGCCAGCAGGATGGTGCCCTGTCACCTTCCCTTTTCCCATGCATCTGTGCCCAGCCAGGCATTATTTGCTCTGAAATATTTGTTTTGCGAAGTGACATCAGTGAGGTGACACTGGCAGAAAGACACTGCGCAAAGCACTTCAGAGTAACTTGGGGAATATTACTGAGATCTTACATAAAGCTCTTTTTGTTGAGGAAAGTAGTACAAGGAAAGGAAGGGATAATACAAGAATAATTGAAGATTAGAGAAAAAGAAAGACAAAGGCCCCGAGCTATTTATAATATGTAATTAACCAGGAAATACTTCTTTTTCAATAATATTCTCCTACTGCATAACTAAATTGTGAAAATACTGCCATCATCTGGATGATTGAAAATATAAGCCTGATTTTCTTGCTACTGTTCAGTAAAAATATTTGAGAAAGTAATAGAGCAGATTTCCATCCAAATAAAACCGTGCTAAATCACGGCAATGAATAAACAACTAGTTTCAGGGATAGAGGGCTGCAGTTATACCTGTGATGTAATGGATGTAATGAGGCCAGGATAATTCATATAGGTGTGTGTTGGAGGGGTTTTTGGGGG
>NW_009650064.1:16191398-16199321 GCF_000708025.1 Charadrius vociferus
GGGGGGGGCAGATAACCTTCAAGGATCTGAAAAAGCGCTTGTATGTCCTAAAAGCTCTTACAGACCTTGTCTAGTTTTGAGACAAATCCATAACAAAGGACGTGAAGCTTCATAGTTTTCTTCTGAATGTAAGCTTTCTTTGGAGTCACGAGGTTTTTTTGAACTTGGAATTTAATTTTTAGATGCCATTTCCTCCACACTCCTTTTCTTCCTCTATTCCTTACTTCCAGTGATAGCCAAATGTGTAGGTGTATATGCATTAAAAAATTACTAGTATTAAATATTATCACAGACTCAAATCTCATGCCAACTTTGGGGCATAAGACTTATAAAAATTAGTTTTTCAAATATTTTGGGGTATTGTGCAAAACTTGGTTCTACTTATTATTTCTGTATTCAGTAAGAGGCAGTGGTTTAATTCAATTTTAAAATATGAAGGATCCATTCATGCATGTACTTGAGCAATTCCGTTAAATGAACTGAACCTTCACTGACTTTTTAAATTAACAAGGACATAAATGACTTGGAGAAGGGGAATCTTTATTTTTTGTCCATTAGAAAAAAACACTGCCTTCCCACATTAAAAAATAAACAGACTTATTAATTCCTTAACATTTGAAGTCAATCCAAATGGCATAGTGAAAAGATAGATAAAACCAGGAAAGTCCATATTTTATATCCAGTCCTACTAATCTAGAAAATATATGGGTCTCCAAGGAGAGCTGTGAAAATGTCTTGTGAATACTAAACAGACAAACTGCGTGGTTTCAGAACAAATCCTTCCACAAAGGACTCAATTACCACGGCATCTTGAGACCGTCAGCAAGCTGCAAAAGACCAACTTTTATTGCAAGATCTTATTGCGGCCTTTAGTACCTAAAGGGGGCCTACAGGAGAGCTGGGGAAGGACTTTTTACTAGGGCATGTAGTGACAGCACGAGGGGGAATGGATATAAACTAGAAGAGGGCAGGTTTAGATTAACCATTAGGAAGAATTTTTTCACTTTAAGGGCAGTAAGGCACTGGAACAGGTTGCCCAGAGAGGTTGTTGAGGCCCCATCCCTGGAGGTGTTCAAGGCCAGGCTGGACGTGGCCTTGGGCAACCTGGTCTAGTGGGAGGTGTCCCTGCCCCTGGCAGGGAGGTTGGAACTCTATGATCTTCAAGGTCCTTTCCAATCTAAACCATGCTATGATTCTATGAACTTCCTAAGGTCTTTCCAAAACTTTGGGTTCTTAACCAAGTATTACTTGCCATATCTGTATGTGAGTATACAGTCTATTTCTTATATCCAGTATACGATATATCTAGAAATTGTAGGAATAGAGAGCAGAGAGACCAACTCAAATTTTAAAAGTCCATGGTTCTTGCAGGTTGAAACCCGTGAAAGTGATTATAATCATTGATCCTTATATGTGGATACTACCATTTGTTATTGCATGCTCTTTAAGAGGAATCTCCTTACTAATCTATATAAATTAAGCAGTCTAAAATACCTGGCCCTTCTGCATATTTAGAACAATTAGGAGATAAACAGTAGCTAAAAGGAAGTAAATGTGAATAAATATGTTTTTCTAAAAGGTGATTATGCAGTCCAATACAAAATTATGAAGGTGGTGAACACAACATATCATTCAGGCAAGGACAGAGATGGTACAGATAATGTCTATATAAACTTGTGTAAGCCCAGATAAGGTAACCACTATAAATGATATGAACTTTCTTGTCCCGGAGCCAGTTGATCAAACACCACCAAAGCTTGCAAAGCTCAGAAAGCAAATATTGGGAACTGCACTTAGTTGTGTTCATAGACCCATTATTGACAAAAGTCAGAAATAGAAACAGGATAAACTCTGGCAGTGAATTTTAGAAATCAGTAAGGAAAGCATAAGCTTGGTTTCGGAAAAAGATGTGAACTTGCTACAGTCTTTCTCAAGGACAACGCTACACCAGGTCAAGCGAGATACCGTGCTGGGGATATTGGAAAAAATGTGATCCTGAGCTGTTACATAGCAGCTGCGTATGTGGGAGTAGCCATGACGTGACACCGGAGCGGTGAAGGCAGGGGCTGGTGGTGGTTTGGAAAAGAACAAACATCCCCTTTGTTTCTGTTAAAAACTGTAAACAAAGATTTTGTGTTCATATATCCATGGAGGATTGCTTTTTTTTGCAATAAATATTTTCATTTTGAATGATACATTGTTTCATGCTTCAAGAACCAACTTTGTCATTGTTTGGCATACTGTAAGGATCTTCCCTGTCTCTGCTTTTTTTTTTTTCTGCCTGGCTATTGCTGCCTGTGGATTTCAGACACCCAAAATCGGAAGAAGAGCTAGTGGCAGGCCAGACCTGGCTATTCTGCCAGGCACCCCAGCAGGACTGGCTGCCTTCACCAGAAAGAGACAAGCTGCGGAGTTGAGGGTTGAGGAGTACCCAAGGTACCTCCAGTGTCTGCCGGTTGAGGAGGAAGGGTACTGCTGCCCCATCCATGCAGTGAACTCGGGGCACAAAGTATTTCTGTATCATCGGAGAAAAAAATGGCCTTCAGCAGGGGTCCAGGCAGGTGAATTGCATGGATGTTTTGCATAAAAGTGCAGGGTTTTTTAAAGGATTAAAACAACGGTATCCCCATAAGTTTGAGGTGTCCATTATTTCAATTTATTAGTCTTTTAGAATGAAAATGGCTAAGTTAGCCAAATACTCATCCAAATCTTTTTATCATCCAAATCTTTTTATCATTCAAATCTGACATGGGCTGAATTTCTCCTCTTCTTCCACTGCCAGTGCTTATGATTGCTAAACTTCCACCAGATATATCTCAATTAAAAGCCTGAATGGGATGAACTCAAGCCTCCATATCTTTTGGTGTAGTCTGCCCAGTAGTGTGTTTTTTCTATAGCGCAAAATATTTTATACTAAATTAAAGTAACCAGCTTTTATCTCCATATTTTATGTTCCATTAAGATTTCACCAAATATTGGGCAAGTATGTCTGATTACAGGCAAATAAACCTTGATTTTTGTTATCGGTTCTTCACTGAGCCTCTGCGCTTGACAGTTAGACCCACAATTTTTGGCCTGTGTCTGTAGTTAGTATTCACAATTAAAGGGAGTCTGAGCTATGGTCCTACATCTGTCATTTAAAGCCAGAACTGTCTGCTTGGATAGAATCTCCAGTCTCTTGGTAACCTGTCAATGCAGTTAAATGCAGTACTACAAATCTGAGATACTTTGGCATCTTAGGAAGATGAATGTGCATTGAGGCACCCTGAAGACAAAAATGGAGATTTTTTCCAAACGTGTAAGAGAAAAAATTAACAGAAAGCTTTATTTTCCCTATTGCTCGTTCATTTCCTTGTGATGTGGTAGCTGAGAAGCTGAAGATCCAAAACCCACAGATTTACTCTAAGCAAATACTGTCAGTTTGGAAATAAAATTAGAAAAAAATTGCCAGTGAAATGAGATTTGTCAGAAAACATCAGTTCATTGACAGGGAAATGTTTCAAGAAAATGTACTGTTTTGTGACAGCTTTCTTGGAAGCTGCTTAACTGCTGGGTCTGGGCAGCATTGCTGTGAAAATAGTACTGGTGGTGGGGACTCCGGAGCTGGCGCCTGCCATTCTGCCCCATGGGCTCACAACATCCCCCACACTGTGCCTGATGCCCTTGGTACCCTGAACTGGTGAGGACCCTTAAAATCCAGGAAGTGGAGCTTCTGAACTCGATTTTCTTTAAAAAAATATTGTATAGCAATGCTTTTAAAACAATTATTTTCTACAGAAAATGTCAACATTTTCTATTTCTACTCATCACAGCTCCCTTTTTTCCTTCCAGTCCCAAGATATTCCCGGGGCTGGAGCTGAAAGCATCCAGCATCCAGTCACCCACCCCTGTCCCTCCCACAGTGTCCCTCCAGCCTCCTTAGCTCCTGTCGGTGCTGGTGACTCCATCCACCCTCCCGGCTCTTTCCCCTTTCACCGGCATCAGCCAGACTCCTCTGCAGCAGCACTCAGGTCAGACGGGAGGGCAGGAGGTGCCTGATACCAAACTAGAGGGTACAAAACTATGGATACATCTGAGGAAACTCCTGTTGCTTTGACAGAAGGAAAAGTAACTCTCACAATACTTATTCAAGTCTGAGTGTGCTACTCCACCACTAAGGAGAGGAGAGGTACAAGTACATTGCTGTATTAATACATTGTTTGCAATATTTTCTTCTTTTGTAAATGGTTAAACAGGGTTGCAAGGGAATAAAGAATGTATAATAACATAAACCATTAAAAGAATGTGTGATGAAATGGGAAAAAGGACTTCACTAAGAGGTTCAAATTAACAATTTATTTGGACTTCACTCACAGGTCCAATACGTCACTATTGTAAGTTCTGTGTGTACAACGGCGATTACACTATTGCACTTTAAAAGAAATTAGCAGAATACACTATTGCAACCTACAAATGATCCCGACAAGTAACAACACAAACCACAAGCACGCTGGATATTAATACCTTAAAAGAGTGCACTAATCACAAACTTAATAGCATGCCATATACCATAGGTATGTTTCTTAGTCACTTACCTTCTCTCTCAGGTAAGGTCACTCAATCCCTGGGAAGTTACCCTGTACAGTGTCCTGGACAAGGGGGGACACAAATTCTCATACAGGCCAGCTGTATCCTTGGAAGAGTCCCCATTTTTCTCCCCAAACCTTGCGCTTTATATTTCCTGATTCTGTGGGGGTGCAGGATTATGCCTGAGTGGATTACGCTCTCTGGGATATTTACCTCTGGTGGTGTGATAGCTAAGTCTCTGTTGCCAATTTGTGCTGTCTAGCGCTCAAAGCCACGGGAATAGTGCTGGGATGGGACTCAGGGCATTTTGTTCGTTAAGGGCCATTTGGTTTCGCTTCTTGTCCTGATGCAATCTTGAGACAACCCCGGGCTGAGTCGTTTTGCAGCTCCCCCCAAGTTATCTCTGCACAGCCAAGGCAAGGGGGAGATGAAGCTGAGTGGTGTCACAACTCCCTGCATCTCACCTATTGTGCTCTGAAAACGGTTTGGCTGGGTGCTCCCATACATTCCTCCCCGTGACCTGAGTCACAGATCCACCACAGATATGTCATCATCACCCAATGTGTCTGTATAATTTTTATCTGAGTGTTTAAGTAGATCCAGGTATTCCCCAGTTTCCAGGTGGACTCTTACCTGAGAGATAGATTTTACAATAATTCTTTTAACATAACTAATGGCAATGCGTACTACAATAATGGAAATTATTATAACAATCAATGTTTGCAACAAGTTAGTAATCCATCCAGAAAACACCCATCCTATTCTAGCAAAAATATTTCCCAACCAAGTGTCCTGCAGCTTACGTGTTACTTCAGCTATCTTCTTCATCTTCTGGAGGTTTTCCCGGAGATGTAGTGACACATTAGGAATTGTGACACAGAATTCTTCTTGTTCCTGGTTTGCTTTTAGGTGTCCACACACTCCTTGTTCTTTGAGTAGTCTCATATCTAGCACGAATCGGTTTTGAAGTGTGACTTTTGAGACAGCTTGCACTTGGGCATTGAGCAATTCAAAATTGTCGTTAGTAAGGTCTGCTAAAGTTTCCACTTGTGCAGTTAAATTGGACAATATCATTCTAGCTCTAAGGTGACCTATTCCTAGTCCAAAGAATCATTCAGCCCACACTGCTAATTGCTGGGATACAGTCCAACCAGTACCATCTGTACTTTGTTTGGTATGGGAATGCCACAGCCCTCGAGAAACAAATTTTTCAGAGTATTAAGAAGGGCATAATGATGGTACTCTCAAAGTACGTTGCAGACCAGGATGAATAGGGTTTAATATATCTGTAATGGTCCTGTCTGAGCATATCCAAGTTAACTGGCGAGGAGCATATATAGGTGAGTCATCACAATTGCCCATGGTTCGAGGGATCCAACAGGAGGATTTTTCTGAATATTTTAAGTCCTTATAGCTTATGCTGGTGTTACACCCCATTTCTGGAGGATATAGCTTTGTGTAGTTTTGACACAAGCAGGCAACATTAATTAAATGCCATAATGAAGGGATTAACCACACCCAACTGTTTTGCAGATTCCCACCAGTGGTACAATTGATAATATTTGTGCAATTCCACAGTGGGCTTTTTACATTGGGTTGTTGTTGAGGCCTTTGTCGAGACCTCCATGGATAGCAATCCTTCCTGTCATCTCTCCTCATGGACATGAGACCATAAACAATCAGCAGGTGGCCCCTGCATTACATTGAACCATGTACATGAATTACTGGGTGTTTACCGGTTCCATATACCTCAGGACTAAACGTATCTGCCCAAGGGTGTTTGGAACACAGCTGTTGGAAGAATTGTGGTTGTTTGCCTCTAAATCACACGGTCATATTGTCCAAACAGAGGGGCATAGGAACAGTTTAAGGTCCAAACAGAAGTTCAATTTAGTGTATTGTTAAATGGCCACCTCCATTCAAATTCATCCCAAATAATAGACTTATTTTGATTCCAGAGCCAATCTAATTTTTTTACCCATATCCACGGGGCGAGCTGTTATGGGGAGCCCCTGAGTGGGGGTATGTGGTAGAGTCAGACAGGTAGTCACATGAGAAAAATTAAGCATGCGGGCAAAACCTTGTATCATCATATAGATCACATTGTCTGGTTCAGTGTGATTTATAATTGGGGATCCATCAATATGTTGTTCAAAAGCCCGAGGCTGTCTATTCCATATTCTAGATTGCCTACTTATACCTATGATTATTACAGAGCTAATGACTATTATTACAAAAGGCCTTACAATCACAGTCATGATACAGCACCTAATATTAAAACTTAGGTTAACAAACAACCAAACAAATTATCCTTATTAAAACAAATATACAAAGATCAGAAGAATAAAAACAACTCAAAAACAACCGAGAACTTCTGGTCCTCATTCAAGTTCTGCACACTTTGTCCATTCCGTGCACGCACAGTTCATACTTCAGGTCAACGCCTCTCAGGTCTCCACCCCGTCATACTCCTCGTCCCTCCTTTTGTTGGGGCACACCTGCAAGTAAATGCAAAAGTGCTGCTTGACCGTATATATGATCGACAATGAATCAGTTAGAAATCTGGTATGATCCACCCACTATTTATTCGACATATGCGGTCAGAGTTATCTTTTGCTCCCCATGCATATGATTCCCTTGGATTGGTCCATGTCATGGGTATAACTCCAGTTTGAGGTAATTTGACCATTACTGGTTGACCAGGATGAAATGGTACAGGGATTTCATCAATTTTATGTGGTGCCTTGGAGATCATTCCTCTAGTAAGACAAAATACTTTTATTTTTGCATTTCCATTTTCACCCTATCTGTTATTAACAGTATATACTGCTTCAGATAGTCTCCACCTATTAAGATGTCATCAATGTATTGGTACATGCTTACCCCATCTGGTACTTTTATCTCCTTCAATATTTTTGCTAATGCATTATGGGCAATAGTGGGAGAGTGTTTGTATCCCTGTGGGAGCCAATGAAAGGTATATTGCACTCCCTCCCTTGTGAATACAAATTGAGGTTTATCTTCCTCCTAAAGAGGAATCATAAAAAACATGTCCTTAACATCTAATGTACACATCCATGTGTGGTGGGCAGCTGGAATTTGGGTGACCAGGTCAGCAATGCTAGGGACAGTGGCCGTAAGGGGCACTGCATTGCTCTTCAACCTCCTGTAGTCAACTGTGAGTCGCTCGACCGTCCACTTTACGTACTGGCCATACTGGGGAGTTCTAGGGTGAGTGTGTCCTGATTATAATGCCACGGGCTTCCAGGTCTTTAATAACTTCCCTGATCCCCGTTTTGGCTGCGGCTGGTAATGGATATTGATTAACATGTGTTACCTGGGAAGGAGGCAGTCTAG
>NW_009650064.1:16199417-16231153 GCF_000708025.1 Charadrius vociferus
TGGGCTGCCTCCAGTAACCGGACTTCACATGGTGGGGCTCCAAAGCTCCACACTGTCCCGGCTGGCAGCCTCCAGACTTTGCGTGCTAATACATCAAATCCCAAAATGTTATTATGACAAGGACCGATGACTACTTTTATCTTAGTCATTCGGTTTTCTCCTGGAAGCCAGACACACACCGCAGCAATTGGTCTGATTTCAGGGACACCAGTCACTCCTATTATATTTATTTTCTTCCGGGTGGGGACTAAACCTAACTTTTTTGCTGTTTTTTCAGTGATGACACTTATTTGAACTCCAGTATCAATAAGAAAATTTACAGGTATTTGTCTGGGGCCAGTAGCTAAAATAATATGTGGGTCACTTAAACGGTTAGGCCATTCTAGGTTAGATATTACACCGGTGGGTCGGTCTAAAATACCTCCCGCGCTTTCTAGTTTTTTAGATCTATTAAATCCTTCCTTAAATCTGAGAAAGGATTTGCAAGAGCAGAGAGTTTATCTCTCTGTGTTTTAACAGCATCAGTACGTTCCGTAGCTTTGCTAATATGCTGCTCCAGGAGGTTTACTATAATACGAACATTCTCTGTGGACTGCCTGTGTAACATTGATCAGGGTACTCCTAATGCTAACGCCTTTCTCCACAATTCATTCCGCTGGGGGTCAAAACGATAATTAGTTTGTCGGGGAGGACAAGGATTATTATGCCTGACAAACCGTGCCTGCCGGACCCGGCTGTAAATTCGAACCTGCCTCTAACCAGCCCATGTCTCTACCAAAAATCACTATTTCTTGCAATAGTTCCCCCAAGTTAAAACGTGCTGTTGCTGCTGGTGCGGGTTGCGAGTATTATGGTCAGTTGCCGGTGCAATCTTTTCCTTTAGGTTTTGCACATACATTTTCACTGAATCAGGGAGACCTCTAATCAACAGTTTAAGGTGGACCGGATCTACCAGAGATCCCTAGAATCTATCCCCCCTGCTCAGTGGGCCACTTTGAGTGTTAAGGGTTGATCCCCTGCTGGACCTCTATCCAGAAATACACCAGGACCCCAATAACCTCTAGCTTCCTCCTCATTTAATGCCTGAGTGGATTACGCTATCTGGGATATTTACCTCTGGTGGTGTGATAGCTGTCTCTGTTGCCAGTTTGTGCTGTCTAGCGCTCAAAGCCACGGGAATAGTGCTGGGATGGGACTCAGGGCATTTTGTTTGTTAAGGGCCATTTGGTTTCGGTTCTTATCCTGATATCCTGATGCAATCTTGAGACAACCCCGGGCTGAGCCGTTTTGCAGCTCTCCCCAAGTTATCTCTGCACAGCCAAGGCAAGGGGGAGATGGAGCTGAGTGGTGTCACAACTCCCTGCATCTCACCTATTGTGCTCTGAAAACGGTTTGGCTGGGTGCTCCCATACAGAATGATACACCTGCAATCTACTCAAACTGCCAAGCGGCATTATACAATTTGCCCGATCTTTTACTAGTTATGGCTTTTTAGTAAAGCCTGTATGCCCCAAAATAAAGTTATAGTGGTTTTGTTTAAAGGGAAAGGAAGGATCATTTCTTGGTGATTATCCTCTGCTTACTGAAACAGGATATTCCATGTAAACTGTGGCTGACAGTTTTGACCAACTGGCAATTCCAGGAATCAAACTGTGTTCACAAGGAAAACATTTGGAAAACATTATCTCCTTTGGATTTGCTGCAATATTGTGCATTCACAGGGAAATTGTAAAAATGCTGTTCCACAGACAGAAATAAAATAATCCGGAGTGATGTTTCATTGCTGTTATAAGCAAGTCTTAAAGTAGTCCTTAGGAAGCATGAGTTCTGCCAAAGTCCTGGTATGAAATTGTCCAGAGTAGTGATGCTGGAAAGGATGGCTTGTAAAGGGAGCACTTGAGGTTGCAAAAAAAGCAAAGCTAAAGGGGGATGGGAAAAGAGCGGGTATGATTAAGGCATCCGTGAGGAAGGGGCACTGTTACTTAGGCTCCAGTTCATCCATACCCAGCTGTGGTTTATGTTATCCAGGAAGGTAGAACAAAAGCAATCTGTCTCTGACAGCTTTCCTAAATATTGTCCTGTCTGTCTCAACCCACTTTGCCAGGCCTTAGGAAGGAATGAGCTCAATGCATATTTTTACTTAAGTGAAGCGTGCCTTCAATGCAGAGGAGTGGTTTGACTGTTCAGTGCACTGAGTCCTGAAAACTGATAGGCAAAATTTATTTGAATACAGTGAATGCATATTTTAGTGGACTTAATTAAGTTTCCTGCGAGGCAAATGGATTCTACCTTCCTTCTTCTTATTTAACTTAAAATATTCCAGAAAAAAAAAAAAAATCTGTACGGTTTTGTCTTTGTCTTGCTAGCCCCACATAGCAACTCTAAATCTCACTCTCTGAGCTCACTCACAACAGGCTTAAATTCATTTGGAAATTAATGCACCGCTTTCAACAAAAGGAGTCTTGCAAGTAATTAAATCTGCATAGATTGGTATTTGGGCAAGTCTAATTTATTTCTAATCTTATGTAGAGTCTGCGAGCATATTGATGCATTTGCGTCCCTGAAAATAATACTCATTGTAAAAACTAATCAAAGCTAATGCTTTTGAATATTGTCCCGTAATTTTATCAAAACCTTATTACTGTTTCTCTTTCTCACCACCGTTTTGTGGATAACAGAGAAGAGTAATGGGAAAAGACCATCAAACAGCCCAAGAAATTAGATATTTCTATACAATAGTTTCTCTTTCTGGCAAATATGTCACATTTGCTTAGCGTAGTAATCCCACTGGTATTTAAATGAGTATGACTTGAACATAAGCATGATGCAGGGACATGTCATGTATATCCAATATGAACATAATTTGTATATTTGGGCTGTGTAACGGATTTAATAAATCAGCAAAAATTGTTAAATAATAAAATTAGAAATTTATGCTGTGTTTTATTTTTGCAATTATCTGAATTCATTAAACATCAATGATGTCTACTTTGAAATTCTCATTCTTTGTTTTTTTGGATTAAGAGGCAGAGGACAAATGTGTAAGAAGGCTTTTTTCTCTTAGAACGGTGGAAAACATTAGGAGTTCATGCTGCCAGACATTTCCGATGCCAGACTGAGCTATGCTTGATCTGCCTGTACTTATGGAAACCCAGCTGAAAACAGAATCTGCCTCTAAATCCTATAGTTGGATAATGATGCCCCTTGAACAGCACTTGCATTTTTTCTGCAAAAAGAAGTTGTAATGGTTATACATTTAGATATCTGTTCTGAGGACTACAAATGAAACATAAAGAGCCAAATTCCCTTGTATAAAATACTGTTTAAACTCGTAGAGTTGTGCTAGTTCATACCGGTTGTTGACTGATCTATGTCTTAGAATTATTTGATAACTAGTTAGGATATCTTTTCAATAATATACTCATTCTTGTAAGAGAAAGTAATAGGAAAGCGTATGTCTCCTAGCTGGCAGTCAGCTTTCTGGTTATTTTGTCCTTAAATCCTTAAAGCTCTTCAGTGAAAAGACAGGATGCTCCTCAATGCTAAAGAGTTTCATTCAAGTCCAGGTTAGATCAATAGCGAACATAAGTCACGTTTGCCTGAACATTTGTTAGAAATACGTGAAATGAACTGCTGGTCATTTCCTCTTTCTGCTGGATAGATGTGTTTACTGACTACTACGAAAAGGAATTGAGTTGGCAGCAAATTTAACACAAAGGCAAAATAGTGAATGCATGTGGAGATATCTTAGAGCACTTTGAAGGCACTACGGAGTGAATGGAGAAAGTTGTATTTCTGAGTTTCTTTAGCTTTAATAGGGGAATATTGGAATTGACTCTAAATTATTTGTGAGTTTACTCTCTATGTGTATTTTCAATGAATATTTTTAAGTGGTATCCTGTTACTATTTAGACAGTGTATAAGCAGACTCACCCAAAAAGACAGGCAGAAAAGGGATTTGAATAAGGATGCTGTTAGTTCTTCTAAAAGTTTTATTAGCATTTTACATTTTCTCCTCATTAGGAATGACAAAGTTATATTAGGAGAAATAACAAAAGAAGAAAAACATAAGCAAATATAAAAATTCTTTCAGAACAGTGAGTGAGATGGAGCTATGTGCAGGACGTAACACAAAGACATAAAAATATGACATTGGGTCATGGACAACAGACTGTGTATACTTGAATGTATACTTGGATATTTGAAGCTACATAGCTAGTATGGATGAGAAAATCATTAAGCAGATACTTTACTCAGCATGCCCCACACTGACACTGCTGAATCGCACCATGAGAACTGAGAGGAAACCAGCCACATAAAAATCCCAATATACTAAAAGACATCTCTTTAGACCTCTCTATTAAAAACAGATCTTATGTCACATCTTCTTCGTTATAATGCTAGTTGTCATAAAACACTGTTCAGTAGTGAACTGAAGTAGTAAACTAAATACAGGATCTCCCTATCATATCTTTCCATACTAAAGAATCTTTTAAATTCATAAATGGATGATATTGTCATCTTTCATTGAGGCCAGATAGAACATGAATTATATTTATGATGCTGAAAATCAGCCCTTGCCATGATCCTAATTATTTGCAGTATGTTTTGCTACTGAGCAAAGCAAGGATTATCCCTACCAAGTTCCTAATTTTTCTCTTCTGTATGCAGAAATTCAGACACCACTTACTTTTCATCCATTAGAGGAAAATAAGCCCATTCAGTTCATAACTGTCCCTTAAATTCATATTTTTTTCCATAAGGATGTTGTTGTTGCTTGTGGTAAGAATTATATTTCTAAGTGGTCAATAATGTTGTTTCTTTTTGTTGAGTAGTAGGCTAGACATTTTCAATATATTTTATTTTAAAGCATTCCAAAATTGAAGCAAAGTTCTGTAGTACAGAAAGTATTCTGCTTTATAAAGAGTTCACTGGCAATAAAAGCTTTAAGAAAGACATTTCAAACTTGCACACTAAAAGGACGTAATCCCAGTATTGCCTTAGAGAACTGAGGTTTTGTTTAATAGCTTAGGTTGACAGTTTCAGCTACGAGTGTCTTCCTGACTTTCATGACAATTGTAAACTACTTCAGAAAATGGTTCCTTTTTGAGTGGGTGAAGAAAAATCTTTAAAAAGAAATGTACTGCAGAGTCCACAAAATATTTGCTGTTGGCAAAATGGGAGAGGGTCGATAAACCAAAGGGTTTAGGCACTTAAGTGCATCCTGTGTCTAAGAGAAAGATCCTCAAAATGCCTATCTCACAGGTAGGTGCCTCGCAGGACTTCTGCTCATACACACGCCCAAAACAGCTGTCCCATTGTCATGTTCTGAGGTGCTCAGCCTTGTCTCTAACACAAGCTTTCTTAGAAGATGTGGTTTAAATATCTGTCTTCCTATCTGCTGTGGCTGACCCGGTCCAGCAGGTGAGCTTGGGCTATTCTCAGTGCTTGCCACCATGGGTTCCTTACACAATGTGGCTGTCACATTCCGTTTCATTTGAAGCAGTATCTGTCTAGCTCGTACTGTTTGTACTATACTACTTTTTACTGAGTAGCTTTTCTGATTAGCTCACCCACGCAGGAAGCGAGAAATTTGCATTTAGTTCTTTCTTAGTGCAGAAGACGTCCAAAGCCATATTTCACATTTCATGAGCGTGTCAACCTGCTAAATCAGAGGGCAGACGCTAAAATGGAGGATGCAAGTATCCTCTGGGTTCCTTGATGAAGCTCTTCCAAAGGAGAATGCAAATTCTTCTGGCCATGCAGCTGGAGCACTTTAAAGACATCTTAAAAGGGACAGAAGTGCAATGCATATATATTTTATATTTCATCCATATTCATGGAATCACAGAATCACAGAATGATAGGGGTTGGAAGGGACCTTTGGAGATCATCTAGTCCAACCCCCCCTGCCAGAGCAGGGTCACCTAGAGCAGGTTGGACAGGAATGCATCCAGGCAGGTTTTGAATAGCTCCATAGAAGGAGACTCCACAACCTCTCTGGGCAGCCTGTGCCAGTGCTCTGCCACCTTCAAAGTAAAGAAGTTCTTCCTCACGTTTAGATGAAACTTCCTACGTTCAAGTTTGTGGCCGTTACCTCTTGTCCTATCACTGGGCACCACTGAAAAAAGACTGTTCCCATCCCCCTGGCACCCTCCCTTTAAGTATTTGTAAGCATTAATAATATCCCCCCTCAATCTTCTTTTCTCTAGACTGAAGAGACCCAAGTCCCTCAGCCTTTCCTCATATGAAAGATGTTCTAATCCCCTAATCATCTTCGTAGCCCTTTGCTGGACCCTCTCCAGCAGATCCCTGTCTTTCTTGAACTGGGGAGCCCAGAATTGGATGCAGTACCTCGCATCCTCGCACCTTGAGACCAAAATTACACGAGTAGAAAAAGAGCCCAGATTCTGTGGAAGACTCCTTAAGCTAAGCTTTATCAACCTTGCTTTTGCTATGTAGGTTCAATCCTGTGCATGTCCTTAGAGCATGTTTAATAATGCCAGGCCTTCAGAAAAAGTTGGCAGCTGCAGTTACTGTGTCCCTTTTTTTCCACGGTTCAGTTTTTAGAGCTTTTACTCAGAATATGAGAGTCCTAAACCTGCAGTATTCTTCTTTTTGAGTGGAACTGAACAGGTTTCTTCTAATTCTCTAGGAGGAACTCAACTTGTAGGCTACAGGATATCCCGGAAATAATCTAATTTCAAATGGTACTTAAATCATTAGCAAATTTTCACAACAGCCTTGCCTCCTCTTTGTCAGGAGAAATGCTTGTAACAAGGCCTAATCCCCACATACATGGAAAGTCTACTTTGTAATTTCAGTGGGAAGGTACCAGGAATGTAGATACTGCCCTTTCTTACTTTTACCCTGTAGAATGATTTTCCTGTCACGTTATTCAGTATAGATCAAAAGTATTAATAGAGATGTATGAATCCGAAGCTGATCTCTTCAGAAAGTCTGAGATACTTTTAGTGTTATAAAGGTCCTACTGCATCCTAACCAAGTGACAGGAAGTAATTTATCCTGCAAAGTCTGACACTCTTGAGACCAAAAGAACTCAAAGTTTAAGCTACTTTCTAAATCTAAAAAAAAAAAAAAGGCATGGAAGAATGAGGTCATAGTGTAGTCATTGAGGTCAAAAGAAATTGGAAGTTGGCAGGAAGTAACCGTTCTTCCCTAAGAAAGTCACCGTTCTTCCCTAAGGAAGTCCCTAAGGAAGCACAGAGAAGTCTTTCTACTAGAAAATATAGCTGCACTGGGGAACTTCACTTCATCTACTGGTCTTCAGTTTTGGCATCTCCTTACCTTTGTGCATTTGGTACATTGTAAACCTTGCTGTGATCAAATCCTATTGCGGGTCATACATCGACATCAAGTTACAGAAAGTCTTTCTGCTTAGGTGTTCTGAAAATCAGGCATGTTTAAAAAGGCAGAGGTTATAAAAACTAAAACATTAGAGATGTTGAAGCGCTTCAGGTTGGAGGTAATATCTACTTTTGTCTAGACACAACTGTAGACTAAATGTGTGGTTCAAAATATATTTTCTTTCTCAGCACATTTCAGATTGTCAGTCAACAAAACTGTATTTGCAGTTTTGCAGAGCCTACGGAGGCAAGAGGAGATATGCACACAAATATAAGGCCTGAAGTTTAACCTGCATGTCTGAGAAAGATTCTCCAGGAGGAAGGAAGAAAGCAGTAATCGCATCTGCTCAGGGCAGATTTGCACAGTGAGGGTCAGCTACTGTGGCACGCACCCAGACCCACACTAGCATACTGGTCTTTTGGTAGGCTTTCTTGCCTGGGGCAGCACATCCCACTCATACAGGTTCACAGGAAGGTGATGACTTATCTCTGGGTACCTCTGTGTGGGTGGAGCAGGCATCTTATTGACTGCACCCCACATACATACCCTGCGAATCAGTGAAACAGATTCTATACAGGAACCTTCTCCTACCTCATAGCTGTTCTCCTTGGTAATATTTTACCACTTTCTTGCCCTTCTGTTTTTTTCTCCACTTCTCTTCAGTTTGAAAGTGTTCAGTCTTCCTCTCTACAATAGGGAGGAGGGGAAAAGGAAAGTATGGATAACGTGAACTCATTTTTACTGTGGACATAGCAGCTCCATTCCTCAGGTGTTACAATAAATGAATGACAGGAGATGTATTTCTGCTTTTTCTGTTTTCACTGTCAACAGCATAAATTGTGTCTAAAGGTTTGACAGGTCTTGTATGGATGTCCCATTTTGTTCTATTTGGGTGGAAATATTGTTTCATACTTGCACTTTACTGCCTGTGCGCTTAGTATGGGTATGACTTTTGCTGCGCTGGAATGCATACATAGGTTTACAAAAAGATAAAGAGGGTTCTGAGGGTAAGCCTACAGAGATGAAAACATGGAAGGAGATTTAACAACTAAATAGAAAGCTAGATTAAAGGGTGGCAACTTTTCACTGTGTTTCTACCTCTACCAATGTATGCTCTGCCTCACTTCCACTCAACCGTGTATGAAGCAGTAGGGCAGTCTCCTGCAATGTCAAAACAACATATAGTAAGAGCAGCACAGGAACATGTAGTGCCTTTCTTCTTCTGCCATAACCCATTAGTGCATCACACCTGGCACTAATGTAAATGTTATAGTCTTGCTGTATTTAAACAGGCATTTTGAAGTATAAATATGAGAAGAGAGAAAATATGCGACCAGATGTGTAGAGCAGTGACTTATTTTTCTGATTTCAAGGATGAATCTCAAACAACCAGTGTTTTCCCCTGTTTGTTTTTTATAGATACTTTTAAAAAAAGGGTAAAGTAGGTTGTTAAAAGAATAGCTTAGTTGTCTAAGCACCGGGCTGAGACCTAATACTGAGGTGAAACACTTTTTTCGTCCATGGCCTTATGCAAGTCGTTTGACCTCTCTGCCTGCTGACAGGCAACCTGTAAAGCCTACAGGGAGGATCACAGTTCCCTGCTTCACTATGATACTCAAATTACTTAGTGTTTCTAGATTACTTTGAATGAGAAATCAGTCAAGCATGAATACAACTCCCCATCAGGGGCAGAAGATAGTAGCCTTCCACTGCTGTAATTTCCGGGGTGAACATGTGTCCCGCTTGCATTCATGCTCCTAACAGAGTCATCATTTTTTCTTTTCATTTAATCACTCCTGGTCTCTTTGTTTTGGGAAAAGTAACATTTCGTAAGTTCTTTTGCATCTCATCTACAACAGAATGATGAATTCAGCTACTTGAAGCATCTTTTTCCTGTTCAATAAGTACCTAAGTAGATTTCTTTTCCAATTTCAAAGGGAGAAAACCAGTAATAACTATTTTTGTGAACAGATAACTAAAACACAATTTTAATTGTACAATAGAAACCATTTTTTTCCAATTTTTTCCTCTACATTTGTTCATTTTTTTGAAAGAAATAATAAGAAATTCAGAAAATGCTTTACTTATAATCACAAAATCAAAAGAAGATCAAAACAGGATATTTTCCATTTTGAATTGGGAGTGTTCTCTACACTCAGGTTGATTATTTCCCAGATTTCAACATGATGGAGATTCAGTAAAATGAAGTATTTGAGGTGTGTTTTACTTGCTGAATGAAAACTGCAGGACCAAAGTGTTCTACCTTATCCTTACTGTGTTTGGGTTTCCCAGTGCAAATTTTCTGAGAGTACTGACTTTCAATACATGAATTCTTATGATCACAGAACAAATGGTTGTGTCAGACTAGGGCTTATCTTTGGAGGGCAGTTGTTAGAAAACCAGTGACTATAATTCCTCTGCAGGCTGCTAAAGTACCCGTAACTCCAACAACATAGTGCCTTTCCCACAGTGGAGATGTAAGTCAGGGTGTGATGGTTTCGAGCTCCTCACACCTATGGAATTCACAACCAGTTTGGTCATCTGCATAGTAGGGCTTTTGAGCTAACAGTGTTGCAGAGAGAGGAAAATATAGGAAACAATCTGGCCTGTGCTAGACACCAGGAAGAGTATCAAAGAGAGAAAGCTTATCTATTACCTGGATATATCACACCTTGTAATGGTAAAGGATGGCATATCAGCATCACCAGATGTTCAGGCCAAAAAGAAGGACCCATGTGTGATCATAACAGGACAAACCATTCGGGAAATTATAATAGCACTGGAAAAAGCCTGTACTGCTGGTAGACCATTTTGTTTACAAAACATTATAAATGTACTTTTCTAGTGTTACTGCCATGTCCTAAACACATATTGTTAGCCCAATATATATTTTTCATTAATTTAAATTGCTCTTTTTATTTCAAATTCTTCAAATTAGTTAACTCGGTGGTTTATTTTGTACTTTGCTGAAGCTGGGTCATAATGTTGAACACCAAGCCATTATTGGATAGTTTTGCTACTTTTTGCTTTACATTAGAAAGTCAAACAGGGGGAAAAAAATCCCAAACCCGCCTTTCAGAACATACGGAGAAAAAAGCAGCGTTTACATAATTTGCATGATATTTCTCAAAGAACCCCATGAGAAATGCATGTAAATATTTTGTACCCAAATCATAAGAGACAAGACGGTTTTATGATGGTGGGTGAGTGACCAGTTGGTGATAGTGGACAGCTTCATGATTTCATAGTCACTGCAGCTAAAACATTTCAGTTGCATTGATAACACTGCTGGGAAGTAGTTCTGAGGAGAAGGATTTGGGGGTCCTGGTAGATAGTAAATTGTCCATGAGCCAGCAATGTACCCTTGTCGCCAAAAAGGCCAATGGAATCCTGGGCTGCATAGGGAAGAGTGTGGCCAGTAGGTCGAGGGAGGTCATTCTCCCCCTCTACTCGGCACTGGTGAGGCCACAACTGGAATACTGTGTCCAGTTTTGGGCTCCCCAGTTCAAGAGGGACAGAGAACTGATGGAGAGAGTCCAGCGAAGGGCAACCAAGATGATTGAAGGATTGGAGCATATCCCTTATGAGGAAAGGCTGAGAGAGCTGGGACTCTTTAGCCTGGAGAAGAGAAGGCTGAGGGGAGACCTTATTACTGCTTATAAATATCTAAAGGGTGGGTTGAAGGAGGATGGAGCCACACTCTTCTTGGTGGTTCCCAGTGACAGGACGAGGGGCAATGGGTGCAAGTTGGAACATAGGAAGTTCCGTTCCAACACACGGAAAAACTTCTTTACAGTTCGGGTGACAGAGCACTGGCACAGGCTGCCCAGGGAGGTTGTGGAGTCTCCTTCTCTGGAGATTTTCAAAGCCCGCCTGGATGCAGTCCTGAGTAATGTGCTCTAGGCAATCCTGCTTTAGCAGGGGAGTTGGACTAGATGATCTCTGAAGGTCCCTTCCAACTCTGAAATTCTGTAATTCTGTGATTCTGTGATAATCAGTTGTTCGTGACTGTTATCTAAACACATCAGCAGCTTGCACAAATACCTGTTCACCCTAGTTGCAAATCATGTGTGGTATTTTTCCATCCAAAGGCTGCATGAGCTCAGTCTCAGTAATGCCAGCTGGAAGAAGATATTCTGATAGCGCTGGAAGAAGACATTCTCTTCATCTAAATCATAGAACATACACAAAAGATGCCAAGCCCTGGTGTCCTAGGTTGTATTCAAATATTCAATAAAGCAAGATTTAATGGCCAGAGCCACTCTCAAGTTACAGCACAAAGTATAATGAATGTTGCATTTGCCCACATACATACCCCAGAATCAGCATTTAAATTGCTAAAATTACTTAGAATACCTAGTGGGAAAAACATTGTAACATAAAACAAAATTCTCAGCTACCCTGAAATGCAGAATGAAAACCTGGAAGAAAAGGCAGTAAGGATATGCTTTGAATCTACTAATGCTGAATGCTCAAATGTTTTCCCAGACAATACATAAAAGTGATAAAAAAAGTTAATAGCTGAAGTTCTGTGGTTTATTCTTTATTATGTTGACTGAATAATGTATGAGACAAAGACCCATCTCTACCAAATATTAGCAAACTAAGTCCATTCCTAACTCCACTGACATAAGTTTGAGGCCAGTGTGATGTTAGATGCAAAGCATCTTCATGGATTTGGGCTTCGAACATTTTGTCCTTTGTGAGTCATGAGCTGAATTTGGCAAGGGATGTGAAGAATAATAAGGGCTTCTACAGGTACATTGGCCAGAAAAGAAAGATTAAAGAAAATTATAAATAAGACAAGAAAACTGGTGACAACCAACATGGAGAAGGCTGAGGAACTCAACAATTTTTTTGTCTCAGTTTTCAATGGTAATCTCTCTCCCTACATCTTTCAAGCCACTGAACCTCAAGACAGAGATGGGAGCAATGAAGTCCCTCCCATTGTAGGAGAAGATCAGGTTCAAGACCACCTGATGAACCCGAACATACGTAAGTCCACAGGATCCGATGAGATGCATCCCAGAGCCCTGAGGGAATCAGCTGATGTAGTTGCCAAGCCACCCTCAATCATATTTGAAAAGTCATGGCAGTCAGGTGAAGTCCCTGGTGAGTGGAAAAAGGGAAGCATCACGCTTGTTTTTAAAAAGGGTATAAAGGAGAACCCTGGGAACTACCCACTAGTCAGCCCGACCTCAGGGCCTGGTAAGATCATGGAACAGATTGTCCTGGAAGACATTTTGAAACATGTGAAAGACAGAGAGCTGATTAGAGGCAGCCAGTGTGGCTTTACCAAAGGCAAATCATGCCTGACTAATTTAGTGGCCTTCTATGGTGGAGTGGCTGCATCAGTGGACAAGGGAAGAGCTATGGATGTCATCTACCCACACTTCTTTAAGGCCTTTGATACAGTCTTATAAGGGAGCTTATAAGAAATGGAGAGAGACTTTTTACCAAGGTCTGTAGTGACAGGACAAGGGGCAATGGTTTTAAACTGAAAGAGGGTAGATTTAGATTGGATATAAAGACAAAAATTTTGAAGATGTGAATGGTGAGACACTGGAACAGGTTGCCCAGAGAAGTTGTGGGTGCCCCATCATTGGAAGTGTTCAAGGTCAGATTCGACATGGCTTTAAGCAACCTAATCTAGTGAAAGATGTCCCTGCCTATGGCAGGGGGGGTTGACTAGATGATCTTTAAAGGTCCCTTCCAACCCAAACCATTCTATGATTCTATGAATATGTAAAAGGGCACAAAGGCCTCTGGAGAAGAATAAAAAGACAATATATTATGACAATACCACAGGCAAGTACTCTGACCCTATTTCAGCCAATCTATGACATCACCTGAGGATCTCCTTATCATATGTATAGTGCACCTTTCATTTGCATGACTAGATAATTCTGATCCCCACTCTCACAGGCAGATTCGCCTAAATATAGAGCTGGTATCATTCTATTTGTATGCCAAAAAAAAAAAAAAACCCCAAAAAAAAGCGTGATGTCTCTAAACATCCTTTCTGTCCTCAAACTCAGTTACATCAAGGTTTCCTAACCTTTTTGCTGGACATCGCTGCCTGCAGTGGCATCAACAGGCGCCATCAGTGATGGCAGTAGCCACTGTTCTGGACTCTGTGGTGTGCTACATGCGATTTTGAAATGGTCAAAGTGCTGTTAGTTCTACACGTAACCATGATTTGTTTTATATTATCTGACAATGATACATCTCTAAGGCTACGACATGCACAGGTTGTTGTGTGCTTAAGTTCAAAGTTGGGAACGTACAGCAGCTGAACAAGTCTTCCAGGAGATACCATGGATTTTAATGGATCCCTACAAGTTTCTTGTGCAGCAAATGGTAGCTGACTCTCAGGTCACCATGGCACAGTTAAAAGAGTGGGGAAGGGAAAAAGCATTTGCAGAATGTTCTGAAACCAATTATTTTTGCCAAACTAGGTCTCTGTCTATTTGATGGACTTATGTACATGAGGGGGACAATATTCCGATCCTAAAAGCTACAAACCAAAATCATTGTGTAGCCAGGAGTCACAATACACACACACTGAAGAAGTACCCAGAAAGATCAGCAAGCTGGGGACATCAATCACAGGTGAGAGATGTTTAAAACTCCCCTGGGGTTAAATATTTCAGGTCTACGTGTCTTGGGGATCTTGTGATATGCCAATGTCATACTGCAGAATTAGCCAGAGAAAACAATGACAATCTTAAAAGCCTTCATAGCCCAGAGGTTCTGGATGGCTTGTCTTCATCACCCTAGGGAGTCTCTGGAAGAGCAGATGACTGAACTCAGATCCTGTCAATGACAGATGTGTCCAAATCAACAGATCAGTTTTGCTATCTTAAGCCGCCTGTTTAAAGTTTTGATGCTTAGAAGAGTTCAGGTTTTAATAAGCTGTTCAGGACATAGTGATGTTGCAAACCCATGGAAAGGCTGTGAACTTGTACAGGACTTTCAGTTTCATTTATGTAATTATATGAACCTAAACCAGGCATGGGAATGTAATGGACTGTGGAAAAATGGATTGTGGTTTTGGCTTGACAAAAAACCGTAACAGTTTTAGATAGAATAAGCTGGTAAAACCTTGCCTATTTCCACTGCTATGCCACATACTCAGTGAGATGGGTAAGCTTTGCATGTTAATACTGAGATCTTTAATTAGTAATTTAAAAAAAAAATTATATATAAAAATATATATACATAAATATATATATATGTATTTCTAATCTAGAAACTGAGAATACTGCTATGGCAGAGGACAGTAAAAATGACTAACCTTAAAATGCATTTGGCACTACCCACAAAGACTCAGGTTAGCTGTAGAATCATAGAATCATAGGATTGCTAAGGTTTGAAGGGACCTTCAAGATCATCAAGTCCAACCATCAACCTACCCTGACAAAACCACCTCTAAACCATGTCCCTAAGCACCACATCTACCCTTTTTTTAAATACCTCCAGGGATGGTGAATCCACCACCTCCCTGGGCAGCCTATTCCAACATCTAACAACCCTTTTAGTGAACAAATGTTTCCTAATATCCAATCTAACCCTCCCCTGACATAACTTGAATCCATTTCCTCTCGTCCTATCAATTGTCACCAGGGAGAAGAGGTCAGCCCCCGCCTCTCTCAAACCTTCTTTCAGGTAGTTGTAGAGGGTGATAAGGTCTCCCCTCAGCCTCCTCTTCTCCAGGCTAAACAACCCCAGTTCCCTCAGTCGTTCCTCATAAGACTTGTCCTCCAGACCCTTCACCAGCCTTGTAGCCCTTCTCTGAACACGCTCCAGCACCTCAGTGTCCTTCTTGTACTGAGGGGCCCAAAACTGAACCCAGTACTTGAGATAGGACCTCACCAGTGCTGAGTACAGGGGGATGATCACTTCCCTAGTCCTGCTCACCACACTATTCTTGATATGGGCCAGGATACTGTTGGCCTTCTTAGCCACCTGGGCACACTGCTGGCTCATGTTTAGCCAGCCATCCACCAACACCCCCAGGTCCTTTTCTGCCGGGCAGCTTTCCAGCCACTCTTCCCCAAGCCTGTAGCGCTGCATGGGGTTGTTGTGACCCACGTGCAGGACCCGGCACTTGGCCTTGTTGAACCTCATACCATTGGCCTCGGCCCATCGGTCCAGCCTGTCCAGATCCCTCTGCAGAGCCATCCTACCCTCAAGCAGATCGACATGCCCGCTTTTTTTTGCTCCTGCTCCCTGTTATGGCTTACTGTGACCTGGACTATAAGGCAGGTGACGTGAGATCTGCATTGTGCATAGGGCCAGGGAGCCCTGACTGTGACATCGGGGTGCAGCCTTTGAACAAGGAGCGATTACTTGTTGAATATGGTTACATTAGAATTGAATACTGCCACCACAGAATTGCATATTGCACTTAACTGTCCCATCTCAGGTCTCCCCGTGCTCAAACATCTACTCGTCAGCAGCCTGACCCAATCAATTCACAAGTTGACATAAGATTACTTCATTTTCTCTTCATTTTCTTTCTGACACAGGGTGCTGCCATCTTCCCCAACATGCAGCAACACAATTGATGGTGAAATTTCTCAACCTAGTCCTTTCTGTAGCCACAGACTTTGGTCAGCAGTTGGGCTATCAATTTATACCAATGTTTCAGCTACACTTTTTTGCTGCTTTCTTCTTACAATATTAAAACCTCTTCTATCAGATTATGTATTTTTATTTATTGTTTCCCTTCTCTTCTTGAGATTTTCTTCTGCCTTTCTGTAGAAATTTTTCCATTTTTTATTTTCTTAGATGATCTTATCACTCAGTTTGGAGCTGAGTGCTGTCAGGTATATACAGCTGTATAATATACTATACATCTCGACCCCATTTTTAAAAGCAAAACTATGTAGCTAAATATAACCTTGTAAATGAGTAAGTATTTTGCTTTGGATGCTAAACCTTGAGCCATTTTCATTTCTGGTCAGCACGCATATGCCAATACATTTTTTTGTTCAGCAACTATCGTGAATATAGTTCTCACTATCTGGGAAGAATTTCAGCCACCGATTCTGACAGATCTGGCTTTCTTCTCTTCTGAACGAGACACAGCCACGGAATGTGTGTATTGACATCATATCACAGAAAATCCGGGGGTTTAACACGGATTTAAAATGGAAAGGCTGAGTCCATTTGCTAGGGCAAATGGTACTGAGAGAATTTATTAAATTCACCTCGTAGGTGGGCTGCCTGGAGGAAATCTGTGAGGAGACTGTCACATTATATTGTTCTTCCTAAGTGGCTATTTCACAACAACCAAGGTTTAACTCTTGAAATTGGACTGCATAATTGAGGTTATTTTCCTCTATTACTCCCCCTATTACTTTCTAATTACCTCTCTCTATTTCCCCTTTTTCCTTCAGTTTGTCAAACCCATAAGCATCATCTATAATGACTATGGTGTTTTCACTAACTAATAAAACATTCCACTGAACTCAGGTTCATCAGCTTTATTGCCCCAAAGTTGATAATTGGTTTAGATCCATTCAATGTAAGTGGCATAAGCAGACAGACTGATGGCTCTGTGCGATTGCACGTCAGGTTTTCTCTTCTGTCATTAAAGAAGTGCAAAAAGGAACTGTGTGTATATACTGAGCGCTTCATCAGCTGTGATACGCTTCTTGTTGTGTTGTTTCCAACGATATATTTTTTAATTTAGACTGAATAGAGATGTAAACAAAGTCACATCTTACCATGTTTGCAAGAACGCTATTAATATCCAAGCTAATATTTACAGTCCTAACACAATTCATGTAATAAAGTTTCTGCTAACATTATAAACACAAAAAAGGCACCCAGTGTAAATATTTAAACCACAGAGATCCTTATCCTGTTGAGGCTAGGGTATACGGAGGTGGCAGCTGCAAACAGTGTTTCAAGTCTCTGAGCCAGCTTCTGACACAGGCAAGGCACGACCGAGCTCTGATTGAGAAGTCACACAGCTCACTTTTCCATCATCTGATGTCTCAGTTCCTATGAGCTAGCTGAAAGGCTCGCAGCATTTTCAGACTTTCAGCTTGTATATCCCACGCTGTTTGAGATACAAACATCTTACAAATCTTTCTAACACATTCTTATTTTTCAACAGCTCTCAGTTATTTCTTCATTTTTCGTGGCAACGTATTTTCAGTTGGAGTGACTGAATATCTTGGTGTAATTTTAACAATACTTTTAGGGAAATAATTATTTTTCGAATGGCTTATGACTCTCAATAAACCGAATGAGTCATATTAACGGATGTGGTCCTGCCTGTTGCCACACGCAAGCATACTGCTATCTTGTGACTTCCTATGCAACCTAATTGATTGGCGTATGGCTGTCATCCTATTTGTTGCTCTATTTAAGTAATGCAGTCACTACGGCCACTCCAAACACACATTTGGAAGATTAATGCAGTAAGCAAGGCTGACGAATGTTGTAAAAGGGTAAATAATTTCAGAGGGTCTGAAAGAGTTATGAACCCCATTTTAATGGAGTATTTACTGCTGTGGGGTTCTTTGAAACCTCCTAATAGGAAATCAAGTAAAATGGCTATTGTCACAGATGCAAAAATACCCCAAAAGGTCAATCCAGTTGGACTATTTGTAAAAAAAGATATATTCATACAAATCAATTTGTTTATTTCCAAAGAGGAAGAGACAGTATAAAAGCAGTGATGGTGAAGAATTCTCCTTCCCTTGGCCCTGCTTGCCTCCCTCTCCTTCCTGCCTTCTGCCTGCCTCCCTCTCCCTTGGCCTCTCAGCCCTTCTTCCCCTCTTTCCTCCCTCCGCTTCTTCCCTGACATAAAGTTTGGGCTATTTTTTCTTCTCCTTGTAGAAATACCTGGAATTATACATATAAACGCAGGTTCTCTACGAACTTGTGAAAGACAGAAACTTAACTCTCTACTAGTTTTGTGTAATTCACAAATCATTCCATGGAGTTTCCAATAAAATGAAAAAGATTATTCATAGTTATTTCAGTAAACTATTTTATCTAAAAAACCAATGTCATTTCAGTGACAATGACTATTAGGATGCACCATAACAGGACCTACCAGTTTTTTCAGCAACTACAGGATTTTTTCAGCCTACAGGAGAGCTTGGAAAGGACTTTGTACAAGGGCATGTAGTGATAGGATGAGGGGGAATGGCTTCAAACTGGAAGAAGGTAGATTTAGATTAGATATTACGAAGAAATTTTTCTCTTTGAGGGTGGTAAGGCACTGGAACAGGTTGCCCATAGAAACTGTGGAAGCTCCATCCCTGGAGGTGTTCAAGGCCAGGCTGGATGGGGCTTTGAGCAACCTGGTCTAGCGGGAGGTGTCCCTGCCCATGGCAGGGGGTTGGAACTAGATGATCTTCAAGGTCCCTTCCAACCTAAACCATTCTATGATTTTACAAACAGTGACTGTTGGCAAAATCTGCAGCGTTTTAATAAATATTTATTAAATAATTACTTAACGTTAATACATGCTTTTTCCACTATAGGCATTTTCATAAAATCTACAGCTTTTGATAATAGCAAATATAATAGGTAATAATATTGGAAACAGCACCTCCTTCTTTGTCTTAAGATAAAATATAACTGAAGCATTTCTGAAGTTCTATTTCCACATCGTATTTCATCCAGATTAACACATACATATATTTTGGCATATAAATTTCTGTGTTTTCTTACATCAAACTGAGTGCATTTGCAAAGAAGACCAGATAAAATATGTTGACTGTTATTTTTAATTCCTGAGTATAAATACAGAATCTGTCTGAGACTCAATATAGTATACGCAGGGAAAACACATGAGCTGGTTAGACTTAAGAGGAAAATAAATTTACAATAGCTCATACTTGTTTAGGACTGAATCTAGGATATTCGAAAAATTAAACTATTTGTCAAGTACTAAGACAATTACAGAACCAAGGAATGAGTCCTACCTAGTTGCTTGACTCTCTTATTTTTGAAATCAAAGGGACACATTTTCCGTTGAGGGCATCCCATTATGCCTTTCTGGTTTTGTGAAACTGCAAAAATACAGATGACGTAGCTTTTATGTGCGCAGTATTTGAGAATCCTATGCTAGGAAAGGAGTGGCTCGTTGCCATCCCTCTTTCCCAGGGCAGTTGCAGAGCGTGCTAATGTTCTTGGTGCTGAACCAGTAACTCAAAAACTGGTACAGCCAGTGCATTACTGGAACAATTTTGATGTTCTTCTAATATACGTCACAAATCACAGTGGAGAACAAGGATTTTTAACTTGATAGAAAGATTATCTTCTGATTTGGCAGGAATAGATGAGGTGATTCATAAGGATTTGTACAGAAGTATTTCTGTCAAATTGTTAAAATTCTTTAAATTACATACTAATGCCTTAAATATACTGGATAATACTGCACACTGCCATCCCATTCAAGTCAACTGTATCCATAGTTATCAGAATTTTCACTAAGCAAAAATAAATATCAATCCAAGAAACAAGAATTGTTTGCAATGTGACATTAATATTTTAACTAAATGAAGTGATAATGAAGTGAGATACGAAAAAAACCTTTTCTTTTCATGAAAGCCACACATTCATTGAGAAGATAGCACAGTGCAAACGAAAAGCTTGAATGTAGTACAGGTTGTATCTTTAGATATACATTCTACATTATTTTAGGAACATTATTCTTTCTTCTAACTTTGAAATATAGTGCAGTAGCTCAGCTCCAGAGGACAGAAATGGAGTCATTAGGCAGAGAAAATGTTGAAGAAAAATCAACAAATTATCCACGGCATATTCAAGTGAATGTATTTGGACAATATTTCAGATGAAACTCTTCTAATTGTGAATGTGTCAAATGGTTCCACCTTTTACAGTGCTGAGCACCTGGTGGGTTTTGACATTATGCATGAACTATGCATATGTTTTCTCATCTTCAGTTTATAATGAATCTCATTAAAGCACAACTTGCTTTTTCAAGAAAGAAAACACTTGTGCAGTATTTTACTACTTTCTCAACTACTTTCAGCTCTCCCTTCCTCACAGTACCACCATATGAAGTTACCCTCTAAAAGACCCTTCTCCTACCTCTCCATTTATCACTTTTTTTACTTTTTTGTTTGTTTGTTTGTTTAGTTAATCTCAGCTCTGGACGCATTAGATGTGATATCTATACACTTTACTTTGTCTTTACCACTTCTAGTCCGTCACGTTTTCTCCATTCTATGGAAGGTATTTTCATGAAAATATCTTTGCATTTATGTTTTTTTTTTTTTTTTAACTTTCATTCTCTTTGCTTTCTCTGCTGCTTTTGATTCTGTGATACCATGTAATCTTTTCCTCTGATATGGTGTACTTTGCTGTCCTTTTCTGGTTTTCTTTGTATATATTATCACCAGTTACCACATGACTTATGGAGGGCTAACATTTCCTCCCCGAGCTCTCTCTGACTTGTTATGACTCCCGCAACAGAGCAACAAACTTTTCACCAGTAGTCTTCCTAATCCTTCAGTGTCAGTCTTAAAAACTGAATCCTTCAAATGGATAAATGATTCTGGTTCAGATCCTTGTGGAATTTAAGCATCTAATTCCCATTCATTTGATCATTTGGGCCTATTTTTAATTTGGTACTTAATGACTTTTAAATGTTAAAGAATCCTTTCAATACTTAAGTGACGAGGTCTACCAAAGATGCTGCAAAGTTTATTCCCCACACTGCATGCAGCCTAGGCACTCCTCTGGCTGACACAGTTGCATCTTGGAGGTCTTCCTTCATCACGTCATACTGCCTCTTCCCTGCTTTTCTCCTTAAACAGGGTATCTAGGAGTCAGGGACCTAAATATCCTTGAAGCATAGGTCCCACTGGTTCTCAGCCCTCGTGCTTGATTTGTAAATCCATACCCCCAGAGGGATATGAGGAAAAAAAATGCAATCTAACCATCAGGAAAAGAGAGAGGGAGCCAGACGTCTTTGGAGCGCTGTTAGTCTATGTTTGAGTAGTCAAAAGTATGACTTCACTCTCACAGCAACAGAAAAGGTTACAATGAGTTCATTAGTCCCATTAAATGTTCTGAAATTAAGACCTAATGTACACCTGGAATTCTTGAAAGTGCTGTTACTTGCATAGCTGCCTGTTTTAATATTCATAGAAGACCTACAAATTGCTACTTGGAAACAGTAAGAACAAACAGGAACAGGTCCCAAGAGGCTGTTAGGATTTTTGGGAAGAAGATGAAAGAATGGTTTGATTTACTGAGTCTGACAAAATCAAGGCTGCAAAGGGCTACGATTGGCCTCTTCCAAGTAAATCAGAAGGATAGATACCGCAGTGAGGGAAGAATAGCTTAAAACAGAAGACAGTGTTAACCAAAATGAAGTGGTCATCCCAAGATCATCAATAAATTTAGACTGGAAACTACAGAAACATTCCTAACTATGAAAGCAGTAAGGTATTGGAAAAGCCTTTTAGCAGGAGCAATAGGGGAAAGAAACATAACCAGCTTGAAGGTAGAATTTGTTCTCCTGATAAATGACATGGTGGGACCAGTTGGGTGATCAGATGACTGAATTTAGTGACTGCAGAAATCCCTTTTTAAAAAACTTTCCTTTTGAAGTTTCCCCACAGAAAATATCATGGTGATCTGAAGTTTTGATTTTGAGGAAATTTTAGGTTTTCTGACTGAGAACCGCTATTCAATATCGACAAAATTCTAACCACGTCCATATTAATGAACCAGTACACTGTATCATCTAGTTACCTGCTGTAACAAGTCTGTGAACACAACACATTTCATGCTTCAAGCACTGTATGGCAGCACTGGAAAACAACTCAAAGTGCACTGGTAAGCCCATAAAGTCTATCAAAACCACTTTTTCTCAGGTTCCATATTTTTTAAAGATAATCATGTTGTGCTGTAAAGCTTCAACTATCATTTAGACTATTTTTGTGTATGCCCCTACTTCATATTTACTGAGATGGAGACTCCATATCCAAAGAGACAGATAAATACAATTACATAGTGATGGCAGACAACTTTTGTAGGGAGAAATGTCTGAATTGGTCGGTTGTTGCAAGGTTAGAAAGCTGTTCTTCATCTGTCTCCTTGAGTCACTGAGCTACATGGTCGTGAACAGAGCTAGCACGGCTGAGTTACAATGCTTGTTGTGTCAGTTTAGGAGACTTTATCTAAAGTATCCTGAAGACTTATCTAAATTTCTTTGTCTAAAAAAAAAAAAAAAAGATAAAGCATAATCTAAATTTAGACGAAGTATTTTATTCTAAACACTTTGGTGTTGTCCAGCTTCTATGTGATCAAAATGATTAGAAAAGTTTGATAATGTGCCTCTCTGAACCACTAATTGAAACCCTCGTTTGAAAATCGGTAAGGCTCATAGATTCTGAAGCACAGTGATGAAATCACACAGAACTTAAATTTGTGATACTGCCTGGAGTATATGAGCTACTTTTCCAGATTGCAGAATTATGTGTTTTAGTATATGTGTTCAGACAATTTGATTGATACGTGCTAGCACTGTTCTGTACCGAAATGCTGGCCCCAGTAACTGTGCCAGCCTTGGGGAACTATAGTCCGACTTTCAGTCTAATGCAGACGGGGCCAAAGAGTCATTTGAGAATTAGTTCAAATAAACTGAGCAATTTTATGGCACTTTGCAAATAAAACGCAGAAAACAAAGTATGATTTATATTTCAAAAAGAAAGCACATACAACTCTTATGCTGCCCTATATTGCATTAGGTATTGATCACAATCCACTGCTTTTTATATGGCAATTCTAATTTTTGAAACAATTATTAGTAAAGTGAATCTTCATAAGTAGACAGTATTCCTCTTCGGTGATGTTTAGATTTTCCATTAAAAGCAATTAGTTCACTGCAAATAGGTAAACAAGTACCCTCCAGTGACTACCTAACAAAACTGAAACTACTCTAAGATATTGCATTAGGAAAAAACTTCTGGTACGGAAGGTACATTTGCAGCCAGAAATGAAAATGGATGGGGTTGGATTAGATGTATTAAAAAAAGAAAGCTTCAAAGATCCCTTGATGCTCCTCCCACAGTAAGCAATACTTACCTACCTCTTTTAAATAAGCGCCTGCCTACACAGAGCGAGCCACCAGATGACACAACTGGTGGCTTCACACGTCACAAGAACTTACTGATATAAGCATCAGATAAGGATTCAAATAGTCATATCTTTTTGTTCTTTATATATGTGTTGCTTCAGAGAGAAATCACCTGCAAACTTCTTGAATGGTAAGCGTAATACAATTTTACTGTAGCTCAGAATCTGTTGCTCAATTTTTTGTTGGGCCTTTTTTTTCTTTTGCTTTTAGGGAGATTTCTGTGTTAAAATACAAGATAGAATATTTGGAATTAATATTTAAAAGTAAATTTGGCATAATTTCAGCTAATTGAAGAACTGTATGATACATTCTTAGTGAATTTTAATAAAATCTACTTTTTCTGAGCAGCAAAATGCAAGTAACATACAAATAATATGGCATTCTTTCATGTTCAGTGTGACTTTACATTTCTTTTTCTTGGCAAAACTTTTTTACAACCTAGTTTTTCTTTTGGCCACCAGACATTGTTTATTTTCCCCAGTAGACCCACAGGAAAAAACATTCTAAGTATTGCATCTACCCTACTGGTAGGTATTAACTCTATTTCTAAGTAATATTTGCTAAACTGAAATATTTAATTATATTTGCTTAGACTAAAATAGCCTATTATTACTGAGGGCTTGGTCACAGTTTCATATCTGCTAAATATGAAACAGAAAATATATTTCAAACAAATACCTGTATCTATTCCATCTAATAAGCATACAGAACTATATCTTAGCCAGTGAAACACAATGTCTGAATGACTTTGACATGAATACCATCTTGCAGCTAGGACAGGACTCTCCAGACTTGGGGAAATCAGGCCAAGAGGCAGAAAATCTTAAAGACTAGCTAAAATATAAAATACTGTACTTAAAGTAATTTCATTAAGATATTTTGGGCTTTTTTTTTCTTTCCTAAATTATATTTGTTTAAACTGACTAATTTAAAAAGAAACTATATATCTCCATATTTTACAGGTATGTAAGCATAATTTTCACTCCATTATCTATGTAACCATTTTCAAGATGTTTTCTTTCATTTTAAAACAATATATATAGAGAGTTTATTTGCACTATATAACATACATTTTAATAATTCTAGTTTTTTCCTAATCTGCTAGAAGTATAGTCTAATACACCAAAAGGTCTGCTTCACGATTTCAGTGCAACTGCATGGGCAAGAAATAAAAGTTATATAGACATCTTGCAAACTAAATTATTAATATTTCATAGAAGTGAAAAGCTACGGTGTAATATGACATAGATAATAGGAACTGCATTCCACTTTGAAAATTGATATTTTGTTGCAGTCTGTGATGATCCACAGAAAGCATACATTGAAGACTTTCAGTGTTAGCTGCTTCTGAGATGTAGATTCAATTTGTTATTCCCAGTTACTTATCAAGAGGTTCAGGTTAACCACTGGAAAGGTAGGATCCACGTCTCTCTTAGATATTAGAAAAGATGGAAGTGCTTTCAGAAAATGAATGTACGTAAGAGAGGTGGAGACTTAAGTGAATTCTCTTAGCTCAAGAAATAAATGTATAGTCAGCAGATGCTAAGGGGAAGACAGACTTTGGCTGTATAATATGTACAGAATGAAAATAACGTCAGGGAAAGAAAAGAAAGAGGATTAAGCAACCTTGAAATATAAACAGAGAAGCCAAGAGAGAAAAACAGGCAAGAGAGAAGATAGTAGGAAGGACAGAGATATGGTCATAAAAATAAGTTTGAAATGCCAACATGAAGACAGTTGGAAATAATGTGCACTATTGTTCTAGTAAGGTTTCTTTTCCATGCTTGAAGTTGCCACCCTTCATTTTCTATGCTTGCAAACTGGTGACAGGGGAAATATCCATGAGATTTTCCATCAGTTGTTCCCCGGAACAGCTATGAGCATGAAAAAGTTTGAGCACTCTGGTTTAGCGATGAGATGCACATCATGCTCCTTGAGGAAAATAATATAAATATGCTCCCCCTGATAACGCAGACAGGCATTTTTCCACAATTTCACCTATTTTTATGATTTTAAAGTCTAGTTAATTTTTCTCTATTTATTTGGGTTCCCTGCCCTGCTGCCCCTCCAAGTTGAGACTTTTCTATTTCATTGATTGCAAGCACTTTCTGGCAGAACTTATCTTTGATATAGTAGTTATTTTCTACAAACATGACTAAGTATGGCTAGATTCACACTCATCTAGTAATTTGTAACATACTTCCATCACTATTTTAATCCCTTAATAATAAAAATTTCTTTTGGAAAGCATCTTGCTTTATATCTAAAAAAGTATATCAGACATCCTACACAATAGGGAAACTCCAAGACAGTGACCTTAAAATTACTGTGTGTTTTCATTAGGAAGTAGTGAATGCATGGAAACATTCAACGGAGTGATAAATGAAAGAGTTAATATAGTTGTAATAAGGAATCATTCCACTTATTTTGCTTTTCTGTTACTGTATATAGTAAACTCAATTATACTTCTAAAGAGTGTTATGAATTACTAGGACACATCCTGACAGGTTTTCCTTCATACAGTCATTTTTAAGAACTTCCATCTTTAAAGACGCTTATCAATAACAGGTCAATATCAATAACCACCAGTGAGACTAGACTGTATCTCTGAAAGAACAAAGGTCATCAAAGGCTCTTTCCCGATTTTTAGAGAAAAAGAGAGAGTAGGAATTGTGTGTCAAGACATCTTTATAGAGGATAGATTTTGCTGGATAGGATGTCCAGAAGAGAAAAGGGTTTCTAAGTAGGCAGACTAATGAATGGAAACCAGTCTTGCTTTAATTGTGCTATTCCCTGGCTCGCGCAGCAGCATATATACTGTGTAGGAGAAATCTATGGATGCATGTTAGGACAGCAATGGCAATGTAAAATATACAGCTGATGAGGAAAGACAAGTAGCGCTAAGCAATAATGGTTTCGGAATGTATTATTGGTCAGCAAGAAAGTGCCTAAATTAGACTGCAGGTAGGATTTAAGCTTTGAAATTTAAGAGAGTCTTGCCTAAACCAAACCATTTCCTAACCTTTATGTTTATGAATATCCTGAGGCACCTGTTATCTTCAACCTGATCTAGTTGAAGATATCCCTGCTCATTGCAAGGGGGTTCGACTAGCCGAGACCTTTAAAGGTCTCTTTCGACCTGAACTATTCTATGTATTTGATTACTAAGATTCTCCAGTTTTGTTCAAGTTGGTACAAGTGGAGGTATATCTTCACAATACCCAGAATGGAAATAAACTTGTCCATGATAAGCAGCATAATGCATATATACCATGCCTCAGTCTCTATTGACCAGAAAGTTTCTGAAGCTTGATAATTCAGATTTTCCTAAATTCCATAGTTAGGGGAAGCCCAGGACTGAGGTCCATGCTTTGCAGATGGTTGCTAGGTTTGGTCAGTGGTGGCAGAATGTAAAACCACAAAACCAGTCCTTGAGGCAGGAACAGGAAGGTAAGTTTTCCAGTGTGGTAGGGAGCCAGGTTTCAGCACTTTGACCCTGACAGTCTCCAGCTGTACATTGGCACAGCTTCGACAGGAGACAAAAGCATCACTACCAGAAAGCAAACTGCCATTTGGTGGCCATGATTGCTTTTATTAAGGAGTAGACAGAATATGTTTTAATCTCTTTAGTGGGAGGGAGGCATATGATGCCAGGTGTGTAAGACACCTTCCACTTGTTTATAAGATAGTTTGCAAGAGATGGCTGAGCTCCCAGCTTCACAGAAGGATTACTGCCTGAAATGGGTACCTAAGTCACCCCTCACCTGTACACACCCCACTCTGAAGCATCCAACAGGATGCTTCCCCAACAGGGACAGGGATTGCATTCACTTTTTCTACTGCACACCTGAACCTTTTCTACATCCAGCTTATATACTTGAAAGCTTTTGTTTACGAGATAACTTGGAAGCCAGTTGTCGCTGCAATTAATTGTTGGGCTGTACTGGATACCTTTGGAAGTATTCTTACCAAGAAAGTTCTCATGGAGTGTCACCTCCCTTATTACAATTCATATTAACTATAAGATCAATTTATACTTACTTTCAAAGCATAGATTGTACTCTATGGACCTCTATTTAAATTTCTTCATGTCCAAAACACCAAGAGTAGGACTCAAAATCTGTAAGATACTATTTCATATCTGATTATCATTTGGGGGGGGAGGCGGGGGGGGGGAAAGGGCTCTGCAGTGTAGTGGAATGAATTATTGTTTTCTAAATCCTTTTTTTTTTTTTTTTAAATGAGGCATGTACTAAACCTGTCAATAGCTTAAATCCTTTCACTGAGCGTAGCAGCATGTTCCTTACTACAGCAAAATCTCAAGAAGAAAAAACATAATGAAAATTCCATTAGACATAAGTGCAAAATGTAAGCTAAATTCACCTTGCTGGTTTAAAAAGAGAGTAGGATTTTTCTCCATGGTAAATACAAGCATGTTTCTGAAAACTTGTAGGAGACTGCATTCTTGTTTGTTTAGACAATAGTTCAGATTAATTTGGTGACTGTAATCAATATCTGAAGTAGCACCATGAATTCATTTGGCTTGCTGAATTAAGCTGATAATGCAAAATCCTAAATATCATTTTACACATCATAATTTGCATAACACTTGCCAAATAAATCACTTCCAAAGCAAAAAACCATACAGTAAATCCTCTTCATTACTGATATTTGCTTGAATTTATGGTTCCCAGGCCTGCAAAATTAACAAAACTGCAGTGCTGTATTACTAAGGCTACAGGACTGGAATGGTGCATATTTACTGTATATACAATTTAATTATTAAACAATCATATTTTTAATGAAATGCTGCTCTATGATTACCTTTAGTGAATTTTGCTTGTACTAATGGATCCACTATTCTACCATTAGCAAGATCATGTTTGAAATAAAATGATAGAAATGTATTTTAATCCACTCTTGGGAAAAACAGCTGTAAGAAAGGTTACACTCTGACTACTTATGTGAATTAGTTCCTTATGTCAAATCATTATGCAGGAATAAAAGCTGTGGTCAGCCCACTTAAAATTCCATTTGATTCCTCCTGGGAATGGAAAACCTTTGTATTATTTTTCATGCTCTGAACAATCTTCTGAACATTTACTAGAAGACTGAAAACTAACAGTAATTTTAAAAGGGGGCAGTATTATCAGATTCAAGAAAATAAGTAAAACTATGGTTGTTCAAGGATCATGACTTCTGTCATTTCACAGCATTATTCTGACTGCAATTTAGCGGATTTTAAGAAAAAATGGATGATAGACTTACTAATGCTTTCCAATGTTTCAGTGATACCTCTGTTTCCAGGTAATGATTCTTGCAGAAAACAGCATTTTTTTTCTTTATATGATATCCAGAGTGTTATTTGTTGAGTTTAATTTCTCATAAAGAGGACTATAGGCAACAGAAAAGTCAAAGCCAGACAGGGAATTCGAAGGGACCTCACCATGGGAATTCGAACAATCTCACCAACAGCGGCTGCTCCTAATGGAAGTGCCAGGAAAAGTGTTTACAAATACAAAGGGCTCCTCCAGTGACTTAATCCCAGGACAAATAAATAGAATATCTGCAGGCACTAATGGCTAGGTTTCTTGAGTACAGCTTTCTTGCTATAGCATAAATGACCCTGTTTCTTTTGGTCGCAATTAATGATGACATAACAATAAAAATGTACCCTAATGCACTGCTGTTGAATGTATGCAATACCTATGGCTACAGCAGAAGAAACTTTCTTTGTTTACTTCTTTAATGTTGCCTGATAGTTAATAGGACCAAAGCTCTACACCACAAGCACCTAAAATCACTCAGTCTTAGCGCTATTTAGTTTTATGATCTTAACACTACTTCGTTAAAGTTGCGTAACTTAAGCAACTTACTATAAATGATTCTGGAGTTACAGGCTCTAGGATCAAAACAACAAACAGCATTTGTAGAGAGAAGTCTGGCATTATACATGCCAGTGAAACTCTGATGGAATCTGCAATCATAAAGGTACAGATGGTGCCAGTGATAAGTGGACTCAGGAAAGTTCTTCGACAAGGTCCCTCCTCATAGTCTCTTAATGAAACTAAACTGTCATAGGACAGGCAGGAAGGATTTCCTGAATCTGGTTAAGGATTAAAAAATATGGAATAGGAGTACACCTTCACAAAGTAGGGAGGTTCCTTAGGACCCCTTAAAGTCAGTCATAAAATCATAGAATTGTTTAGGTTGGATCATCAAGTCCTGGCACTGCCAAATCCACCACTAAACCATGTCCCTAAGCACCGCATCCACACATCTTTTAAATACCTCCAGGGATGGTGACTCAACCACTTCCCTGGGCAGCCTGTTCCTATGCTTGCAGTGATGAAATCTTTCCTAATATCCAATCTAAACCTCCCCTGGCACAACTTGAGGCCATTTCCTCTTGTTCTATTGCTTGTTACTTGGGAGAAGAGACCAACCCGCACCTCGCTACAACCTCCTTTCAGGTAGTTGTAGAGAACAATAAGGTCTCCCCTCAGCCTCCTTTTCTCCAGGCTAAACAACCTCAGTTCCCTCAGCTGCTCCTCATAAGATGTGTGCTGTAGGCCCATCCCCATCTTCGATGCCCTTCTCTGGACATGCTCCAGCACCTCAATGTCTTTCTTGTAGTGAGGGGTCCAAAACTGAGCACAGTATTAGAGGTGCAGCTTCATCAGTGCCAAAGACAGGGGGACGATCACGTCCCTAGCCCTGTTGGCCACACTGTTTCTGATAGAAGCCAGGATGCCGTTGGTCTTCTTGGGCACACTTTGGCACACATGTTGGGAGCAATGGTGCAAAGACATTCTGGTGATCTGGAAAGCGCTATTGAATTTTTCAGAATGACCAAAAATGCGGATGATTATGGGAGATCCCACAAGATTTGGTGATACAGTAATGAAATGTCACATGAAATTCGATGTTGATAAATACTAGGTGGGTACACAGAGGAAACATAACTCTAACTACCCTCATATGAGGGAGGGAGAAAAGGGATTGTGGTGGAGCAGCAAAAATTCTCAGGAAACTTAGCTCAGTGGCATTTTAAAAAAAAAAAAAAAAAGGAAATACCTATCGAGCAATTAGTAGAGAAATGAAGAAAAAAATCAACCAATTAGTAATATTGTTCGAATATACCTTGACTTCAGCTCATAGGGCTTGCCATCCCATTTCAAAAGGAACATGGAAAAGATGCAGAGTAGCAGGATGAGAATGTTCAGAGATACAAAACAGCATCCCTAAGAAGGAAAACCATATGAACCAAGCCCCATCAGCGAGCAAAGAGCTGGAAGAACTTTGTGAGATTATGAACACTAACAGGGATTAAAAAAAAAAAAGGGGAACAACTCTCCATTTCTCAAAAGAAAAAATAAAAACACTAGACAGCACTAAGTGAAGTTAGTGGTAAAAGAAAGCATTTTTCACAAATACATAATGAAATTATGGCACTTAGTGGCACAGGATGTTGTGACACGGACAGTATAAAAAAAGGTTCAAAAAGGGCATGAGCGAAGCGATGGAGAATTGCCAGCTGATGGCTATGGAACAGGCTGGACTGGACGTGACACCTGGTTCTGGCAGTCCTTAAGCTGCCGACTGCCATAAACCATGAACACACATGGTCGAAAACTCATTCCCTCCTACTGCCTCCTACTGCCTTTCTTCAGCGCCGCCCCGGCCGCTACCTGACCTTTGGTTGGGCTGTTCTTATCACGTAAAGTAAACTGTTAGTTCTCCCAGTTACAAGTGTTTCCTTTAAAGACTCAACAAGAATGACTCAGTTAAAGTCGAGTTAGCCATTAACCCTTTGAAACACCCTGGGTGGCTTCTGGCTATATTCTTCCCGTAGCCTTCCCGCGCTGCTTCGAACTTGCTGGGAAGGCAAATTCTGTAAGGAAATTCTATGACTACAAAGTGAAGGCTGAGAAGTTAATGGAAGAAAACGCAACTAACGAGGTTAGGAGTCGCCAGGCCGGTGCGGACCAGGGCCCCGGCCGCGGTGGCCGCCCTGTGGTGCCCATCCTAGGCAAGGCCGGCATCTCTCCTCACGGGCTGCACCGCGGCCGCTACGGAGAAGCCTCACCTCCCCGCTCCAGTTTTCCATTTATTTATTTTAAATTTTTGCGCATCGCGCTCTCCTCGACGCAGTTCTCCCACGCACACATCTGCAGGGGCAGCTGTCACGGTCAGATACTCAATCATCGAGGAATGAAGAAAA
>NW_009650064.1:16231630-16331403 GCF_000708025.1 Charadrius vociferus
GGTCCCGGGGGCTGGGTGGTGGGCGGGAGTGTGAAGGGACAGCCTGGGGTACGGAGACGGGCGTGGGACAAGATGGTTACCCAGGACTGGGGTTGCCCTGGGGCTGGTGTGAGGGCGTTGGGGCAAGGAGGGGTGAAGGTGGTGGGTGAGGGTGAGGTGAGGCTCCAGAGGCAGCTGTGTGGGGTTGGCGTTGGTTATGTCCCAGAGACCCTTTCGTCCTGGAGGCCCGTTGCCCTCACTCGTCAGCAGAGCTGTGAGGGGTGGGAGGCAGGCTAGGAGCCACCCTGGCTAGGAGCCACCCTGGCCGTGGAGCGTGAAGGCACAGAAGGCTGTGGTGCTGTGTGGCCAAGTCTGGACTGGGGCGAGTGAGAAGGCAGGAGGGGGACAGGCAAAGGAGGATATCGAGGGGCAGGTGGGAGCCATGGTGCTTGTGTCCCCCCCCACGGCACGGCTCCCCGGAAAGAGTCCCCCTCTTAGAGCAAGGTCCAGAGGTTATGATGGGAATGAGTAGACCATCTAGGGAAAACGTCCCAAAAGGAAAGTTTAGAAGCACTGACACTGTCAATGAAGTGAAAGGGAACCAGCGGCACAACCTACAAATATGAAATTGCTGCCAGGAAAGATATAACCTCTTCCCTTTTCCACAGAGAGCAGGACAAGAAGTGTTGTATTTATATTGCAGCTAGGGAGACCTACACCAACCGTTAGGGAAGCCTTTTGTAAGAGTAAGAATAATTAAGCAAAGGAGGAGGTTGCTTACTGGATGGATAACTTGGGTAACTTCAGAGATTTTTAAGAGCAGGCTAAACAAATTTGACAAAATATATGAATGGGTTTAAAGACCTCTTGAGATCATTTCCAGACTTGTTTTCTGCATGCTAGCTGTATTTCTGAGCAACACGTCTTCAGAATAACATGGCTTGTGACTCTGGTGGGTGATCTGCCGCTACACCGTTGTTGAGGCAAAGGGCAAAGGAGCTGCTGTTGTTTAAAATAGCTTGCTTTGCTGTTTTGAACCAACTGAAGTACTGAGAACACCTAATTGATAGAATCCTTTCCTATTTTTTTTTTTTATGAAACACTGCAGTATTGGCTGGAAAATCTTATTTTTGTTCATAGAAATTATCATCATGCGACATTTCAGCCACGTTTTGTCTTAGACTGAAAAAAAATTCCAGTGTGAAGAGTGGCAAAATGTGGTTTAAATCAAAAGAAAGATTTGAAAATCATTACAGTTAAAATTGAGTTAGAATACTAGCACGAATAGAAGATACTGAGCTCTCTAATAAGGTTTTCTTAAATAGCTTTTTGATGTGTATAAAATGTATAGGTACTTCTGTAAGTGACATCTTATTTTTATGACAGTTGAGTCATCTTAAATACCCTTTCCACAATGATATCACCTGTTTTCTCTTAGCTTTTTCTGATTGCACTTTTGAAGCAGATGCTACCCCTGTATTTGACCCCAGTCTTCTACATCTTTAAACACATTTGTAACATTAGTCACACAAGTAACCTCACTGATGTCAATGGGGCTATTAAACTGAAGGGAGTTAAGCACATGCTTAAGCATATGAATGGCCTGCCCCGTAATGTATATTTGCTTAATGACAGCAAAAATGGTTGAGTCTTCATGGGTCTGGGGATCCTGGAGAGCGAAGTTTTCCTTTCCTTTTGCAGCTGAGGAGGGAACAGTGATTTTAGGGGATTTCCTTTTTTACCTTTTGCTTGCTTACACATCTTTGGGAAGTTTTTCTGTTACTTTTGATATGCTTTTTTTTTTTCTTCCCTCCCAAGTTTGTTGACTATTTTAAATTCCTGCCCCTTCTACTGCAATCATTCTTTTCTACCACTTTTCTTCATATACAAGTATGGGTTTTGAAACACGAACAAAAATATTTGGAGAATGTCATAAAGTAAGAATCAGCAGGGTTTCCATAGTGGGCTTTGCTTGCAAAGCACAGTACCAGGGAGATGTCAAGGTATCAGTGGGCTGAGCTGTGGGAGGGGCTTTATTGTATTATGCTGTGAAGATACTGGGTTGTTTCAGACTGAGATAGCAGCCCATTTGATGCTTTTAGGATACTTCTGAAATTAAAGAATTTATTGTTTGCTCTGGCATAAAGAACATCACAGAAATCCAACAGCTGAACTTGAAAGCCCAGGACATACTATCAGTCTCTGTAGAAAGATCTAGAAAAGGAATTTATTAAGATTATTAATTTTTCTCTCTGTTGAATTCATTTGACATGGCCACAGCTGGAGAGAGTATAAAACAGTAAGTGATAAATTTGCTTGTTTGAGATTTTCCATGGTGGAGGGAGGATCTTGAGCTCGCTACAGAAGACAAAAATAATGTATTCAAGATAATTTCCTTTTTTGTTAATTATGCACTGTTTCTCATCTGGGTCTGATTTTGCAATCAGTTAATCAATCTGAATTTCACTGTTGGCTCAATCTGATCAGGATTTGTTTACTTATGTATGAAACTAAACAGTTGAGAGAGAATTACTGAGTGGTGACATGCTCACAGTAGCACATCATAGCATTGTTGACATCTTGCCTGTTAGGAGAATGAGAAAATGAGAATATTTGCTTCCAAAATAGGTGATTTCAGATGGAAGTGCCTGTAGGCTACGAAGCTTCATTAAGAAGAATCGTTCTGGACTTACCAAAGTGGATGAATTAAATGCCACCCCACTGCATCATGCTGCAGAAGGAGGTCAAATAGAATTAATGCAGTTGATCATAGAGGATTCTTCCTGTGAAGGTAACACACATTTTATGAACTATTTTATCTAACAGAATAAAAAAGTTCAATAATCAAAGTGTTTGTTACCCAACTGAAGCAGAACTGGTATGCGTTATCTACATTTATAGATTTAAATATAATTCAAACTGTCTGCCACAGTTTGCAGTGTCTCGGGTGTGGTTTGGGACTTATTTTGTTTGGGACTCAGATTTAGTCTTCAGATGTGAAAGAGAAAACGGCAGTGAAGCACAGTAGGCCTGACTTTTTGTCTTATTTATGTTATGTGTCTTGTTGCATTTATAACACTGGAAATTTAAAAGAGAATTTAGTTTCTTATACTTGTTGTCATCAGAACTTGTTTACTTAGTAGTGGGGAAGAATAAACAATTGATGAGATAGGCCATCTAAAGAAAATTAGGGAAGAAGTGATAAGTAAGAGAACGTGGGGTCTTGAATGATGGAAACCCACTCTGTGTAAAATGTGTTGTTTAGTGGTTATTAATAAGCATTGTGAACTACATAGGACTCCACTAGGACTGTGGGCTCCTGAGTAAACATACAATGGCCCTTAAAAGCTCATTTTTTTCACCTAGTGACGGCCAATCTAATTTTAGATTATTCTGGCTGAAATATATTCTTTTTTTTTTTCACTATATAATTTTGTCTTAATTTTTTATAATATTTGTTGAAGTTTATTTGCAGTTTTCAAGTTCAAAATATATGTGTAGAACAGCCCAGTTTTATAATGGGCATGAATTGATTTACTTCTGTGTTCTTAAGTGAATCAGAATAGATATGGTCTTTAATTTTCTTGCAATTTGCAAGCACTTATTTATTATCTCATGTTTTAGATATTCACACTTACTTGTTCTGTGCAACCTCTAAAGCAATAGCTGTGAAGTCGAATAAGATAGGAAAGAGAACAGGCAAGGAGAGAAGGAAATCAACTAACTCTTGGGGGGAGAAAAAAGATATTTAATGATGGGCAAGAAATAGATGGGTGTTTCAGCCCTCTCATCTCTCTAACCAATACCGTGTTAGCACAATATTTAATCAATTTAACACAATGCACTGCATGACATATAATCTTTCCCTTTTTCTCTTCAAAGAAATGTAGTAGCACAGACCTAAACCTCCATTGAAGACACTTCTTTTTTTTTCAGTATGATCGGAACATTTGATGTTTTTGCTTTGTTTATGTTTTTGTTTATTTTCTCTCCTTCAACCTAGTATTAAATGTGATGGATTCTTCTGGAAATACCCCACTGCACTGGGCCACAAAGAAAAACCAGGTTGAAAGTGTTAGTTTGCTTCTCAGCAGAGGAGCAAATCCAAACATTCTCAACTCCAATATGATGGCACCTTTGCATATGGCAGTGCAGTCCCTGCATAATGAAATTGTTAAGGTAAGTCTAAAGTCCACATAAATATATAGACTTGATAAGTAACTCAACAGCAGCTGCATGCAGAACCCCAAGACCTTGTTTGTATATGCTGTATCTCCTCATATGCTTTGTTTAGCGAATAGGATGTGTAACATATGATGCTTATAGAAATGTTTGTGTTGTCTCAGCACAGCAAGTAAAAAGTAACTTACTGATTTACATAAATACTGATATTTGTGCTATGATAGTAGTCATTATGTTTCATGGAGAGTTCTTTTAAATTTCCCAAACTCAAGGAATTTTCTTTAAAAAGGTTCTTTTTAACACTAAAATTTCATTTAGGCATGTTATTTCAAAAGTTTATGTTCTGATTTTTGTTTGTTTGGGTTTTTTTTGCGATTGTATGGGGAGTCATAGGAGTATCAAAGTTTTCTTGAAACTAGTGTATTATTTTTTTATATGAAAACCAGATTAAAATTAGTCAGAAAACACAGTTCTTACAACCAACTTTGTAATAATCACTTGAATAATAGCAGAACTAAAGCTGCAATTAAAAATGACAAAAATATATTGTGAAGAAATTACTAAGGTGTCCATTTTGAATCTTGTAAAATAGCAACCGCATTGAGATTTTAAGCAGCATATTTTTTTATCACTTGTCCAAATGCAATGAGAATGTTTTCACTCCATATATGGAATTTGAATAGAACTTCAGAATTTGAAAAGTTCTTGACCTTACTAGGTGAATACAATCTTAATACCACATCACTTTCTTTTCTCTTTAAAGTTGTCTCCTTTTCTACTTCATCCAAACAAAAGAAAAAACATATTCCTGTATTCAAGACTTAAAAACCTATAGAGATTTCCAGTGCTAAAATATTTTAATCCTCACATATTTTACAAAATCTGTTTTTATTATTAATTAAAAACAATAAAATCTGAACTACAATGACATTTTTTAAATGGGCTTTGTATCAAGGACTGTATTTGTATCAAGGACTGTCCTTTTGCAACTTTGCTCTTGACTAAATGCATGCTCTCATTTTTTTCCCCACTCTGATGTTTATTCAGGCTAATTCTCTTTGATTTCTATTGTGAAATTGCCTCAGAGTGATTAAATTGTGCCAGTTCCTCCAGTACAGAAAAATTTGTTGGAACTAGTGAAAGACTATTAAGTCAATATGTAGTTAGAGGAATAAATATGTGGTGCGGTATGGTCATTATCATTTCCAGATCCTTTGCTTCTCAAAAGTGCTGGAAGCAGTCACAGAGGTACTTGGTGATACTGTTAGCTCAGTGTTAGCTGTTAATGTAGGGACTGAAGCAAGAATTCAGGCTTGGAAGGGTCCCGCTTTTCATCAAGTCCCATCTCCCTTGATCTTACATGACTGTCCCACAGATGCCTAATTGAATAGTTCCTACAACGCTGCAACTTTCCAGGGAATACGGAATATTACAAGACATTATAACAAACTTCACTTGAAAATCCCCATCTGCAGTTTGCTACAGAAAAGATTTTCTTCCAGTTTTGGGGCAATTGTTAAATAAAACTTTATGATACTCTGCAGCTATGTGCAGTGTTTATCGAAATTACCCAGCTGTCTGCTGTAAAGAATTTTACTTTTCTTTGTCTGTTCCCACCTGCATTTTTTACCTTCATGTTTTTATGTTCTCCCTCATTTTGTCCCTCCTCTTGCCTACGCGTTGCGGGTTGTTGGTGTGCAAAAAGAGTAAGTCACAAGGGTGCTATGGGTAATAAGCCACAAAAGCAATAGAATAGGAATTTACTGTTGTATTTGGCTTATGGTTGACTGCATGTTTTCTTAAACATTTAGATTTTAGTCCAGCACAGCAGTACAGATGTTAATTTGGAAGGTGAAGCAGGGAACACACCTATAATTGTAGCATGTTACAAGGATAATCCTGAAGCACTGACACTCCTGGTAGGTATACTTATCTATCATCTTTTGATGTCATTCTCTTTACCTTGATACAGTGTTACTTTGTTCCTGTGGTCTGTCTTTGTTAAATGGAGGACGGTTAATCATGAACCGAATATTCAAGTTACTGTGCATAGGTTACTAGCAAACTTTAATCTTTTAAAAGCATGTATAAATATATCTGAGTGGTAAACAGAAAAAACTTGGACTAATTTTGAAGGTCATCAGAACACAAAATGAAGCACATGTATTTATAGATGTATGGGTATAAACTTCACAATGTATATACAACATAAAAAAACGGAGACAGCTGCCCATGAGATTATACCTGTAAGAGTGTGTTTATTGGTCAGAATTTTCTGTATGTTATTAAGCTATATGCAGGCATTATTTTTCAGATTGAAAATGGAGGGAAAATATGTAAACCAAACAAAACGGGATGTATGCCTATCCATGCAGCTGCATTTTCAGGTGCAAAAACATGTATGGAAATTCTTTTGAAAAAAGGTAAATACATTGTTCCCAAGCAGTCAGTAAGATTGTGTTATTTATAGTAACGTTACCAATTTACTGCTTTAATTCTCAAAGAACTGTGTAAACAAGCATTTATAACTGTGAATGAACTTACAAGAAGTTAATGCAATTATTCCTATGGGCAATTCATGCTAGTAACATTTGTAGGATTGGAGCTGCAGCTTAACTGCTTTCCTGAAGGTGTGCCCATCCATTGTCAATGATAGATGTGAAAGGTTCATATTTTGAGGGGGAGAATATTATTCCACAGTTAATACACTTGTTTTGAAAGCCTTGATAGCTACTGTTATCTTTCTCACTTAAAAAATTTCCATTTATTTTCATTTCTCAGGTGAAGAATTGGGTCACTCTGCTAAAACCCACATCAATTTTACCAATAATGGAAAGTGCAGTCCACTTCATTTGGCAGTTCAAAGTGGTGACCTTGAAATGATTAAAATGTGCATTGAATTTGGAGCCCAAATTGATCTAAAACAGGTAAAACTTCGAATGGAGCAAAATATAATATTGATAAAACCTAGATCTCTCTAAATCTCTAAGTGGTTTAAAAAAATATGATCAGATAATCATTGTTCATTGTCTCTTCCAATGCAAAACGTAGGGAGCAGCAAATGCAAACAAGTCTCTAGTTCATTCAGGCAGGCAAAACGGCAGGTTTCTTTACACAAGTTATGTAGGATGTTGTGACTATGAAAAGTTTGTATGGATTCAAAATGTATTTGGGCAGATCCATTGAAGAAAAATCAGTCCTCAGCTACCGAATACAATGACATCCCCTCTGGCTCAGGAGTTCCTTGAGTCATGAACAGATGGAGCCTGGGAGAGCACTCTGGAGAATGGTACAGCAGTCTTCACAAACTCTTTACTATGCACCTGCTATCATCCATTCTCAGAAACCGGGTGTTCGATCTGAACCTTTCTCATCATTCTTGTTTATCAGCAGCCTTTCCTTGGCCTTTATACTTTACTTTCTTTGTAAGCAAGCACAAATTTGTGATGATGCTGCTGCCTCCATGATACTGTTGGTGTAAGGGCCTATGCCCAGCTTCATGATGAATAAACGTTCCTGAAGATATCTGTCATTAATCAAATTGTTTACAAGGCTGAAATCAACCCATGAGAGAAAAGATAAACATGGTTTAGCCTTCTTTTATTGGTTTGATTCTTTGAACACACAGCTTTTGAGTGAGGTTATTTATGCTGCTGATTTTGTGATGGGTAAGACTCTCTTGAGAATGCTTATGGCATTGTGGAAAGCCCATTCCAATGCATTCATTGAAATGTTCCTGTTCTAAAAAGGAGAAAGTCGGAGCCCTCAGGCATGTATCAAAGCTGGTTTGTCCCATCTAGCTAAATGAAATCCTGTTTTGGCAAATCTTGTTCTAATAATTTATTTATTGCTTAACAATTTTATTACTGTCTAGCTTCCAATAGTTTAATAACGTATTAGACCAAGTTATTTTTAACCTGCAAAAAAATTTATTTAAGAACAACATCTAAGGAAGATTCCATTTAAGGAAGTAAAAAACATTTCAAAAATAATGCATTTTTTGTATTATATAGGCACGTATGTTTGCTTATTCATTTGGGTGCTCTGTGTGTCTGTTTATTAATTCAACTACAAAAGATTTTTAAGAGTGTAATTATCTCATATCTTAGGAACTTGGCATAGAATAATAAGAACCTTTGTATTACTCCTTTAAAACTATCCCTTTATTCTTTTCTAGTCTTTAAGATCTCTTTAGAGTTCCAGTACTAAAGTTTTATTACTTGCATAGAAATTTAGGCATTCAGGAATTAACAAATCCTAGGCTTGATCACCGGTGTGTTGAACAGGTTGGAGGTTAGGTTGTTGGGGTTTAAATATTTAAACATTGTTTTATTTTTCCCATTTACAGAATGAAAAATGCACAGCACTTCATTTTGCTGCCACTCAAGGAGCAACTGAGATTGTAAAGTTAATGATGTCATCCTATGCTGGTGAGGAATCCATTATTGATGCTGTAGATGGAAATAAGGAAACATTGCTTCACAGGTAGGAGGCTGCTCTGCCAGACTTCACTGTAAATTGTGAGCCATGATGTTCTTAGTTATTCTCTGCATCCAATTATACTTTTTATAATATACTTTGGAACACCCTTCCACATGGGTTGGAACTTCTCCATGGGATGGGGGATGGTTCTAGTACAATTTGAGAGAGTCACTAATTTGGTCAGAATGTTAAAGATTTTGGTGCTGATAGCAAAATCAAAACAGTTCCAGTTACCTTGGAACCATGTCAAGGAATGGTCAGTAACAGTTTGTATTGAAAATTTACTCCAGTAAAGTAGTAGGTGACCAAGTTTATGGAATTGTTAACAGCTTCTGAGGTTGTGGAACAAATAGCCTCATCTAATGGGGTTATGTTCTCCAGAAAACGAATGAAAAATAATATAAACAGTTTAAAAATACTTTTGTTTTTTCCCCTAAAAAATTATCTTATACCTGATCAGCTACAAGTTGCAGATGGCATTTGTGCATGTAATAATCCTCAGGACTTTCTAGTCTTTCACAGTCCATTTGAAACCAGAGCACTAGACTGTGGAGAAGTTTCTTCAGTCTTCTGTAGCAGAAAGACGCTTAATTAAATGTGCTGTCTCCCTCTATCGAAGATAGTATATTTCCCTGTCTATACATTCTTGCATGAAAGATACGTTTCACTGCATTTAAGTGTAATAATTTTACAGTGTTATGCTACAAGGAGTTTTACAATACAAAATAATTGGTAGAAGGTCAGAGACAGTAGAGGTGGTTGTTCTTTGGACACAGTATAAAGCAGAATGATTCAAAGATAACTGAAGAAATTAAAAGGGGGGTGTGTTGTAAAGTTAAGATAAGGTTTGGGTACACTTGGAAATGCTACTGTGATAGAACACTATTGAAGACAAAGTGATGACAAAATGCCAAAGAAAATTGTGCAGGCACAACATACTACTTAATAGATAACTGGCTGTCATATCCATGAAAATGATTGTCCTTGGAAATAAAGGCAAAAAAATATTATCAAGATTCATCAGAAAGGTAGAAAATCACCCAAATCTCTCAGAATGTAAATAAACTGAATAGGAATGTTAACTTGTTGAAAAGTGAAGGAGCACTGAAGCAACAGCAGGACTTGATCTTTTCACATTCCTACTGTCATGTTTCCATCTAAATATTTAATAAAATGATTTAGCTCTCTCTTTGGTCACCTTGGAACTTATTTTGAGTGTGTGTGAAGCATTCAATTTATGCCTGGCTGGAGGGGTCTGCTATAGATAATGGAGGTATCTCTACTTATTTGGAACCATGACATGATTTTTAAAATACGTCTTTTAAGTAATCAGTTCTAACTATAGTGCACCCTGTGTTATTGCCTCTTATAATGCTAAGGGAACTGTTATCTTTAAGATACAGTACAACCTTGGAATTGTCCTTCTGTGTTGCTCGTTGAGTCAAAGCCTTTCATAGGGGTCTGACTTCTGGAGACGTTTAGAGTGTGTGGATTAACTGTGCTATACTTCCTGCTTTGACCATTTTTTCCCTATAATATGTAATTCAATGTCTTATTGTAGAATAAAACTTGAGAATTTTTCACATGTGTAGACAGCTTTAAAATACTTGTGTTAAATTAATAAATGTCATCATGATTTATATCAGTATATTATATTTTTTCGTATTTTTTGGAGTAGACTTGCCTGCCACAGTCGGAATACACGTTTAGTCATTGCCATTTTAACCCCACTCTAGCGTTATTACACAAAATATATAGCAAGTTATTTTTGAAGATTGGATCAGTGAAATAGATTTGAGGCTCTAGGTCTGCCTGGAACAAACGGAGTCTGAAGTTTATGGAATTCTATATTGACCTTGTGTAGTATAGCAAAAGATCTGACATGAAATGATTGGTTCTGTTACGTCAGTGGTAGAGTGCCTGTTGACCTGTCAATGAGGTCTTTGTCTCCTGCAGTGAGTTTTCGGTGTGTTAATTGAACTGAACCTAGTTTAAAGACAAAACTCTATGACAAAAATGGAAACAATTTATTAAAATGAATTATGTAATAAAGGTATCTCTGTCTCTTTATTTTAAAATGTATTTATTTGAAAATACTAGAAAATGTGGCAAATGGAGAAAAATGCTACCCTTTGCCTTGAAACTTCATTGTCCTTTCTAATGTTACTGTATTTTTGCATTTTTCCCCACAGGACAGCATTGTTTGATCATTATGAACTGGCAGAGTATTTGATTTCAATGGTAAATATTTAATCAAGAAACATGTTTATAGAGATTATTGCTATCTATTACTACAGGTCTGCATAGAAAAATTCATAAAGGAAAATGCGTTCTCAGGTATAGGTTATTTAGATACATATATATTTCATAAAGCATAATTGACAGTTACAGTACAGCAGTAGTTATGGCTCCATAATAGCATCCCACAGTTGCAGAGGATGAAAACTTGCATTTTTATTTCCATTTTACTTACTCAGAAAGGTTTCATAAAAATCTTTTGCCAGATGTGACAAACTGGTTCAGTCATCCTCACTTTTAGGATATGAAATGAAAGCTAAACATGCATTGAATATAATCTGATTTTTCCAGGAAGAAATCCTTTCTTTGAAGTATGTACTGGGATGAAGTATGATTGTTCTGGGATCACATAGCTATTTATTGAAGTTTGTGCATGATCTAGAAATATTTTTTAGTCTGTGTGGTTTGGTTATATTTCTTCACTGAATGATTATGAGGGAGAAAGAGAAGAAATGCCACTGGCTATGCTCCAAGTGTCCATTTATACCAATTAACTAAGGTTTGTATAACCATTATATGCCCCACTCCTATGAGGAAATTTTCAGAAGTCAACAGACTTACTTTCTATTTTATGTGTGTTTAGGTTTTTTACTTAATTTAATGACAATTGTATTAAGAAAAAAACCCTTCTACATTCAGTTTTTCTCAGAAACTGTTACAGGGGTTGGATTTAGTCAGAACTAGATGTTGTGCTTACTTTTAAGTCAAATGTGAAACAGTGATGGTTGATTGCTTAAACTTGCCTGACAACACACCCTATCTATGGAAGTTATTACCTGATAAATACGGGCACATGTTTTTGCACGTGGAGGTTTGTGTGCACAACGTATTAGAGGAAACATCTTTAAGACTGCATTTGCTAAGCACAAATGTCTATTCCTTGAGTGTCATTTTGACTTTTTTGGCCTCTTTCATAGAATCTATGCTGAGGGTTTGTTTGGCTTTCCATATAAAGTTTGTCAGTTTTGAAGTTTTTGGACTGTTGTCATTTGCCCTCTTTGGGAATGGATCCAAATATGCTGGTTGGGGTTAGTGGGATGTGGCACTCACGACCTGTGCTGCCTGCTCTCTTGGATTCCCGGAAAGATCACTAGGTATCGCCTATGCAATGCTGCTGCTCAAAAGGAATAGCAAATTCCAGTTCAGAATGGCTTTCTGGTTTTAATAAAGAACAACATTTATTTATTTTGTGTGTTAAATATCCACATTTCATGCATATAACTTACAATGATTACTTCCTTTATTGTATTTTTGGTACTTTTTGTGTCTGAAAAGAGAAGCCACTGTAAACAGATACAGCCTTACATCTAGCTTTTTTAGGTAGAAAAGGTAAGATCAACTATGCTAAAAAGAATTTTCCAGGCACACAATGTAGGCTATTTACATTTAAATTACACCAGGTTTTTTTGTAAGTTGTAGGTCAGTGTGCTACATGAAAATCAGAGAGTCAAACTCTACAGATCTTTCTTGCAGAGCTTTTCATTATTTTGCATTTGGCCTCAACATAACATGGCAATGAGTACATACTCTTGTTTTGATGAGATGTACAGCTATGGTTTGCCATAACTGAAGGCTAACTGAAGCCTTAAAAAAGGCAAAAGACAGAAACCTAGATCACTGTTCCCAACTTCTAAACATTACAGAACTTTATAGCTTTAAACAAATGCTATTCATAAATTGGTTTGCAAATTAAGCATTTTGAGTGCAATGACTAACAATGATGTCAGTGGCCATTGTGACATTTGACAATTTGGTGCACAGTATCTGGTTTGTGCATGCAAATTGCATGATTGTATTTGCAAGTTCTGTACACAACTATAAAGAGATGAAAATCAGAAAGTTCTCATGATTTAGCTAGTATCTTAGCAATTTCCCTGCATCTTTTAGTGTTTTTTTTTTCTTATGTACTGCAAAATTTAGCATTGAGGTGTTTGCCGCTTCCTGAGTTTACTTCATTAATTTTATTGAAACACACTTATTCAAAGGAAATAAGCAGTAATTTTACATGTTTTCTTGTTTGGTTTTTTTTTTTTTTTGAACTTTCTTTCCCCCTTTTGCTTCTTTTGTTTTCACTAACAGAAAAATGAGGTTAAATTTATATAAATGCTAATTAATATTTTAAAAATCACATAATATTTATTTTTATATTAAAGTCTAATTAATACATATTAATGTATAAATGCAAAAGTAAAAGGAGTTCAGAAACTAAATTTACAAACTTTTAATTCAGCTGTATTGTAAATGTGATAAATATATGTGGCAACATATAAGTTACTCCTTATTGTGATAAGCTGAACTCATTTTGCTGAAGGCTGAACAATGATGTTAACTGGAGGGAAAGTGATTAAAGATTGCGTTATTAACTGGAAATTGCTGCCCTATATTCACTGAAATGAATGGGCCACTTGGATAAAAAAGGTCTGTTTCTTTGATGAATAAAAACATTTTTAAGAGATTGTCTGACCTTGTAGGAAGGTAACTGTGGAAAGGGTCCTGCATGTGTTACTGTCAAATGTTTCATGAACATACACTGAAAGCTTCCTGTTCTCTGTGGTGAAGTAATCATTGTACATTTATTAAATGTTTCTTATTACTACATTACAGGTTTTACCACCCTAGAAAGTAAATATTGCTCATGATAATTAATTCTCTCTCAAATTAAGACTTGGACTCAAAGATGATTCAAGTTAATGGAAAAACTCCCATTGATTTTTTTTTTTAATGATCTTTGGATATTATCTGAAATAAAATAGATTTTTTTTGTGTGTACTTTGTTCAGCTCATCCAGTTTGACTTGCAAGTCAATATCTAGAAAAAATATATCTTAAACATCATAAAATATACATGCATCTCATTGGTTCATTTACTTATATCTTGTCCCACCCTTTGTTGGAGGGATTTTTTAGATAGATATGTTTATGCTCATAGTGTTTTGCTGATATGATCATAGTGATAATGTGACCATAGTGACCATACTGTCCTGGCAATCTGCATCTTGTGCAAAAATAGACAAAATGGGGCTTTTGCTGGAATATCTCATTCCAGTCCTTGTGCTTCCCCTAAGGAGCAAGGTTGTATCAAAAACCTTGAGTTTGGAGAATAAAACTTTGTCCACTGTTGATACAGCTACCTTGGAGTCAAAATTAACTTAGCTCGTACAGCTTATGGCGAAGAATAGAAAATGAAGATAGATGAAGCTATACAGATCAAACTATACCCATGTCTGGATGCATTACTTCTTGAACAGTATTGCTATAGCGTAGAGGTTCAGAAGGGTCTTGTTCTGGTAATTGTTTGATATGTAGGACCACGTGATTCAAAAGGGTTACATTTTTTGCATTTTTCCAGAGCTTCAATCCCAGGATTTTCAAGTTAGAATTTTATATTTTGAGTATTTAAATGCATGGAAAGCTACCCTAACAAAAGATCATGAGTTTTGAGTCCAGTACACCTAGAAGTAGGTATCTAAATTTATATATATAGATGACTCGGCTGTGGCTGATAGTTTGAAAACTGGTGGTTTTATGCACAGATGTAATGTGTTTATTGAATTTACTTATCTGGAGCATCTGGAGTTACTGAAAATACCTGTAACTCTGCTATGCTTATAAAGGGCAGCACCATTTTAAAATTTAATTTATTCACTATTCATGATAAACTTGAAATTCTTTATTGCAGGGGGCTAATATTGATAGTGTTGACATAGAAGGACGATCCCCGCTTCTGTTGGCCACTTCCTGTGCATCATGGAAAATTGTGAATTTACTGCTTTCAAAAGGTAAAAAGGAATATACACGTGTGATATACTTCCTTTGAGGGTTCATACATGTTAAAACTCTGTGTCTAACTTTCCTCTCAGTTGCAAGTCAGTACTTCAGCATACAGTCCAGGACCAGCTGAGCTAAACAGCTGCACAGTGCTGGTATCCCCTGAGATAAAGGAATAATTAGTGTAATGATTCCATCCCTTTTAGTACAGAATGAACAGGCTGTAGAAACATGTAAATGCCATGGGTACTGCTTATCAAGGTAGAGGTGGCACTGGCACTCCATCCCTGCCTGCCTTAGCAGTTCACAAAGTAAGCAGAACTGTAGAATAAATACACCATTTATACGGAGTCATGTTTTGTATCAGCAATCAGTCTTTAAATGTTAAAGCCTGTATTTCAGGTGTTACCTGTGATTGTATATAATCACAGTCACCTTGAAAATGTTTGAGCTATATCTTTCAATTGCTACACTTTTGGTGGAGCTAATTATTCTTACTATATTTCCTGTTGTTAATAATAATATAACTGATTTTGTTAATAAGCCCTGTAATAAGTTTTGAAGCTGTTAGAAGATTACGGCTTTAAAAAATTAGAGGTGAACATCTGCATCTTTAAATCACCTCTTGATTTGTGGGTGCTCAGTATCTCTGAATGTAAATCTTAGTGCTGCAATGAAATGCATACACACGAGATAACAATGACATCTGAGTTTCAGTAGGGTTTTTTGGTAAGTAAAATTGTATCGTATCTTTGAATGTAAGGGCCCCACATAAATCTTAGTGCTGCAATGAAATGCGTACACACAAGATAACAATGACATCTGAGTGTCACTAGGGTTTTTTGGTAAGTAAAATTGTATGTTATAAAGTTGAGTTGAAATAATGTTGGTTATTTTATAGATTCATAAACACATTTGTTCAACATTTGTTCCTTTGTCTTAAACATCATCAATTAGTGTCAGGGGCCAGCAGTTTTGAAGTTGCTGGTATTTATTTCCATATTTAGGAGCAAATGTGTCATTAAAAGATCATCTTGGTCGGAATTTCTTGCATTTGACGGTATTGCAGCCTGGAGGATTACAGCATCTGAATGAGAAATTTCTGCAGGTACAGTAAGCATCAATTTATGTTTTCCTGTTACCCTTACTAGAAAATGTAAAGAAAAAAGCAACTACCATTTTATTTTGGAATGTTTGTAAAAGTTTGTGGTACTTGTTAAGTTGCCCAGTGTCACAGAAAATAGTTTGAGGAGGTACGTCTCTCTCATGAAAGCATTTCAAAGCCAATAATACAGTTTTCTTATTGCCAGGCAAAGGAATAACATAATCCCATAAATTATTTTGCTGTTGGGGGATTGAATAGCTCAAGAGGTAGGCAATAAAATACAGAATTTTTCACTTCTATTTTCCCAGCTTGCATGCAGTAAAGCTAGGGGATGTGCTCATATTCAAGTGAAGCTCTAGGACCTAAACAGCTTGCAGCATATTCTGCAGGAGCTTTCTGTGAACTGGACTGTAATGAAGTCTTGGATTTAGTTTTGAAAAGGATTTCAAGCATGGATTTGTATTTAGCTATGCTAAGGTGAAGCACTCACACTGCTAGAGCCCAAACTCGCTGGAAAGAATTAAAATTGGTAGTCTCCAGAGCTCCAGAAGCAACCTTTTAAATGTGAATCAAACACAACTGGTCTTCAAATATCTGCTGAAATCTGTAAACAACTTTGATTAGTAATGCAGAATGGATTTAACCTCCCTTTTCAGCAGATATAAAGAAACAGTTTTAAGCCAGAGTGATAACTCTCATTGTCTGCATTAACTTTCTGATTGTTGATCATACTAATAACTCAGACAAAGGAGTGGAGCAGACCAGGGGACGAGATTCTTAGTTGCTCTAAGAAAGGGTATACATAGGATAGTGTTAGGCAAGATACAGAGGAAAAACAGGGAAATGAAGATGAGGAAGAGAAATGGGTGAAGTAAAATTACGCTGTAAACCAGTGAACTGACGGTTCTTGACAGTCAGAAGTTTTGCTACTGAATACAGACTATAGACTGCCCTTACGTTCTGTACAGGCCTTCTGCTGACAGCGATGAGTATTATCGTTGAATGGCAGCAAAGAAGAATCTCCTGTATTGTACTTGTACTGTGGATGGTTTGCAGTAAGGGTGCAGAGTGACAAACTGCTGGCTCTTTGAAGAGTAGTTGTTTGAAAAAACGGTGACCCACAAATCAGCAAACATTAAATGCTGATTGTTGCTAAATTTACTTTTCCTAAAGTTTGTTTCTTATTTTTAGATACTGCTTTAAAGTATGAATGCTATTGTTATAAACTATTAGAAACTGTGGAGCGTTACTGATATAAATGTAATTCTGTGCTTTTGGGTGTTTTTGGGTGGGTAACAGATGGAACATATTAAAAATCTTGTAGTGGATGAAGATAATGAAGGATGCACTCCATTGCATTATGCATGCAGACAAGGTGTGGCCCTCTCTGTAAATAATTTACTCAGCCTCAACGTTTCCATCTACTCTAAGAGCAGGGACAAGAAGTCACCATTACACTTTGCTGCCAGGTCAGTAGTGCAGTCTAAGCAATGGAATCAATGCCGGTGTTTTCCATCTTTATCTTTTTGACAATAATTTCTGTGTTTGTCTTTCAAAGCTATGGGCGCATCAATACATGTCAACGACTTATAAGAGATATGAAAGATACAAGACTTTTGAATGAAGGTGATAAAAAGGGAATGACTCCCCTTCATTTGGCAGCCCAGAATGGTCATGAGAAGGTAGTTCAGTTTCTTCTGAAGAGAGGGGCCCTTTTTCTCTGGTAAGTATGCAGATGGCCTACAGGACCTACTAGTGGATTACTTTCAAACCCTTTATTTCCAGTGATCTTAGCTGGACTAGTACACCTAGCAAGGTGAAGTAATGTTAATAGGAATAGATTTGTGTGCTTGTTATGATTTGTTTATTCACTGTCTTTAAATGCAAAATTCTGTAATATGGTCATGACCTAAATGTATTTTGGCTTAATTTAGACTTAAATCTGTCATTTTTTAAAGAAACATCCTGGTAGGTTCTATGAGATAAAAGGCTTAATGAGTTTCATTATACTAAGATGAAGTAATGTTAATAGGAATAGATTTGTGTGCTTGTTATGATTTGTTTATTCACTGTCTTTAAATGCAAAATTCTGTAATATGGTCATGACCTAAGCCACATCTTTTGCCAAGTATTAGTAACAGAACATTGCAAGCAAGCATTTGTGCAATTTCAAGGGACATAAAAGAAAATGGGCACAACCCAGATATGTACAGAAACAGAAAGAGAGAAGAAAAGAGAGAGGGAGACCCAAATACTATTACTGAGTTGAACCTTTCACTTCTGAAAGATGCACTGATAATCACATAATACTTGACAGAAAGCATGGACATCTCTGCAGTAGTCATGCCAAAGAAAAGAGGTTTAAGTCAAGCATTAAGCATTTACATTGACTTCAAATTTATAAAAAGTTTTCCATTTATAATTCCTAATTTTATATGTATTTCATATATTTTACGTGTAAGCGATTATAAAGGCTGGACAGCCCTGCACCATGCTGCCTTTGGAGGATACACTCGCACAATGCAGATTATTTTGGATACTAACGTGAAGTGTACTGACAGAGTGGATGAAGAAGGGGTATGTGTTCACATAGCGTTGTTTATTTCGTATCTGCTATTACTTCTAGACCAAACGTCAATAGTATGCTATTAGTAGTTTTCCTCTGTGCATTCCATGTGTAATATTTCATTTCCTGTGGCAGATTTAAAGTCTTTATATTTCACCACTGTTAAAGTTTATGGCTTAGATTAATATATGATTGCTGAAATTGTTTTCCAATTCTTGTAAGTGGGAGACAAAAAAAATGCAAATAGCCTAATAGAAAACATAATAACTAAGTATGTTAGACGTGTCCCTCTTGCCTTCTTTACAGTGCAAGAGTATTTTAACCATTTAGTACAAACATTGGTAATTTAAATTTAAAGACCTTATAAAGATTAAAAAAAATCCAATATCAACTATAGCTCATTAATAGATTGTTGGAAATGCATCTGTTCTGCACAGCGATGTCCAACAGATACAGCTCCTGTCTTGCTCTGAAGTTTGGGCAAATACAGTATCTGTTGGGTCAAGACAGAATTCATTTTCTGGACTGGAGACCTCTTGTATGAACCTGCCTGAAAGTTCCCCATCAGAAAAGACAGAGTGGTCATTGTAAAGAACTATTCAGTTTCTACCACAGAAGGTGTTGCTAATTTCTCTGAGAACTGGTGTTGAAAATATTTAGAATTATTAGATTAGGAACAAATCTTGCCTATAAATTAACAAGAAGCCAATGCTTAGTTCTTATTTTCCCTCAGAAAAGTCTGGGTGAGTTGAGAAGGCTTTGAAAAGTTAGTTTCAGTGTGACTTGATTCTTAAACCACTCATTGCCCTACTTTTATGAAAATACCAAATTAAAAAATGTTCTTAAAACTGTGCCTGCAAATTTTCTTGTTGATTTCTTTGTATGTATGATGCTTCTCTTCCTGATTATCAAATGCAGGTATTGTGTAGATACCATCATTTTACCTATTTGTAACTTGCAGTTTGTTAGTTACAAAACTAAAAGATACTAATGAATTGGCCTTTCTTACCTACAGCTGAGTTTCCTCTTCAGATTTAGCGCTACTGTATCTGCAGACATAGAATAAAGAACTTGTCTATAATCTCCATCAGAATCTGTGTGACAATATTCTACTTTTCAATGTTGCTAGTAAAAGTATTCAGGACTTGCAACTGAGAATTATATGTGTCTTTTCAGTGTGGCAAAGGACTGAAATATGTACTTTTATTTTATTTTTTTTTTTTAAATGGTTCTCATGAATGCGTTGTACTACTCTTCCACACAGAACACAGCTTTGCACCTGGCTGCAAGAGAAGGACATGCAAAAGCAGTAAGGTTACTTCTTGACTATGGTGCAAAGATTCTGTTCAACAAAGCAGTAGCTTCTTTCTTCCATGAGGCAATACACAATAGGAGAAAAGATGTAGTGTCTGCTGTCATTTTGCACAAAAGGTAAGATACACAGAAAATGCTCTTTGAATTTATTTTCCCTTGTGGTTTGGTTTGGTTTTTTAACTGAGATTAAGTTCTGAAACCCTGTAGTTTAATAAGACTGAGTATATATTTTAAAATTCCAGAGATAATGTTGTGCTCTAATGAGAGCAAATAAAAAATGGTATAATTGTAATGGACATCAGATATGTGGCATGTTTTTTTTCCATATTGGATTGAGTATTCAGATTCTGTTAAAAAAAAAAAAAAAAAGCATGTAAAAGCCATTAGAAATAAGGAATCCTTCCCATGTCTTCCCTTTCTTACACATATAATTTTGGCCGTTCACATAGTGCTTCAATACCTACAGAATTTTAATCAAAATGTGAGTACAACTGATATCATTCAAGAGATTTAATTCAAAATTGTTGGTTTAAATGTTGCCAATATTTTAAAATGTGGCAGTTCAAATGCACTTTAGAATATTTTGTATTACAATATAGAGAAGCCCCACTTCAGGAATACAAGTGTTGCACCGTTGTCTGATGATCACATCTCTTGTCAAGAGTTGCAGGAACACTGCCAGTATTTTACTGTATTCATTATTACTCACCTAATCTTGTCACCCAAGATTCCAGCTTTAGTTCAGGTTTCGTATCTTTTAGAAGATCTGAGCATAGTTGAGGCATTTCTGTTTAATTGATAACAGAGTTAAATACTAATCATTCTTAGAGAAGCATCCAGTATGTTACTCAGTCACTTCCCAAACAGCTGATTTTCCAGTGGATGGTATGTAAACTTATTACATATTGTCATTTGCGAGATAATATCTTAAATAAAACTCAAATAATTTAAAAGTAGTCAATTTAAAAGAGAAGCAACTAATTCATTTTCCATTATCCATTCATTTTTGCAGATGGGAAGAAGCTGTTGTGGCATTCTCTCACTATTCTAGTGCCAATAAGTGTCCTTTGCTGGAAATGGTTGAGTATCTTCCCGATTCATTTAAAGTAAGTTTTCTGCACATATTAAAGAAATGACTGTACAAAATAACCTTAGTTACATTGCATCATTTGCCATCGTTTTTCTAATGCTGTCCTCATTAATACGTTATTACAAAATAGAAACTATAAATTCACAAATTGATTTAATTAATTTTATTTTCATGATGGTTTCAGTTTGGCCAGTTTGATTTCTTTAGGTTTAGCAAAAGTTATTAGCTTCCTGAGGTCACTGGAGTTATAAAAGTATAAAAGTAGTATAAAAAGGAGTATAAAAGTGATGAAAGTCAGAGGAGAATTGGGTTCAAAACCATTTGAGATATTTTCGCCTTCTGAGCTAACTGTTAAATGGTGCTACAGAAATGTTTTATTAAAATAGTGAGTGACTTGGTATGCATATATTCATAAACACTTCACATTTTTTACTTGTAAACTAGCATGTAGCCTTGTAAACTGCATAGTTTCATTATTCAACTCTTACCTATAAACTCTGGAGTTTTGTCTTCAAAACATACACCATAAAATCTGCCTGAATCATCACTTCTGTTAATGACTGTTGTATTTGAAGGTCATTTTCTTCATTATCTTCTTTCTGATGAATGTTATCTATATCACCTTAATTCACTTTTCTGTTCATCCTCAAAGCTGGTTTTGGACAACTGCATAATTGAGTCTTCAGAGGAAAAAACAAGTCGAGACTTCTATGTAAGTGGATGAAAAGATTTATGAAGACAGTACATATTATGGTCTTAGGATGGAATATTGTCACAATGTGTCTGGCTATATGTTAGCAGCGGCACTCTATTTGCATAATAATAAAGTTCGAAAATCATCAGCTTGGCTTTTACCTACTAATACTGCTTAAATATTTTCTATAGTTGCAATTGTAGTTCTATAGTTGGTAAATTGAAATTAGCCAATATTTTATCTTGTTTTATAAATAATTCAGTGGTTATTCACCGATAACTGTATTTGAATCTGTGCTTTTAATATATATTTGGCAAAAAATTCTTCAGGATGACTTTTAAAAATCATTTCATCACATACTACTAGCAATCTTCAAATGTTAGTTTCTCTTTTTTTCCTCAGCAAAGCCACTCTTTATTTATCGTCTCTTTATTGCCTCTGTGACACTGAAATGAAAACATTTTGGACTTGAAAGTTTGGGAAGTACACAATATGTATACTTTAATGTGTATGTCAAGTTCACGTGTATAAGATACACTTTTGAATCAGATTTTTAGAGAAAACACAGATGACTGACCTTATTTTATCCTTTGAGCTCTAAATGGCTTTGAAGTTCCGTTTCTGTAATCTTCATGCTTATGTGTTTTAACAAGTTTAACTATATATATAAATATGCTTTATCTTTGCTGTGTTAATTCTTGCAGTCAAGCTGGGTATCAGAGGTTATGGATATTTCAAAATAACAGTGATAGAAGACGTAGTATCTATTTATGCATATCAAAAGCATGCCTATCATAAGTAGTACTATTGGCATCAATACTTTAGAGTCCAGCATGTTTCTTTTTTGTAAATTCTTGTTCAAAATCTTAAGCAGTAGCTTACTTTCGCAATGCTAAGGAGGCATGAATGTTCTACAGTTATATTGCTATTGAAACCATATTGAAAACCACCGTATCAATTATTACATTGGATTGTGTCTACATCATTAACAGAAAAGTTGCAAATTTTCTGCTGCTGTGCGTTTTCTTTATATTGTGTTATCAAAGCCATATAACTTCAAATACAAGCTTTTCTTCAAAGTCAACATTAAAACAAGTTACAGTTATGAGAATGACCTTTTTAAACTGTAATATTGGCTGTTTGCATAATCATCTTACAATCACAGATGTGTATCTTAATGGCATGTGTTCACTGGCAGAGTAACTAACAATCAGTATACATCAGTATTCTAATTACTTTGACACAATACGTCTTTTTTTTTCCTCTAAAGGGTAACCTTTTTTAAATTAAGCACATTATCTCAGTCTTAGATTATCAGTTTCGTCACATTAAATGCTGGTGTATGTTTATAATTCAGATTGAATATAACTTCAGATATCTTCAGTGTCCCCTGACACTTAACAAGAAAACAAAGGATGGTGAAGACATTTTCTATGAACCACTTACCACTTTAAATGTAAGTTCTTTATTTTACTTTGATGTTCTTCCATGCTGTCTTGATTTAGATAAAATCAAGAGGTTTGAATTTTTCATCATAGTATTTCTTCTCCAAATCCTGTAACTCTGTATATTTAAAGTGTATTGGAAGGAAGTATGGGCCAAAGTTATTATAGTCTAAGTAATACATGACATTTCTTTTAGATTTACATAAAAATCCTTAGTTTATTTAAACAGCCATGAACGTTTCAAGAGAACATACTGTATGTGCAGGTAATGCATCAAAGAAAACCATACTCCAGTCATTATAGTGACCATGCACGGGAATGTAAGGCATTGAAAAACCTGACAAAACTGACTTCTTCATATGCTAATTGCAAAATATTTTCTGAACCTAACACAAATTTTGTTGTTCTTTCACATTGCCAGTCTGTTCTCTCATTCTTTGTCAGAAAACGTTTACAGAACAAACTTGCTAGCTTAAAAATTTTTTAAAGTTTTTTGGACTTCCTGTTGGCAATTACAATTGGTGTACTGCCTAATAATAAATAAATAGGTAATTTCTTGTTAAATGTAACTTGAAAAGCTTGGTCATCTCACAGGTATTATTGGCAATAGTCTGTGCATTTTTTTTAAGCTTGAAATAGACTCACAGAGCAACAGGAGAAGAAGCTGGATGCCTCAGTGGGCAGAGAAGGCAAGATAGTAACAGCTTTGGGCCAGAGTGCGTAAACAAAAGAACTTTGCAATATCTTACAGACATTTTACTTTTCATTAGGCTAATATTCAATTAAAGAAGGTGGGCTAGCCAGTTTTGTAAGCACTTTACTTAGCTAAATAAGTTTGACCTTCTGCGTGCTTCTGTTGCAGGCCATGGTGCGCCACAATCGCATGGAGCTACTCAGTCATCCCGTGTGTAAAGAATATTTGCTTATGAAATGGTAGGTTTATTTTAATGTACATAAAATATAATATTGCATTGCGCTTACAAATACTTAAAGGGAGGGTGCCAGGGGGATGGGAGCAGTCTTTTTTCAGTGGTGCCCAATGATAGGACGAGGGGTAACGGGCACAAGCTTGAACATAGGAAGTTCCATCTTAACATGAGGAGGAACTTCTTTACTTTGAGGGTGGCAGAGCACTGGCACAGGCTGCCCAGAGAGGTGGTGGAGTCTCCCACTCTGGAGACATTCAAAACCCGCCTGGACGCTGTCCTGTGCAACCTGCTGTAGGTGACCCTGCTCTGGCAGGGGGGTTGGACTAGATGATCTCTAGAGGTCCCTTCCAACCCTGACCATTCTGTGATTCTGTGATTCTATGTCAGGATGAAGGCTATTGTGCCTGAGAGTTGTTTACTAAGATGTGCATATTTATAGTGTTGACTGAAGCAAATTTCTTTTCCATATAACCTCGTAAGCATATTTAGAATATGCTGATGGTTATCATATAAAACGTAGCTTAGCATTTAGCAATGATTCTTTGATACTTACAGCAGAGACAACCACTGTCTTTATTTCCACTTTGTTGTGAAAATATATAATAGGATTGCCGAGTTGAAAAGGAACAGTATTTCAGAATGGCCAATACACTTTTGTCCAGATAAAGCTTGATGAACACATTCATCGCAAAAGGATGTTTTAAGAAATGTTTATGCGTTCTTTTCTGAATTTGTTAAGTGTTTTAACTTTAACATTCTTACTTTCAAGGATGGCTTATGGGTTTCGAGCACATCTGATGAATTTAGGCATATATTCTCTTGGTCTCATCCCACTGACTCTTCTGGTCACTCACATACAGCCAGGAAGACCTTTGAATGGCACTGAGATCTATGAAGCAAGACCATTAGAATATGAGGTACTGAGTTTTCTTACTAGTTACAATATGGATTAGTTACAATTAGGATTGTTGTAGCAGAAAAGTATGATTATTTAAATAATTTCCAGAATTATTGATGGTTTTCCAACTCTAAGGAATACAATTAAAGTGTGTATTTTTAGACATTCAGCTTCAACTTCTGTAGATAATTTTCAGTTCTCATTTCTTGTTTCTAGTCTTTTCTGAAAATTCCACATCTGGTACATGGTTAGTTCAATTTCATCCCTGAAGTATTTCTTTAATGTTGAAGAAAAAAAGATTAATGTGTAATTAATTATGAAAACACAGAAAACAGTGGATTCTTTAGCTATGTCCCTTTAATTTTCAACTAAAATAACCAGATGTTGCACATTTAAAATTTGACATAGAAGGAGCAGTCAATAATAAAATGCTTTTGGGTATTCAAATACATCTTTCCTTGCCCATATTATGCAATACTTTTCCTTGCAGTCCCAGTGTTTCTTCACTAGGTTCATAAACTATAAGGCTAAGACAGAACAATTTTTTCTAGTCTGTATATAGATACTTCATGTACAATAGTGGTGAAAAACATAACAGCTGAATTTGGTCATATATGGATGGAAAACTGTGAAAGGTTTTTAAGTACATTGGATGTTTCCTATAATCCCCGTTCATAAACCTAAAAAAAAAAAAAAAGAAAAAGAAAAAATTTTGTTGTGCTAAAATGTGAAGGATATACCCCCACTTTGGAATTATGATATCTCAAAATGAAAAACTTCATTAGGTTGCAAAGTACATATGCATCACAGTGACTCTTGAATGTTTGTCTCTCAGTCACAGCTGTGAGAGGTGTGGGGCTAGTCTAGTAATCTATGAATATTGGTCTTGTTCATGATATGCATTGGATGGAAGTGATGTTTTAATTGAGGTCATAAAGAAAGCAAGCAAGGATGAACCCCCTTTCAGGATAAGCCTGTCCTCCATAGATACTTTGGGGTTGTTAAGAGGCAAAGCTCCAACTTTTTTTCAGAAGCTGGAATTGGAATAATTAGGACACCATAGTGAACTGAAGAAGTTACGCTTGCCAGGTACACCGCTACAGGAGAATGAGGCTTTAGAAAAGAAAGACATTGGTGCGACTAGTTGATGTGCTTTTTGTAAGTGTTTCCTTCCTGCAGTTAAAACTAAGCAGTATTCTGTCTTTTAAGAAGGCTGTGTTATCCCTAAGCGGAACATTGTGCTAGACTTTCAGAGAAGGAACTGCAAGTTCTGCTGTTTATTGAACCTGTGAGTACAACTCATAGATAGTGTTACGCTCCTGTGTCCCTGTGAAGGGCAGGAGAGTCACAGAGCTCTGTCTCCATGACGTGAAGTCATAAATACTGAGAAGAGACACTTGTGTCATTAGCCCTGAAGTGGTAACGTACTGGTGTTAATGGAGAAAAAATTTTGTTGTGTGGCGAACTCTTGAAATGATCTATTTCAAATAAGTGATTTTTTCACTAAAATCAAGGATTTTGGCAAGGAAAAAAAGAAAGAGGCAAGAAAATATTTTATACTTCTTTTCAGAGAGAAGAGACATAAAACTGAAATAGGAACTCAAAAGGGATATGTTAGTAGAACTATGAAATAAAATAAACTCAAGGGATATAAAAGGTTCATGAGGATATCCTGATATATGAAAAAGTCACACAATCACATACCCAGCCCAGTACATGTGGGATTCTCAAAGATTCAGAACCCAGAAGAACCAGCAGAAATGGAAGAATTCATGCTCCAGTAACTCACTCATCTTCCTGGTGGAAGACAGGAGAATGACAGGGACTGCGTATGACAGACAGGAATGTCTCAGACTGACCCAGGTCCTTGAATCATCAGAGACCGGGTGGAAGAAGCATAGTTGGAAAAGGGAGTCCTGTCCTTCAATGAGGAATGATGCCAGCTGATGGAGAAGCAGTGCCCTGAACAGGAGCTGTGAAGGTGCTGCTTGAGGGACTAGAGCAACAGCAGTGGATATGAAATGTCATGCACTGGAGGAGACAGCATCCTAATGGCCCAGTAATGGGAATGGAGCGGGGAATGCCAGCTCTGTAGGGAGCGCAGTGTTACAGAACATGGTGCTATACTCTTAACCCAGGTTAAAGAGGGACATTGCAATAGGGCAGATGCTTGCAGCACCACTGAAAAGTGAATTTGCGGTCTGCCTGTGAGTTAATGAACCCCTCAGTTGGGGAATTAGCTCTACAGGTTATTTATTAAAGGTGATATTCACTATTGTTACCTATGCCAACAGAAGGCTTTTCACAACAAAGTTGTGTTTGCCTATACTGGTTGTAAAGGGAGACATCAAAGGGAGCAGCCACATATGGATGTCAGGATTTCCAATTTGTCCAAAGACTTCTATTGCCATTCCAGATACTGCAAGATGATAATGAAGTTGTGGACAACAGTGTTAGTCTTTATGTTCATCCAGTGGCAAAACATACTGAAAATGTGGCATAAATACTGCAATTTCAGTGCCCAAACTCGAATAGCAGTAATAAGGAAGCTGCACAGCAACTATCTATCATGGGAATGCTCAAACTTTCATACTTGGTTTGAATTACTCAGATACATGACATGGATTACACAATAAATATTAGTAAAACATAATTTAGATAGTAATAAGTTTATTTGAAGCATGCTAACAGAGTTCCTTAACTTGACAATATAATGTGTATGGTGTAGGTAGAACTGAAATAAACATTCATTTAATAGTTTCTAATTTGTTTTGTGCTCTGATTTTTGTTTCAGAACTCATACTTCACAAGGGTGTGTATGTGTTTAGTTTTAATTATGAGTTTACTGGGAATCTGCAAAGAAATATTTCAGCTCATTCAGCAGGTAAATACACAAAGTAACATTAATCAGACAGTGTGCTTGCATAGCAGTTTGTGTGATACTGAAATAAATCTCATTTTCCCTAATTAAAAGGGAAATACCAATTTATATAAGATTAAAAGTGAGAAGTAGATTTACATAGTGCATTGAATTCAGTCCTTTAATGATTTATTATTTGTAAATATGTATCTGTCTCTCTTAAATCCTAGAAATTGAAATATTTGTTGGATTACTCCAATCTGCTGGACTGGACAATTTATACCACAAGCATAATTTTTGTGTCTTCTTTATTTATTAATACACCAGCTCATTTGCAGTGGGAATGTGGAGCAATTGCTGTATACTTGTCTTGGATGAACTTCTTGCTTTACCTTCAAAGGTAAAAGTTATGTACATCCTTTACAATAAAACAGTTTTAATATTTTCAGATATTTTACATATCCTAAACTGACTGACCAAATGCGGTAGCCCTATTTTTTATACTATTTTTTTTCAAGCTATACAAGCTTCCACATTAGGACCATAGCAACTTTTTAACCTGATGAACTGTAACATAGTTTTCAGTGTTTTTCACGTAGAGAATCCCAGCATGTGTTATGGCAACTAAAGAAATAACAAGATTTATTTTAATGTTAAGTAAGCAAAGCCACCGCATATGTCTTTTTAAAAATATATTTCTATATCCTATAGAGACTTTAACTTAAAAAAGAAAAAAAGAATATGAATTACAAGGGTTAAGAGGAAGTGTGTGTTTGTAATACCTGGGAGAAGGTAAATTCTTTTATCATTTTACAGATTAAATGGCACACCCCACTTTTCTACACCATAGTGTTCTGTAAAAGAATTATAATGGATGAAATTACTTCTTTAGTTGACATTAGGTCTGTTTATTGTCATTAATGATTTTAATGCTGTCAGTGGTGCAATAGTGTCCAAGAGTTAAGGACCACAGGACAGCTGGGTGGAGGGAAAAACAGTGTGGGTGTAGTGCTTAAGGCTAATAAATTAAACATGTTTGTGCCTGAGCAGGACTGCCTTCCACCAAGATGAGGTGTGGCTGATCAGCAAAAAAAAATGGTGATTTGGAGCTATTCAGAAAATAAGGATGACGATATCTGATAACAGTACATATATGCTCTTCTAATGCTTATTGTATATATGCACCGATCACCCCCATGAGGTCTGGCAGACAGACAAACATGGCATTTGCCGATTAATTTCAGGATCATTTTACTGTAGGTGGGTTGTTTAAGGACAATGTTTGTAAACAGAATTAATGTCATAAAGAGATACTAACTTTATGGTACTGCCTCTGCTGGCAAACCTACATGTCTGACCTTAGATGACTAATGAATGGGCGATTCCTGTGTGCTGTGGGCAAAATGGGGATTGAACCTAAACAGTAAAAAGTAAATTAATGATTACCCAGCTTTCCTTCTTCTGCTATATGAAATGCTTCCCTGGCCTGAATATTTTTCATTTGTGTAGCAGTAGAACTCTACACATCATTTTCCTGATTCATTCAGGCGGTCTTTTCTCAGAGCAGCCTGTAGCTCCATTGATTTCAATGGAGTTTTACCAAATAAATAAATAAATAGGAGAAGATAAGGTTTGCTTTGCTTCCCGCTTGATCTTTTCAACTTGAACATAGTATTTCAGGGGGAAAATCCTGTGGAGGGATTTTCTCAGTTGTAGCATGACAGTCATCTGGTCCCTGAATCTGGCAGAGGACATAAATTTCCAAGTTTAGGTTTGGGGGAAGAGGTAGCTTAATCTGCTTAATGACATCCCATGTTAAGATCTAGTTTTTGTTTAAGCCAAGAATGGGAGAGGCTTGCCAAATGACAGACTGTTGCTAGAAACACAGGTGTCTTAAAATTGTGCTACTCCCTTTCTCTTCCTGAGCAATGTGTTTCTTTTTGTTTGCTTGTTTTCCATACTTTTTAGTGTCATAAAACGCAAAATGTTTTTAAATAATAAAACAATATCTTGAAGAAGTACTGCTCTGATGCATTAAAATATGAGATTATGTGGTTTAGGCTTGCTGTAAATAAGACCACTTGCATTCTTTTGGATGTGAAAGTACAGAGTGTCTCAGAGAGGCAAAATGTCTCTTTTCACATATCAAAATCAGGATACTTATTGCTTTATGTAAGTAATGGTAAGGGACTCTAGCTTCAGTATTTAATTTTGCATATCTTTTCTGTTTACTTATTGCCTAGGTTTGAAAACTATGGCATCTATGTTGTGATGTTCTGGGAAATTTTGAGGACTTTGATTCGGATTGCTGTTGTTTTCTTTTTCCTGATATTGGCCTTTGGACTGAGTTTCTTTGTCCTTTTGGGTTCACAGGTTAGTTGAATGTCATAGTTAATTTTTATCATTATAAATATTATTTTTGACTAAAGAATCCCAAGAGGTTATTGACAAATTTCATTGGTACGGGTTTTTTCTTGATTTTGGTATTTCTTCTTTTTGCAGCAAACGTATAGCACACCTCTGCTTTCTGTAATGAAGACATTTGCAATGATGCTGGGAGACATTAATTACCATGATGCATTCCTTGATCCATTACTAAGCAGTGAATTGCCATATCCGTTCCTTAGTTACACAGTTCTCATTATATTTACCTTGCTTATTCCAATCCTTCTTATGAACTTGCTAGTAAGTAAACTACTTATTAATATACAAAAGTGTTTAAGCACAGATTTATACACAGGTTTGGCATATAGAGTTACTTTAGTGCTGTTTCGTGACATTCACTCATTATTTAACAAATTGGTATTTTCAGTAAGATATTAAAAAGTTGCCTTTCCCTGGACTTATTTTCCCTCCAGTTTACTGTTCTGAGTATTTTCCCACAGTTAACTCTTGCAGGGTTGTCTTGTATATATTTAGGTAGTAACTGTGGTGGAATTTGAACTGGAGCTGCAATGTATTATTATGAGGTCTTGATAAAGAAAACTGGGGAACAGTGATTTTAAGAAGTACTTTGATAAATGTGTGCCTCCTAGACTAGACATACTCTCAATTGTTCAACCCCTTGCAGCATCATAACCTAGCGCTAACAGTATTTTCTTTTAAAAAAAAGCCGAAACCTAGATCTTCATTGCATATAAAACAGCAGTCAACAGTAGTGTTAAAACTAACTAATGAGCCCGACCTGAATAAAAAGAATCATAAAACCTGGTAAGGGGGAAAATATGTAATACACCTTCAGCCATGTTCCACTGAACATAAATATTTTTTTAGTAAATAATTTTTTTATGAGTTAAGCAACAAAAATCAAACAAATCAAACAGGGTTTTTTTTAAGTTAGTTATTGGTGCCATAATCCTCATAACAGCGGTAGTGAAAAATCAAAAAGAAGGGATGTTATTCTTGACAAATCTTTGAAGTAGCTCTTTAGTGCCACACTGGTAGACAGATAGTTGGCATTAAAAAAACTTACTACATTTCTTGATATGGATTTTCCAAATATACACAAAAGATACATGTTTCCAAATTCAAATGAAACAAAATAAATTTAACTTTAGAGTAATTTTGGATTTAAATTTGAATAAGAAATACAGTTGAAATCACAGACCAAGAAATACTTTCTTGGTATTTTCAGATTGGTTTGGCTGTTGGAGACATAGCTGAAGTACAAAAATATGCTGCACTCAAAAGGATTGCAATGCAGGTAAGTAGTGTACCATAGAAGCACCAGCTTTGGGGAGTAGGTATCATTGTTAAGAACACAATTTAGATAATTAGCTGATTTATCATGAACATCCCTAACTAACATCTTAACATCTCCGTAAAGCATCTTGGTGAACATGGGCATCCTATTCTGAATCTCATTTTCAGTCATGTGAGTCATTGTCAGGGAAATGTATAAACAAATGCATTTTTAAGGAACTTTTGAACAGTCAGCTCAATAAATTCTGAGTTATTCCAACAATAGAATTTCAAAGGGACTAAATGCAATGTTTGAAGTTGGAGAGTTTTAAGGAAAGAACTGATACAGTGGAAAGAAGGTTAAAGTACACAGAAATCAAAAGGACACCAAATTCATTGCAGCATACTGAAGGCTCATGCTGGTCTGTGTACTGAGGAGATACTATGCAATAGCAGGTATAACTAAGGAACTTAACATCGCATTTCTACATAGCTTTAGTTACCTTAAGATGTATAAAGACACCTAACAGAATTTCTGTTAAAATCAGAAGAGTTTAGTAACCTATATGCTTTTGAAAACTGTAGGTGTCTTAGATATTTTCCAAGTAGCCTTTGCAAATGTAGTCCTTTCAGCTTACATACTGGGGCTAAGGCAATAGCACAACTTCATAAAATTTTCCTTTTAAGAAATGATAAATTTGGCATACAGTTTACAAAAGCTTTTTTTCCTTGTGAACTGTATATCAGGTTTGACTTTCACAAGCGGAAATACACAAAGAATACACTTGTCAAATAAAGAATAAAGATTACTTCTCACTAACGTGTTGTTAGAAACTGTCTGTCCACATGCTTCCTTGAAGTTCTGCTCAGTGTCTGTATTGTGAGGGGAACTGACCATTCATAAAACTGATGCAGAGAGTGGCTTTGCCTACGTTGCCTGCAGGCTCTGAATTTTCTAAAAAGTTTTGGAGCCTATCCAGTGGCTGAGCATAAAGAGAGGTGTACACAGGCAGAATACGCAAGAGGAATAATTTCTAGTAGTCCTGTAACTTTAAATTGTGTGCTGTACTTGCTTAGTTCAAATACATTTGAAGAATAGAATCATAGAATGGTTTAGGCTGGAAGAGACCTTGAAGATCATCTAATTCCAGCCCCCCTGCCATGGGCAGGGACACCTCCCACTAGACCAGGATGCCCAAAGCCCCATCCAGCCCGGCCTTGAACCCCTCCAGGGATGGGGCATCCACAGCTTCTCTGGGCAACCTGTTCCAGTGCCTCACCACCCTCAAAGTGAAAAATTTCTTCCTAATGTTTAATCTAAACCTGCCCTCTTCCAGTTTAAAGCCATTCCCCCTCATCCTATGACTACATGTCCCTTGTAAAAAGTCCCTCCCCAGCTCTCCTGTAGGCCCCCTTTAGGTACTGGAATTCTCTTTTAGAGTAACATTTCCTCCCAAGAGGTACAAACGCTGGAGATACGAATGACTAAAGCAGAGGTATAAGAGTAGTTCTTGTAGCAATTAATGCTTTTCACCTGTTTAGGCATTTCTTTGCCAACAGAATGCTCAGGAAGGATGTTGTCTTCCAACTTCAGACAGTACTACAAAATCTTTATTAAGCATGGAACCTTCTGTATGTTTGACAGGATTATGGTTGTCTGCAATAGGCTTACACTGTGTATCCTGTTCTTTTACATATGCTCAGTATTTCTGTAGCAATTTGAGAATGACTGGGAAGGTAGCATCACCTGAAAAGGCATTCGTATATAAGATACTTGCTTCTACCCAAGGGAAAACTCCTTTTCTCACAAGCATTCCACTGGCATCTTAATCTATACTGACTCTGTCATAATCTAGTAAAAAGGTATAGCCTTTTCTCACAAGCATTCCACTGGCGTCTTAATCTATACTGACTGTCATAATCTAGTAAAAAGGTATAGCACAATTAAAGAGAGAAAGATCACTCTCTTTCCCATTATTATTTGGTCTTAAACCCCATGGCCTATGATAGTTCTATATTTTGAATGTTTCTGCCTTGTAATTCTATACTGCAACCCACAGGAGCTATTCAAGCCGTTGCGCAAGAGCTGACTCAGTTTTGAAACCATTTTAGTTGTAAGAGTGCACATCTATGTGGAATAGTTAATTCTGCTAAGATGCTCGATACTGCTATGACTAGATGGTTTTAGTGTCTGGGCTGGACTGTTCAACTGTTATGCCATTGTTTGCATCCTCTGAGACGTCACATCTAGTAATAGTGATTTGGCTATAATGACATGATGGTTATTTTCACATGATAACGTGTCTTTATCTTAATAGACTATATCTTATTCTAAATGCAAAACTATGTTTAGGTTAATCTTCACACCAACTTAGAGAAGAAGCTACCATTTTGGTTCTTAAGTCGAGTGGACCAGGAATCGATCACTGTATATCCCAACAGGCCAAGATACTGTGGATTTATGGTAATACGGTGAATCTTAGACTGAGGAATTCTTACTAAAATGTGTTATGACCGACTTTGTACACAGATTGTTAGGAACATCTCATTAATAAGACTGAGTCATTAACTGACATCAGTGTAATCGTGATTAGACCTTGACTATCTTCAGTGAAAATGATAAATCAGTTTGAGTGCAGCCTAACTTATTCAGATATAATTAATGTTTGAATTCTCAGTGATCTGTGACTTTACTAAGTGAGACAAGCTACAGAAGTAATTCAGACAGAAAATAGAATTACTTGCTTTTGGCATTTCTTCTTTTATTTGTTTACTTTTCATTTCAGCTATTGTTGGTAGACTAAATTTTCTGATTAAACAGATTTAGCAAAACAAATGTTTAATATACAAAAAATAACTTCATAAAAGAAACTCTCTTCAACTTCAATACTGTGTGAAGACTGTTACTATTCACTTAGTTAGGATTTTTAACCTATTGTCAGACTATAGTGTCTGATTTGGTTCCATGTTTTGTTTAGAGTGTGTTTCAGTATTGCTTTGGGTATGAGGACTCTACCACAGATGCCCAGAGCACTGATACAACATTAGAACTGGAAGTTCTGAAGCAGAAATACAGGTATTTGTTGTGTTATTTTACTGCTGCAAAAATAAGTAGAACAAATATTACAAATATACTCCTTTTTTTTTAAAAAAAAAAAAAGTGCTCTAAAGGTCTGTACTGTACACAAAAGTAAAATTCAATGTATCCTTAAGCACGCTCCCTCACTATGCACTATGGTAACTTAGTTAGTATTTTATATTCTGTGATGTATTTACTTTCAAAATCCTTGTGTGCTAGATAGATGTGCCAGATAGGTATTTTTATCCCATGGCAGAAAAAGAGGACAAACTTGTTTGCTCATTAAAGTAAACTGAAGTAATGGGGAAAATGCATTTTCATTTCAGAATTAGAGGTTTGTGATGGAGGTTTTCAACAGCTATTTTAAACTCACAATGGATGTAATTCCAATTGTTTTGCAAATATACACAATCTGTAGCTGACTTTCCACTGATCCGATGATAAATCTGCTTCATATTTTTTCCCCGAAAGTGGGTGGGTGTCCTTTGAACAAATCAACTGTTTCCCAGAGCCTTGGAAGGAATCCTCTGTACCTACGTTTCCTACTCATATATCCATAAGAATGGTTTCAGAAAAGCCTTCTGTGAACGTGCAGCGAGAAAAATCTATTCTTTCTCACTGTCTCTCTCTCCCCTGCTCTTTTTTCTCTTTTTTTTTCTTTCTTCCTTTTTTTAATCTACTAAAGTTTTGTCTCCTTGCATAGATTCTGATTAAGTATTTTTTTGTATGAAGGACTCAGCAAGAGTTGAAGGTGTGAGAATACACGCTACAGATGTAGGCAAACCATGGAATTTAAAAAGTCTTTCTTCAAATCTATACTACATCAGTATATTAAGAACCAGCATAGAACATACTCTTGTTTTTTTCCTTACAGAGAAGGAAGAAATCTATCATTTTATAAAATTATAAAACTATTTCAAATAGAATAACTTGTGGCCATTTCACTATGGAAAGTTGTATTTACTACTCTGAAAATACTGGCTGAAAACTTTGCTTTACTATGTTGCCAGTATGTTTTTATTTTCAGAGTTCAAAACAGAGTTCAGTTCCTACCGAAGCTAGCGGCCATCAGTCCTGCGTGTATATGGTTTTGGTTTTTGATTTGGAGTGGTATTTTTTTTGCTTTGTATTAATGTTAGCTAATTGCTGCAGTATTTTAATTCTTCTTTAAAAAAAAAAAAAAAAGCCAACTACATCTAAAGACGCTCCAAACTGTTCTTCACAGAGAACCTTTATATTTCATGCTGTAATTTTGTGAGTCTTGACATTCTGAAAAATAGATTTTCAAAAAGCCTGTTTGGTAGTTTTATGAAGACAGTTTCTAGACACATTTCCCATTTATTTCATTGTTTCTTGAAAGACAACAGATATTATGTTCTGTATGTGTGATGCTAACTGATATTAACTCTTTATTTGTATCAATTGCACTTTGAATAGCACTTTTTAAGAGATCAGTAAGTGCCTCATCAGTATCTCTCATATGCTGTTAAAGTACTTCTGAAGTTCACTGGATGTTTGTGGATGCCTAATTGTCATTGCAAATGTGGCCCTTTTTTCCTTCCCAGAATACTTCAGTCAATCGGAAAAGCTTTTGACAGAACTGTTCAGAATTTTATTTTGAGAGTGAAATTGCTCTTAAGTGTATAGTATGTTACTTTTCTTAAGAACCAGGAATTTGTTCTTTAAGCCTATTTCCTGAAACCTGGAGAAGTACCACAGCTTGAAAAATTAAATGAAGTCCAGATAATATTCTTTGTTAGAAGAAGGGTGAATTTGAGGACTGTCAGGTCTTTTACATCTGTAATTTTGATGACTAAAACGTCCTTTGAAACCAAATTACAAAGCTTGCTGTATGCATATTTTTTCTTTTTTTGCTTGTTTTTTTTTAGGCTCAAAGATATATCAACACTGTTGGAAAAGCAGCATGACCTCATTAAATTGATTATCCAAAAAATGGAGATAGTGTCAGAGGCTGAGGATGAAGACAGCAATGATTTATTTCAGCATAAGTTTAGGAAAAGGCAGTTAGAGCACAAGAATAGTAAATGGGATACGGTGTTAAAAGCTGTTAAAACAAATGTGCCTAACCCAAGCACAGAAAAGAACAACAGCTTCTTCTAGACGTGGCTATGATATCATATTGTATTATCATTTTGTTTTACTTTAGGGTCACTTCTCTTATTGTCTGTGCATAGTGTTAATGTGATACATCATGTATTCAAGTATAAAAAAAGGCCAGATCCGAAAAAAAGGATGCAGGTGCTCAAAACAGTATTTAAGGAGACTGAAGATGTCTACATCCAAAACTGCGATCCTAAAAGTGGCTGGCTAATCAGGAAAGTGCCTAACTCACCAGATGCCAACCTTGCTGTCCTGACAGTTCCCAAGGCTTCTGCCTAGCTCTGTTCCTGGATTTGGCCCTAACACTCTTACTTCTGGACTTAATTACATTATTTGCTGTTACGAATATTTTTAGAATTTCCGAATTTTTAGAAACTCAAACTCTAATCGTTTAGCATTCAGATGTTTTGAGAGAGCCAGTGGGCTTTATGTAGCTTAAAGAAAAAGTAAGAAACTAACCTGACAGATTGAGTTGGAAGTTTTGCTGAGTAAGGGCTGCAGGATCAGGCCTGAAAGGTAAGAAATAAAAAGATCAAGAAAATGTAATGTAAGGGAAGGACTGTTTTCTTTTGTGGATGACTATATGCAGTTCTCCTTGGGATCATTTGTACTAGCATGCACATAGCAACAATAGAATGGCACGTTCAATATTAGTCATTTACAACTTGCTGTCCTTATACTGCTAATGTGATTTTGGCCTTCCTGATAACCTAAAAACTGACTTTGCTACTTTAATCTGCACTTTGGTTTTATTATTTATTTACTGGATATTCAGTGCATTATGTAATATACAGTACCGTATCAAATGTGGAAATAAACATGAATTAAATTGTGTTTAAGTACCTGAGTATATTTGTTTCAAAACCAGTGCTAATAAACTAATTATGACTATATGTGGTTGTAACACTCTGTGGTCTGCTTTTGAATTCAAACGTTTTCTTTAAGAATGTAATATACGTTAATTCTTCATGTAAAGAACAATTATGATTCCTTTTTATTTAAAAGGCAGCCACCAGAAGGTAATTCACACAGTACAGAACTTGTCCAATCTTCAGAAAACACAGGAAGATGCACTGTAAATTAGTGAGACTTGTGCCTTAGAATTGCCACGGATGACACACCATTCAGTAGGGAAGATGCTTTCTCACCCATCTGCTTTATGCCAGCTTTGAGCCTTGAAATCCTTGCCCGGTGAAATGGGGAAAGGAGGAGGTTATCACTGGTTATGCCTGTTCTACCACACCTACTAAGGTGAACAGTTGCTTGATATCTAATGGCCGATGGCATCTCTAGAGATTTGGGAAGCCTTTGAAGTCTGTTTCTTTTCACTAGCAAGTTTTGTTGATACCTTTGAATCCTGTGGCATAAATCCACACCAGTTGTAACTGAAGTTGTTTGCTGTTAAAACTGAAGCTCTGTTCTGGGTTTGCCTGCCAGAATCTGCACAGGCATTTTGCATTTAAGTGTGGCTGTAATAGTTTAGTTAAGTAACAGCTTGAGGCAGAAAATAAGCACATGGCTACTGCATTCAAACAGCAGGTTGGGGGCATGGATGTAGGCGTTGTTGTGTGCCTGTGTCCACAGATGGGCTCCTGGGTGGCCTGAGGCCCCCGTCCTTATGTCATTCTAACTGTGCTGTTGAGATCTGGTGTGTACCATCACTCCCACCTACCCAGGTGGAAAGAAATGTGGTGCCTAGATAGCGGAGCCTAACAGTGTCTCCAGTTTTGTCTTGACAGCTAGGGGATGAGGAAGGAGTGCTGCGAAGCACGCTTGCGTCTGCCCTGCAGGCTGCAGGAGGAGCAGCTCCGGCTTCCACCTCAGGACTAAGTCCGGTGTGACACAGTGAAACAGGGAGAGTTGGAATCAAGAAAGTAAAATTGAAGGTAACTGTAGTCATTGAAATTGCATTGTGGCGGTCTATTCCTGTGAATAAACTCTTTGGATTTTCTTAGCTACTGTGCCTCTGCAGCTCCCTCTGTCAGTGCAAACAGGAATGTCGAGGCTCTCAGGATAAGGCCAAACTTGCAAAATGTAGAATTTTATTTTATTTTTTTTTTAATGCTTAAAGCCAGAAAAATAATTTTAAATTCCTGACAATCTGTACCGTTAACACTAGATGGCAGTGAGTGATAACATTTTTGATTACGTAAATTTGGCCTAAATACATAGTTTTAAGTGAAGAGGAACAGCAGTATGGTTACAGTAGAAGCAATAGTCAGCATTTATAGTTTTAAAGTTTAAGCCTTTCAAGCCTCTTTAAACAGAACTCTGAGACATTTATATACAGCAGCCTCGCAAGACAGGAGTTTAATCTTTTCTGAGCTTTTAACTTACAATTTGTGAAATGTTTAGTTGGGTTTGGGTTTTTTTTTCCTGAGACTTTGCTTCTTTCGTTCATTTAGCAGCTGTCATTATGGTGGAAAGTAGGGGTAACCATATTCACCCTCTCCACATACACGTCCACATTGCATAGTTTGGCTGCGTGGAGGACCATTCAATGGTGGGTGTTAAGAAACTTAGATTGCTAAGTGGTTTTGGTTTATTTTATTTTCTGTGACTTAGCTGTAGCAGGTTCACAGCCTGTTAAGAATCTTAGCAACAGCTCTTCCACAAATCAGAGCGGCTAGACAGCTTGGACATCCGATGTGGATCTAAATCCAATATTGGCACATTATTAGGAAGCCGATGCATGTCATGGCATAGAGAAGTGATTTTGGTAATGGAAATGCTTCTGACAAACTCCATGGTGTGTCATAATACCGTTTATAAAGGTAAACACATCCCTACAAATTAACTAAATTATTCACACTTCTGTAATGTAAAAGCCGTTACTAAAGTTGATCTGTAATATTTTCAGCTCTCTGGATTTAAGGAAAAATTACCAAATATACATTATTTAGTGGATAGTTTGCACAAAAACGGGTAGTTTAATAGATATTAGGATGCTATGATACATTGTTTTAGGTAGTTGCTCCTGGGTTTGGTGTGCATTCTCAGGCTACCATGGCCATGGGGATACACTAGCAGAGAAATGGTCGTTTCCATGGTGGTGGTGACAGTAGGACTATACAAACCAAGGGTGAGAGAGAAGTTTATGGTGGTTGGGGTATGGAGAGTGACTGCAGAGCAGGACTCTCTTGGTCCTACGCAAAACCAAAATTGGCCAGTTCCTGGAAGTAAACACATAAATTCAAAAAAAAAAAAAAAAAAGGTGTTTCCTGCAGTTGAACGGGAAGGTGCAGGTTTAGAGCCTGGCTTTTAAGCTTCATGAAGGAGCAGTTCTCGGCAGATACAGAAATAACAGTGGATAGAAAACAGTTAAACCACCTGTATGCTAATTAATATGCAAAAAAACCCCAGCTGTGGTCAAGAGGTTTTTTATATGGAAAGACAGGTAGAAAGTATTTTATATTAGCTAATATCACAGCACTGAATTAGTTATTTAACTTTCTGTGGAAAACTGTGGACTGATTATTTAATTGTCATGTGTTAGAAAGATACAATAGAGTCTAAGTACAAAGAGTATGGAGCTTAAGAAACTTAATACAAGTGGTATCAATTGGAATACAAATCACAGTTATGTTTGAAAAGAATTGTGTAGCCTGGAGTGAAGATTCTGGACCATTTCAGAAAGCTCTAGAAACAATCCTGTTAGATATGTCCATATGTGTTAACTGAAGGTGTCATCATGCAAATTTTTAAATTCACACATAGAAATTAACATGGATAAATTCAACTGAAATGGATTCTGTGGCTGTGAATATGGTGTCTGCATGCTGTGATGGGTGTGTATAACTGTACCCAAACTTCCTCGCCCACTTCCCTGTAATCTGCAGAGAAATACCACCCTGCGTTCAGGGTACGGACGGTTCAGTAGGTGTGTGTGGGCATCATTTCTCCCTCAGGATTGTGTATCGAGTATTTCTGATAGTGAGGGTAACTATTCCAGATCATCTCCTGCTGCTCAGCAGCACTGGCAATGTTTTCTCCTCAAAGCGAGCAGCAGTGTGGGTCAGGCAACGCCACCGTCTCCTTCCACCAAAACCAGGACGTCCCCAAGAGTTCTTGCTGGGAAGATTGATTGTGCCTCGGCTTTGAGATGCACAGGACGGTCGCAATTTGGGACCAGAAATGCCATTACTGTATGATTTGGCAGCCTGAAACAAGTTGGTGATGCTTTGCCAAAACCAAACACCCAGAGGCCTGGCTTTCTAGTGAACGCATTGGACTCTTGCTGAGAAGGGCTGAGTAGCAAAATACTTTGCCCGAATGAATTAAAATCAGCTAGAGCAATAAAATGCATCCTTATGAGAAAACCTCAAGTGACTGAATTTGAAGTGGATTAGAGTGAGGCTGTTTTAGGGCTGGAAGACCCAGTAGGTAGGAAATAACTTGCTTCCAGCTGTCTAGTATGCGTATTTGTGTCCTTTATATGATCGTATGCTGCTGGACCAAAGACAGAGCCACTCTATCAGTGAGCCTCCACCGCTTTTTGACTCCTGTTTTGTCTCCAAAGAAATAGCCTTGCATTCTCCTTACTCTGTTGTAGAATACCATTTTCTTACCTGCAACAGACTGAAGACGTGGCTTTGTAAAAAGTTTCACACCAAAATGTCATCCCTTCAGATCTCGCGACAGTACCTGCGATGTGACAGTCTGGATTATAGAGGATGGGTAGGGAAGACACCCCCCTTCCCCCCCCCCCCCTAGAAGGATTTAAAAACCTTGGGGGCTACATGTGTTGAGGAATAAGAGAAATCTGTATGAACAAAGTGGTGGTCCTACTAACTGTGTAGGGTTTTGGTTTGTAAGATGAAATGCCCATAAGCAGGTGAATGCCCTTTTACTCCACCCTGTCTGTCAGTGCAAGGGATTGCTTGGGCTGCAACATAGCACGCATCGGTTGTAAGATATCTTTACGTTGACTGTCTGATAGAGGTGGTAGAGAAATTAGGCCCACGTTATCAATGATGAATGGAGAAAGCGTGGGAGCGTAGCAAACCTCGCCCTGGAGTTACAGACAGCAGGAGAGTTTTGTGAGCGTTCCCTTTGAAATGATTGAGAAACTGTAAAGGATGGTGCAGGATATGAGAAAATCTCTGATGCCAAAAGTAAGGTTGCTGCTTAAAGGCAGCGTTTTCTGAGCAGTACAAAGATGCTGTGAATCAGCACTGGCACGTGAAGCTCTATGTGGTCTGCGCGTGGGGCACTCTAGCGTCTCTGAACCTGTTCAGTAAAGATGTTGGCATCTGTATAGAAATGCAGCAAGACAATGTCACAATAATCATGACAGAAGGCACCTCAGATGCTTGAACAAATAGATCAGGCAGGGCGAAATCTCAGCGACGGTAAAACTTAGATGGGAAGTAATGAAAGTGATGAGGTTGTATTGTTTCCTCATTAGGAATCACAATTCAGGAAGCAAAGTTTGAAGCTACTGTCCTGGTTTGAGCAACACAGGACTAATTTATCTTCTAATATTTGGGAAGACTGCACTTTTAGAAGACTCCAGGGTCTGAATTAGTGAAAATATTTACTTTGTAGTCAGCTATGGTGTGTGGGTTTCAAGGTCGCAGTGTTTTTGAGCTCGCCGGGTGCAGGTATGAGGAGTGAGACCTGAGCCCTCAACCCAAGCTGGCCAACAGCATTATTTCATACCATGAACATCCCAATCAATATAAGTTAGAAAGTTTGCTGCAAAGTTGACTTTGCAGTCATGCAGAAGTATGACTCCTCGGCTCTATGCCACTGCTGGAGCACAGCATCCAGGGCGTTACAGGTAGAATCCATGCACACTGTTCCTTCTGTGAACGTAGATAACGAGAAGATAAATTCTGTGTTTACATGATCATGACAGATCTTGCTGGAAGTGTGATAAAGAGGAACCAAAGAAGAAGTATTTCTTCAAGTCGAAACCATCATTGTTATCCTTCAGCACAGGCTCATTTCTCACAGTTACTGAGATGCATGGGATGGGTATCACTTAGACAAGAAAAAGATAAAATGCGAGAATGCTATTCCTTCATCCTGCTATTTGCCCAAAGCTGTTTTTGTTGCCATCACGGTCAGCTTTTACCAAAAAGAGAGAAGTAATAAACTGCATCCATTGCTCTCCAGCACGGGACCTTGTGATACAGTTGCTAATTTTTTATATGAAATTTAACTTTTAGTCTCGAAAGAGAAATGTACTGAGGTTTGTCTGTGGCCTTGAGAGTCTGCAAAAGCGTTTTATGTCCTGTGAGGCCTCACTTTGTTTATTGTCAAGTTAAGGACTATGCTAGTGGTTTTGTCTGGTGTCTGGCCAGGCGGTAGCTTTGTTTGGCTTTGCCCACGGGACATCAGCATTTCTAGAATGCTCTTGGACAAAATGAATACCCAAAAAGCAATATCCCTCAGAGTGATACTGCTCTATTCAGCAGAGGCAACATCTTGCCTTGATGGAGTTGCTTAAGGGTTGGATCCTTGCTGCAACACTGCACAAGCACCTGGCTTTTAAGAAGTTGCCTCTCTGCTTCATGTAGCTGGAAAGCAAACTAGCTCGTTGTCTGGAGGAAACAGAGACAACTCCTTTGAGCTAAACAAAAATGTAGGTTACTGTATGCGTGCATTTATATCTGACTGTAATAATCCACCACACACTTATAATGAAATAGTCTTTATTTGTACCCACATATATACATATTACATATAATATGCATTCTATTTAGTATATGTATCGTATATACAATATATGGTTACAAATACTATATATAGAAAATAGATGGCAGGTATTTCATACTCGTGAGAGCGCCAATTGGTACACGTGGTCATGGTGTGCCCCCTGTCCCCAGGCAGAGGCAGTCAGCAGGCGCAGGGACGCCTCTCCCCTGAGCTGTGTGGGACAGGCTGGAGCCTCTCAAAGGGCCCACCTGGGAGAGATGCCTCCTCTCGTAGGATTTTAGCCGGGTTGTTGTCAATACGCAGCAGAAGAAAAGGCGACAGCTCAAATCTCAGCCAGCTCTAGTAAGTTCATAGGATGCTCTGAGCATGCTTACCTCATCCAGTTTTGAGAAGACCTGGGATTAGCGTTTCCAATCCGTATCTGGTCTAAGTTTGGGCACTGACTGTTTCTCCCTTAAGAAAGCTGGCTGATAGTCCTGTAAAATGTGTGCTGCTTTGTGAACAGGTTTCACACAGGAAGGAAAAGCTAGGGAGTTCTGCAGTACTTCAGCCTTTAACTTCAACCCAACAAACTTTGATAATTAATAGAGTTGGACTGATTTAATTTCATTACAGTTTGGTCCCTTGCTAGTTACAGTAAGACTTTCTAAGCATTTAAAAAAAACTCAGTTATTTCATGTTTCTTCCTTAATACATAAAACTAGCCAAAAGACTTCACTACTCTCTTCATTCCTTCATCTGACTCAAATAAATGATATTTTGCTTTGAAAAGGTCTCTGTTATTCTGTAACATAAGCAAATAAGTACTGGCGGCGTGTGTAAAAATACAGGCTACAATTACATCAGATGAAACAGAGACAGATGATCCCCCATCAGAAGCCCACACCTTCAGCCTCCTGCCCACCAGCCAGGCAGGGTCCTGGGGAAGGGCTGAGGGTGATCCAAAAGTCAGGCTGCTACGACCAAGGAAAAACACTGGAGAAGTCAAAGAAAGTGTTTCCCACAAAAACTTGTTACAGGAAGGTAAGGCAGAAATACACGTTGCTAAACACTATAAAAGTGTCTTAGAAAGTGAAGGTGACTGCTGGAATACACCTCCGCTGCCATCAAGCCACAGCATCAGCTATGGCCTGAAGTTAGGAAGCCTCCTGTGACCTCGTGGTGCCCTCTGTCTATTCCTCCCTTATGCCAAAACCGATTGTCACTGTCCCATCTGCCTTTGTAGCTGCTGAAGTGGATCTATGATGTCTTTTCTGCCTGAGATCAGTTGTGTGATGGATGTCACCACAGGGAGAGGTCGGGCAGAGGGTGGCACAGAGGGCACCCACCCCTCACTACCCTCTCCTGGCCAGACCATAGCTGAGGCTTCCCCTGAGGCGCACAACTGGTTTTCTCCAGAGAGCACGAGCAAGTGAACGTTCACTGTTAAAATAACTGTTTTCCTAACTGTATAATCTATAGACATGAACAAAGAAGTTAAGGAAGATCAGTGTGGAGTAGCGAGTGCAAGATGAGGAGAAGGAGGTGCAAATATAAAGAATATCTGATCCAACCTGGGGGCTGTAAGCAATTCCGGCAGAACTTAAAAGGAGAAGAGACAACGTGGAAGGTGCTATAGAGGAGGTAGCTTAGAGGGCACTTGTGGTGTTTGGGTTTGGGACAGCAAAGTTTTCAGTGCTGTAAAGCTTCTTAAGTTTGACTGGTGAAAGAAAAGTCAAGAGGTGCTGGTGGAATTTAGGATGGAGCCAATAGTCCCCAGCAAGGACTGTGAGTCACCGGAGTTTTGTTTGTTTTCCAGCAGTCATAAAAGCATCGTCCACTTATCTGAATAAATACAACAATGCACAAATTATTCCTGAGGAACTCATAAAACATGTATTAATGACTCTAGAGATAAACAATAGAATCCCAGCTCCAACAAGCATTTTTTCTGATGTAAAAGTCTGCTTTTTAATGCCTACAATCCTACTTTACAAAAGTCTTTAAATAAAGACCAAGTGATTGGTAAAGAGCTTACTTCTGAATTATGAAATCAAGTACCAATACATTTCTAAGCCAGGGGATTTCTTTCCTGTTAGGCTTTAGAAATAGTTAAAACGTCTAGCTAGGGGGAAATAAGACGGTCTGAAGAAAATAAAAATAAACATCACTTAAGCTTGGATATTTGGTTTATTTTATAGTGTATCTAAATAGGGTCATGAAAGGCAAAATGCTTCAGTGAGACCAAAGCTAAATGAAAGTAGGGTTGGTCATTCTTAGATTCAGCACCCAAAATCCTTTTGTATCATCCCAGCTCCTGGTCTGCCCTGATGTATACACTTAAACACTGCTGCGTTAGATGACAGCAGATAAAAAGGAGGACTGAATACCCCTGCTTATTTTGGCCCCAGTGATTGATTTCCATGAGATCTCACTTCCTCTCAGGTGATCGTTCCTTCAGGAATCTCACCTGCAGGTGGTAATTCTTGCCCGGTCGTACTGAATGCCGCACCGCTGCGATGGGTCAGAGCCCAGGCAACCTGCTCCAAGCCCTCTCCCGTGTTCCAGGTCCAGCTGTTCCCCTGCACCCCCACAAAGTGGGATATATTGCTACTCTCCTGTTTTACTCAAATGGAACCAGATAGCCTTAGGGTAGTTTATTTCAGATACTCCATTTCTGGGTTATTTAGGGGTGTTTTTTTGCAGTGAGCCTTCCCTGCTTCCCTGCCCCATTCACCCTTCACATCACCTAGGAGTTTAGAAAATGTTTGAAGTGCCTAGTGACTGCAGGTGACAATACTGGTCCTTGCCTGGGGACACAGGCAGGTGGTTGCACCCTAGTTCAGGTACGGCATTCCCAGCCTTGTAAAACTTTGGGAATGCCTGAAAGATTCATGCAAGCCTTCCAGCAAATTATGCCAGTTTTCAGAGCATGTGTGGAATGTGTGAAGACATCCCAAGGAGAACCACCAGCAACATTTTGCCCCGTGTTACACAATCCCCCACCGAGCACTTTCTTGGGTGAAGGAGCAGCAAACCTGTACTTCTCTCAAAGCGTGAGTAGAGTATATGGTCCACATGAATAGAGTATATAGTCCCTCGGTGTTCAACATACAGAAAGTTTCTCTTTACCGCCAGGACCTCTGTCTTAGCACAGCACTTGTTTCTCGGTTTCTATGAGCAAGATCATTTTCCCAGGGAAGCAAGATAAAGGGATCCTGGTTGTGGCAGCATTACTGTTGCCATTAGTGACATCCGTCTTATGTTAATGCCCTGCTATCCATAACTTAAGTTGTGTGGGCTCCTTCTGGGGGCAGCTGGGAGATTTGCCCGGTTTTTGTGGGCATGGCAGAAGCTATTCCCAGGGCTGAATACCTGTGGTGGCACCTGGGCATTGCTGCTCTCCCTGGGCGCTTCCCCGATGTCCGGCAGCAGCGAGAAGGTCATTCGGCATGAACAGCGCTGGCAGAAAACACGGGGCTGTGAAGGACAACCGGTGCTGCAGAGGGGACCCCCCACTTCCCCGGCTCTGCTTGTGGGGTGCGCTGGCAGAGCAGCAGCCAGGAAAACAAACCAACAGGTGGTGCAGCATGAGTTATATATTCCACAATAAAAATAGCCTCCAAAAGCAGTGTTGGCCCAAGTGTTTGCCCTGATCTGCTGGGAAACTTCTAACCTGCCGCTGAAACTGAAGTTTTACCAACTGTTTGGCTTTTGCTGGTTCAGTGGCCTGTGCTCTTCCTGCAATATACTCTTGGGATGTTTATAAGGAGAAGAGTATGAATTACTGTGGTATTGTTATCAAAATAAGAAGATTTTTCAATATCACCTTCTACACCAGAACCAGCAAAGCAAAGCAAAGCAGTGGCTGGCAAGAAACGTGTAGCAGGTGGCACAAGTACCGTAACATGTGTGGTCTTTCCCAAATCAAAGCCATATGATGTTTTCTGAGAGGCTTTCAGAGTCGCAGAGCCGAGTGGATGCCCTTTCTGTAAAGTTGCCTGTTGGCACTTGGCAGCATTTATAGCACATCTCACAGCCACGGGAGCGGAGGGGCGGTGTGGCTGCCCTCAAACCTGCCAGTGACTCTTCATCCCCCCCCTCATACTTTGCCCTTAGGCTAATTAATAACTGCATTATAACCACCATGACAGCAAGTCCCACAGATCACTGAAAGCAAAGGAAAGATCCATTTTTACTTCAGAGAGTTTGAAGTCAGCTTCCAGCTGTGGCTTATGTAGGCAGCAACACGAAGATGATTCAGGCATAGTCAATACGATGGGTAGACTAAAGGAAAGCAAGTCCCCATCAAGAAGGAAGGACAGAAAACAGTACCCTGTTCTTCATAACACCTAAATTAAGTCAGCTGTCAGTAAAAAGTATCGCCTTAATTTCTTTCTCTGCTATTTTGACCCCGGCCAAGGCTCCAGGCTGCTAAAAGGTCCCCGGTCCCTGCACGGAGCAGTGACACCCAACAGAGATACTCCTCGCTGTGCTCGCAGGGAGCTACTGATGTTAATATTCACCCACAGAAGGTTAAAGCAGACTCCAGGGAAGACAATTTTTTTACAAAAGTAAACAAAATCTTTTTGTTTACTATTTTTCTCCTTTTCCCATTAAAGAAAAGAGAAAAGTTTGCTCTCTTTATATAAGGATTTCACCAAATACAATAAAAGGCAGCCCTACTACCACCCATGTAAGACAATCCCACTGATCCTGGGATGCTCTTCTCCCCATCTCGATATTCAGTAGAAACGTAAATTGAATATTTGCTAGAGAATACAGTGGGAATAGACTCTTACTTCCTAGTGCAAAAAATAAAAATCTGAGTTTCAATTAATCAGGGTACATATATCGTATGCTTAATTACATCAAGTATAAGCTTAGCAGCCTAAAAGAGGCTTTTAGATAGCAATCACCATTCTTCTGGGTTTTTTTTCTTAAAAAAAAAATCATGCTTAAAAAAAGTACAGCTTTCCATTTCTATAGCAGCCAGGAAGCTGAGAGTGCTTTGTAGACACTACTTCATGGCATCTTCATGAGGCCACAGCTTTTAACCGCTCGATACAAGCAAGGAAACACCAACACTTGCTCACTGGATTGTTTTAAAATATTTTTGTACAGAAATAGATTTTTTACCAGAAAACACCAATTTGTCAAAATATAAATCACTGACAAGAAAATCAGCATTACAAAAAAATTGATAAATTTTGAAAGCATCCTTTTTTTTTTAATTTTTTGAAGTCAGAAGGGGTTAACTGTTAGGTTTTTTTAAATTTTAGTTTTTTGTCAAAAAAAGAGAAGTACTGAAAAATATATCATAATGATCAAAATGACATATTAGAATTAAATATACCATGGGGTTACTTTTAAAGTTCTTAACCATCAGCTTCATGGTTTTTATTTTGGACTGAGATTTTTAATTTGTTGGCTTGATCTGGCCTGTGAAATATATTTTTAAAACCCATGACATGTCATAGGGAGGGACATTGTGCCAACCCAGCTCTAGCTGTAGGCTTGTCGGGATGCTCCCAAGTTGTCCATCAGCATGGGTGACCGAGTCTCAGACACCTGGAGCTGAAAACCCCAACGTCACCATTCAGATCTGCGGGGCAGCGCTGCGCTCGCCTCTCTGGCCGGCCTGGGGAAGGTGGAGTTGCTCCGTTTGTACTCTCCTGCTCAAACAAATGAGTGAAGATCTGAAGATAGGGCACGAACCCAGCTCTCCAGACCTCCAGCTTAAGCCTTTGCTCCTCCAGCCAATGTTTTAGCATGATTGTATCAGAGAAAGCAGAGAGAGAAAACTCTGTTTTGTTCTTCCTGCCAGCTCTCAGTTAACCTCTGAGCCCTTTGGATTAGCAATTTAGTGAAGATGTGTGTCTTGTACATTGTTTGCTGACTTCCAAGTCGCTCTGTAATGCTCCTTTCTGGGAAAGCGAGCAGTGAGGACTGACTTTAGGGGAATCACAGTTTGATGGATGTGGGAGGTTTTCGTGTTTGGAAAGAAGTGTTCCAATTTTCTTCTGATTACTTTTTTGTACACATGCCCAGAGATGTGGCTATGGGCCCACTTAGAGCTAATTAATAAGTACATTCAAGGCTTTGGATGTTTTTAAGGCAAACTTAACCCACTCACTCATCCACTGCAGAGGCTGTAGCGCCGAGAGGTTCACTGGTTGCACACCGTTTTGTAGCAAAGGCAACACAGAGGAGATGGAGATTTCCCTCTTTGTTACCGGCTCCAAGCCCTGACCCTGACATTAATGTGAGATTCAGAGCAGAGTGCCAGCATTAGCAAGTCCGCTGCCAGGAGCCCATCGGTGGGTGTCTCTGCCTCGCCTGCCTTCATCCCTTCCCTCCGGGGCTTCTCCAGCCGCCCCCTGAGCCATGCTCACTGGTAGCAGGACGTCGGCCCCGTTCTCCCCTCTCCCCCTGCCCTGCAGGCACCCATCCCGAGGTGTGACACCCTGCCCTCTCCTGCCTTCATCAGAGAGCCCAGGGAGCTATTAAAACGCCGTTATAAATCATAGTGATTAGCCAAGTGACTCATCTTACAGCACTGAGAAGGAATCTCCGATCTCCCGACTGCTCAGTGTCTCGCTCAGAGCGCGCTGGGGTGTCCATGAGCCTTTACAGTATCCTTATCTTGCATTTCCAACAGCAAAACCCGACCTGTGTTTTACTCGTGCTGTTTATATATCTAATCAAAGTGGGTCAGGAAACGTGGAAGACAGCACCAGGGCTGCCTGAGAAACATAATATTTGTCAGAGAGCATTAACTCAGCCTCTCTCTTTCAGGGAATGATAGATGAAGTGTGCCTGAAACTCTGTTTAGATTATGTGAAGTAATGCACTGGTGGTTACATTCATCCTAGGCAAATCATTTTCACTCACTTGAGCTGCCTTACAAAATTTTCCAATAACACTTTAGGCAGCCTAAACCAAAATGAAGTCTTCACGGGTCGCTCGCATAGGAGTTCCTCTCAGAGCCCGCTTGCACACCGATAGACAGGTTCAGAGGGCTCTGTACCTAAAATAGAGGTGGGCCCCAGGCCAAAGCCTGGATCAGCATCTGTTCTAAAATTTGGGAGGTACCAGGGCTGGTGCCCATGTCCACTGTGCAATATTTAAGCTGGTTTGAGCAACAGAGAAGCCTGACATCGAAGAAACCACTGCAGCCCTCTATGAAATGGAAGGGTCACCTTTGTGGAGGCTCTGAGAAGCTTCTGTGTCTCCATGGTCACCCAGGCAAGGGCAGCTGCCCACTCTCTGACAGGGGCAGCAGAGGAGGGCAACTCTGCTCCTGCCAGGAGCTGCTCCCTCACCCAGCTGGCATCATCCCCGGGCAGTGGCCAGCGTGGAGGACATCTCCTGGGCCCCTCAATTCAGGGACCACAAGGGCTGTGGGCCTGCCATTTCCCCAGCTCCGTGAGCTCTTGGAAAAGAGGAATAAGCCAACGTGCTGAGCCTTTTCAACCCCAGGTGCTCACAGCTCAGTAACAGGACAGGGAACCCGCACCAGACCATGCACCAGCAAAACGGGCTCTGGACTGACTCCAGCCTGCCTCGAGACCCGTTCCTGCTCCTCCACGAAGCCTAAGTGAAAGGGTTGCTCTAACGGAGAAGACTTCGACTTTAGCATATCTCTACTGAAGCCCAGGGAATCTTACTAGAGATAATTATGGCTTGCTCAATTTAATAATTACACAGGGATACATTTCGTCCGCACTCAGTGCCAATTCTCAGCTGAAGTGAACGTATTTGCTTAAGTTTAATATTTTTTAGGGAGGAATGCTATAATTTTCCAGGGAGGAATGCAATTAAATGAAGCCTAACAATGTTTCTGCTAGCCAGCATATTTTTTAAGGGTTTTGTCTTTATCTTTTTTTAAAAGGAGCCTTTGTTGACATCAGCTCCTGCTTTCGCACGTGGTGTGGCCGAGCAATTAGGAGTTCTGGGGATTAAGTAAAAAGTCCCGTTTAAAACTTTTCAGAAAATACTTTGAACAAGAGGGGGAAACCACTTAAGTCAGCTGCTTCTGTGCATGTCTTTTTGTGCTATGAAATATGACTTCAAAGAAAACCCTTCTGTTTCCATTTCAAGGTCTTTTTGTAAAGCAAGGAAGATAGGCAACCGGCACTGGAATGCTGCCGCTGGGAGATTTATTGGAAGTCTTGAAGGGCTCAGTAGACTGGGAAGGTAATTTTTGTATCCTACTGCACTCAAGACTGATTTAATTTTGTGTCAGTTCTGGAACTGCAACCAGAATATGAGCTGCGAGTTTATAAATTGCTCCTCCGAGTGCCTGACCTTGCAGGGGAGGGGAAACGAGAAGGAGTTAGAAGATAAAGAGATCTTGCACAGCTGATCAGATGCATTTCACTGGGTTAGTGGACCTCTCGTTTGTTCCTCGTTTCACCCTCAAATGCTCCCACTTTGACAGGATGCCAATCTCCTCTCCAGCCTTCATGCTGCAAGGGTGTCACCGTCCATCAGGATACATCTGAAACTTGGATCAGACTTTTATGAAAGGAGGACACAGCTACTGCGATAACCTATAGGTATAACAATTATTATTAGGATTTAAAAAAAAAAAATAAATGATACCATAATGCATATAAATCTTGAACTGAAGTGGAAGTTCAAAGAAAACATTTACATGCAGCGAATTTCATTCAAATAGCAGGAAAAATATATTAATCGGTTGATTAGATTTGCGAATATTCTCTGAAAGGGAATGCCAGAAGTCCCATCATATGAGTCGCTTACAAATAGATTAACAAAGTAATTGGGGATGCATTTCAAAAAGCAGTTTTATTTTGGCAAAAAATTAAAGAGAAAAATGAGCTAATAGTACTGTAGGATTATTCATTGTTCAGTTTCACCTCAAAAATCTATGATTCAAATCCTGAAATGTGTGTAATCTATGAAGTCCCATTAGAATCTAAGCTTCGTTTCCAAAGAAAATTTGATTAGAATTAATTGCACTTTCTTGACGTTAAATCATTGCTCTACACAAGATATGAAGTATAGGGTCACCGCCTTTAAAAATCATTTCAACTACTTGAGATGAATATAAACGTTACACTGTAGTTGCAACAAGTTTCCATTTTTCTACAATCCATCTCCTCTGCAACAAGCGCAGAGCAATTTAAATAACACCACGCATATCAAAATAACATTGTCTAATTGTGGAGGCGATTGCCACCACCACGCAGCAGATCCTCCACGTGCTGGACGTATAATACAGGATAGGGACCGTCAGATGGCAGCCCCTGAGCTGTGGCGGACTAACAGGTCACATGCTGCTGAATCCTATCCTGCCTTCCATCTTATATTTTTGCTAGAAGAACACTAAATTATACTACAAATATTGCCTGAATATCAACTTACCGTGTAAGCACTCACTGCTGCACCAGGAGCGCTATGCAATCAGTAGTGGAACGCCAAGTGATCCATGAACTCTGCCGGTGAGATAGAAAAACTGAAATCCCCCTGTTACATATCAAATCAACAAAGCCTTACTGTATTATATACAGTTCATTAATAAATGTCATGTGTGATTAGCACTGGTGGAGCTGTTAGGGGAAATCCATTTTCTACCTTTATATTTGCTGCACTGTCCACTTCAGCGATCACTTCGCAGTTTTATCTTTTGAAGGAGTTATCTCAAGGCCGGGTGGGAGCGGCACCATGTATTACCTCCTGGTTCCCCCTTATCTTTTCCATTCACCACAGTGAGCCAGAGGCATGGATGGACTGGCACAGTTTTCCAGGGAGAAATGTCTCCAGCATTGACATATTTCACTGAAATGGGAAATTACCCTAGAGAAGCTACAGAAAATAGAATAAACTCAATGTATTACACATCGTTATAGAATCAACAGACACTGAACATTTGTGACTATAGAAACATGCCAGTCTGCCACCCTCTCTTTCCTCTTTCCGTTCTCTGTTTTGTTTGATTTTCATCGTTGCTTACTATTCCCTCACCTTTGGGGTTTTTGGGTGCGGGGAGAGAGTCATTCTTTGTGACTGATCTATTCCAGCAGTACCGCAACAGTCTGTTCTTGTCCAGAGCATTGTGAAATGCTCTTAGTGTGCAAATCCCATGCGAGATAGCCTATCAGATATCATCTTGGAATCCTTTGAATTTGTTTACTCTATTCCCACTGGCACTGGGGAGTCCACATATCATGACACATACTGTAAAAAATCTCTGCAACAGTGGTTGGTTGACTTCAGCTGTAACTAGCAGTGGAAGTCTCAAATGGAAATTACACGTTGTTTTACCGCAAATGGGGCTGGGTGCCATGCTTGCTCTCATTACTGCTACAATCATACTCTCTGCACTTGGCTGTGGTGACGTTTTCTATTTCATATTCAGCAGACTACAGAAGACAGCAGAAATCAAGTGACCAGCATTTATTCCCCTATAAATGGGAGACTGATTTTTCAAGTGCTTAGTAAGACTAATTGAACCCCTAATTGAAAAAAAAAAAAAAAAGAAAAAAGCAAATAATGCCAGCAAGAAACCATAAGGAAAGTTTTCATTATGTGCGTGTCTGTGTTTGCTAAACATCCATATCCTAACTAGGAACTTCAAAGATAGAGGCTACTGAAAACTGTGGAAGAACTAGTCTAAAGAAGATGACACGAAGACTAAAGCAGTATTGTTACAGTTGAATTATCAACACCATTTAGCTTGGCTGGAGACAAGTTTCCTTCCTGATACACAAGCTAAACAGGGCTGGTCACCGCTCCATAGAGGACTAAGACCGAGTCCCATCTGGAATCCAGGCTTCTGTTTTCGTGACAAGTATTTAATTCCAGGTGCTGATTTGGTAGGTGTCTTCTCATTTGAGATGATTGAGTTGTCAGGCTCGAGAAAATGTAATTCCAGAAGGAACATCAGAGAAGGAAACAAGCCATCACCCAGTGCACATTTAGTACTTCCCCTCATAGTCCATCCCGTTTTGCACCATCCAAAAGGGATCAAGAGGTGAAAAGCAGCTCTGAAAGTCCGTGTCTGTCCAGGCAGAGGGGACACATCTGCTAGGGCACTTCTGAAGACAGTTGTAAGTCACCTTCGGAGGACACCATGGGGCTGGACTGGGAGCACACATGATTATGGTGGGATGGAGCTATGTCTCCAGGGCTTCAGGTGATGATAGTGCTCACTGAGAAACCCCCAAAACCCACAGCCTTGTGCCTTTGCAAGAAAGCTGAGGGGCAGAGGGGGAATACAAATACTCGCTGTCAAGTTCATCCTCCTGCCTGACAGGGTTTATCAAGAGACGAGAAAATCACCAACTGGTTTTTGAAGTTGTTGCATTGCAACAGCTGCTTTAAGGGCCTTTCTGTTGACATTGGGTGTTGAGATATGTCCTTTTGGCCAGATTATTAATGATATGCCCTAAATGAAAGTGTCAGGCATAAGTTTAGCTTGGAAAAATTTTGTCTTTGCTAGGTGTGCCGAACCCTGAAGTACAGCAGGAAAGTCTCTGCAGTCAGCAGCCAAATACCATCTCCAGGTTGTCTCTGCGGTGGTTGTTGGTGCATTACACTAACGACTCCTTTCTGCCTGTCCATACACAAACTTATTCCACTGTCTACCTATAGTGTCTGCAACCGGCGCATTGTCACAGTAGTAGCTGCTGCATACCCAGCTCTGAACATACGTGTCACTAGTGAGTAAGTCTATCACATCTGTAATAATAGTGGGACTATCCACATGAAAACTAAAAATACAAGAGTTTTGGACGTGTCCATTTGAACCGGTGTTGTGTGTCTGCATTATAGAGCTGCTATTTTCATTTTTGTTACTCTGGAATACCTTCCATGCTTGGAGACACAGTAGCTGAGATGATATTTCTAACAACTTTACTGTTGTTGTCTTAACGGCTGAATTAATGCTTCCATTAATATTTAGACTTGTGGTGCTCTAGAGAACATGCTGAGCTAACATGTTTTTGTATGTAGCAAGATTAAAAATCATGGTGCTTAAACTGAAGTATAGTTTGATGTTAACTAAGCATCATCTCCTATCATATGTTTTTGGCTGAATGGAAGCTCAGTAAACAGAAGACCGTTAGTAGAAATGGCTGTGACTGACATTGGCTGGCACTGATTCCACTCACCTTACATATGTGGTCTTTATTTTCAGATACGTTTGCAGGAGATGTATGCCTCTTAGGCTATTGTGTGTTTATGATCGGTAGCTGCATTGAGGACTGAAAGCTCACTGAGGCTTATGTGGAGACAAACATACTAAAATAAAAACACTTTGGGGGCCTACAGACTGCAAGGTCTTTTTCGTATTTATTCTTTACCTTTCCCAGTGTGATTCACGTGTTGTGTCTCCTGCATGAGCAATTTGCAATGTGGAGTTCTGCACACAAAGATAAAGAAACCCGTCTCATAGCATTTTATGGAAGAACCACCCAACTTCTCCTGTTATCACAGGTTTCCCAATTCATCACATACTTAGCATTTCCCTTCTGCCCCCCAATCTAATTTCTCAGGTGTAACCTGTTCTACAATAAAACTTTGTTCTGCCAAAAAAATCAACCGTGCTATTAAGTCCTTGAAAAATCTTTCACTTGGCTCTGTGGTATTAGTATTTCAGTATTCACATATACATCTTTCTTCCCAAAATGAGCAAAAATGCTACGTGACATGCTGGTCGTTTTTCCCTCTTGGCAGTGCTGCTTGTTACAAGGAACTTTCCCAAGTCGTTCTGATAAGTATTAAGTATTTTTGTTAAAATGAATCATGTCAGCTACCTAAAGCACAAAAAAGGCAAACTTAAATAAATATTTTGGGTGAAGGAGGGGAAACATTCTGAAAATCTTCTGTGTGTTTTCCTGGGATCTGATCTTTTATAATTTGTCTGTGAGCAATCTGGAAGACTTCTTAGCTGTTCCTAAGTAGATCCTATTTTCCTTTACTACTGCTGTTTATTCAAAACTATAAAGGATCCTTGGCTATTTTGCTATACTATTATTCAGTCAGAGGATGAAAAGTCCGTGGAATGCCAAGGGATTATTATAACAGTATAATTAGCTTGCAGACAGCTCTCTTCTCAACAGCTTTCAAAAGCTCTTCTATCCATCTCAGTTACCCAAGTAATTAATTAAACACAGCTGCAGACTAGAACAACTGTTGCAAGAGAAAAAAAAAAAAGTGTTTTGCCATTTGCTTTTCCTGCTCACTTCTAGCCAGTAGAAGACGAGGAAGTCACGTAGGAGTGGTTACGACAGCTAAGGACCGTCTGCTTTCGCCCTGAAATCCCATTGAGTTCAGTAGGAGAGAGGGGCAAAATCATCTGTGAAGCACAGCACTTGCTGAAGCCAATTCATGCCCACAGCAGGGGTGAATCTTTTAAAACCGTTGCTAGTCTCATGTGACTATGTCCTGGAAACGACCTAAGGAGGAAAAGCCCTGAGGATCCTTGCCAAAACTCCTGTGTCATGTCTTTTTTACACAGTGTTAGAAATAAAGTACATAAGTGGGAAAAATGGAATAACTGAAGCAGTCTGAGTTTGGAAGGGAACTGGCAGAAAACTGGAGCAGGTGACCTTAATACTTTCAAATGTTCCTGGAAGCAAACGGTGCTAAAAAAAAAATAATACTGGAAATGGTGCCGTCTTCTCAACTGCTAGATGTGGCAGGCCTGAAGGTGCGGGGGACTTAAAATAAATTCCTCTGGGAGAATTAAAGGGAAATCAAACTGCGCAGCGCCATCCTTCAAAACGTTCAAGGATATCATGATCCAAGGAAGGCAGTGACTTGGGAAAGGTATATTTTCTGTCCAAGAAACCAGCTCTCAGGCCAGACGATTGAACGTTACATGGCAGAGTTATACAATAAAGGTATCGTTAAATGTGAACAGTTAAGGCACAGACAAGCTAAGCAATACTGGGCAGCCATGTTATTTTTTCCTTTTAATGTCCTTCACCAGCCAAACATAGCAAAGACCATAAAGAGAAAGTAACCGTACCGCTGACCATAGCCAGTATTACTTGGGGCCTTAAGAGCATGAAATAGCTATGGACGTAAAGACCAGAAGAGTGAATCATATGCGTCTTTGTTGTCTTTTCACATATCAGCTGCTTTCCCGGCAGAAAATGTAGAGAAGCACAAGAAGCCAGGGTTAGTTTTTTTCAAAGGGTGTCTGGGGATGCACATGTGCAGCCTTCCCTGTTTTGCACTTACAAATGGCCTGCGACAGCACAAAATATTTTATGACCTGTATGATTGCTTTTCCACAAAATGCCAACACTGTCAAGGAGTAAGGAAGCCCTGTACCCAGGGTTTGGGTTTTGTTGGTTTTGGGTTTTTTTTGTTGCTTTTTTTTTTTTTCAATGTGTTCAATGGCAGCAATTCTAGTTTAAAATGAAAAAGGGATTTGTCCTAGAAGGGGAAACCATTTATCCTTACAAGGCACAGGTTGTGCAATGTGTGGAATGTCATCGCCCATGTCCCGTCCAGCTTTCTTCACCCTCTACGTGATGATGGAGGTTCTGCCTGCTTGCCCTGAATGAGTCAGGGACCATAATGAGGTTTCCAGAGTCATGGCTGGAGCCTATGGCTCTTTCCAGACACTTCTAAAGATATTTTAAGGGCACTCTAGACACATATACTTGTCACAAGCTCCTGTGCAGACTTGAGGCTGAAAGATACAATTTTAAGGGTCAATATTTGAAAGTAGATGTATAGACTGTAAACAAGTGCTGGAAAGGCCTTTGCAATTTTTTTTTTGTGTACATGAGATGATACGTATTGAAGTCTTGTCCCTTGTCTCCTAACTGGCAAACAGGAGTATGAGAAAGCATAATGTTGTTCACTGGTGAACTAAAGATACTGTAAATGAGATGTTTGGGAAGTAATGCTTGAAACAAAGTGTAGGACCCGGGCTGCCCGGATATTGCATATATTATTTGTTACTAACGGTACTGAGATGCATTGTCTTACAGGAGAGGTGTGGAAAACACAGAATTAACCAATAAAGAAGAGGATAAAAAGGCAAAACCAGGCCAAAAAAAGCAAGTGACAGCCCTTAGCAAGATTCTTCAGGAAAGGAGGCATTCTTCAACGTTCTTCAAATAACGTACTCTCAATAGGTAGCTGGTATTCAAATTAAGCAGTTCTGGATTTTGCTTGGTATTGCAGGGGCAGCAGGAGGGAAGAGTGCCAGCTGCAGCAAACCATCACCTCACACCTTTCCTGAGGTCTTGCAGTGGTGTAGCCAGTGGGAGCACAATGCTCTGCTCTTTCCAGCCCTTCAGATGCTAGAAGCTCTGGCAAAAGTGGGGATAGAGCAGTTTCCACATTCTTCAGGGCATGTATCCTGCATTTTTTCAGAGCTTTCTTTAGTCAATGTTGATGGTTTATGCTATTCTTCCTTGCCCTAAGTTAAAAAGCAGGCTATATCTGATCTTCAGTAATTTCTACTGTTACAATGTCATTTGTGGGCTCTCCATAGATTTTAATGTGCACAGTGACTTCCTTACAGGATGTGGTAACAGAGTCCCAGCTATCTTCTTACAGTTTTTTTCTGCAGGCTATTAATAAAGTCAATATCCTGCAGGCTTAGGATAGTAACTCCACTTCTCCTTGTTCAGCATCCCTCACGTTCGTCCTTCATTTGTATTTAACTGCATCATTTTTTAAATCAAGGACCCTATTAATTTTGGTTCTTTTCTCAAAGTCTGTAAGTTTGATCAGTAGCCAGTTTCCACAGTTTATTTTCCAGCATCTCATGCACACTGCTTCGCTGACAATGTCTCTGCCAGATACTCTTACTGCACCTTTGAGGTGCACAAGTAACTTGCTGACCATGGCCTTCATTACGATTCTCACCACGTGGCAGAGAAAGCTGGATTCCCACTGCAGGATGACTTGCCTTGGTCTCCTACCTCCATGTTTTGTCTCAGGTCAGGCTGGGTCTGCTCTGGAGGAGGACCGGAGCGAGCATGCACTGCCTGTCATCTCTTCCTGCTTAAGTCTCTTTGCTGCCGGACAGAGAGCAAGTAGAAGGCAAATTGTCTGCACGCCACGCATTTACAGCTACAATGGGTGATAAGGACGTCACTGCCAGTGTTTTTCCAGTTCCTACCGCAGAAATCAGGTAATTAGATTGGTTTAGGAGTTCAAAGAGAATTTCCATATATAATTTTAAACGACGCTTGTTTCTCTTTGTCCTATCTTAGCTTCTCTACCTTCTTTTTCCTTTATTTTCCTGAGTTTCTTGGTCTGTGGTCAGGAGATGGATTCTTTTGTGGCCCATTCAATAACTGAGACTCACTAAGATGTTGTTCTTGATTGTTGCTGACTCAAGTACTGTGGGAGTTTGGGTGGGATTTGGGTTTCTTTGTACAGTTGAATACTCCAGCTGATCTGAGATATTGTAGGTTATATTCCACCAGGCCCCTCTGCTGATCTGGAGTTTCATTAAAAGGCTTCTCAGAACAACAGTAGGCTATGAACATGTAAATGCAATGAAATCCTTTCTAATATATTGTAGGTTTAAGCAAATTTGATTGGCGTTTAAGTTTTTATATTAAATTGTGGCTTTAGGAAGATGTGCTATGGCAAAAACTCTAATTTCTTACTGAAATGCTTCTCTGAAAGGCTTTAAAGAGAGAAACTGCAAGGACTGAAATCCAAATATTTACTTGGTGAATGGATATGCCAGCATCAGTGCAAGGTCCGGTTGGTGCTGATGTAACTCCGTTTCCCAGGGCAAACCTTCAGAGATCTCACTGATACTGCAGCATACTGACAGTGGGCACGTTCTGGATCTCAGCTGCCTGCTGATGCTGGCGGCTGGAACAAGGGTTACAGCAGGTTTTCTGAGCTGAAGGGTGTCTCAGATCATCCGCCTTGCCCATGCGGGTTACAAAACCACTCTAGCTGCTAACAGCTCTCAACTTGGGTTGAACCAAAAGTTCAAGGAAAGGCCTGGTACCAGCACTGCAGGGTGACTGGTTTCACTTCATGCACGTTCAGAAAGCAGAATGTAATGAAATCTAAAATATAATCCTTGAATTAGCTGCAGGAGCTTCAGCTCAAATACGCCTCTATTCAACTTTATTTGACTTCCTTCAAATACCTTAAAAATAAAAAAAATAAAAAAAGAAAACCAAGTATAAATCTATCACAACTGTTAGCTCTGTACTTACTGTTTGTGCTACTTTCTACCTGCAGTTAAGCTGAGGAAAGAAAATCTTGGGGTGGATCCTCATTGTCTTAGTCACCCCATTCCCAATGAAGCTCTGTGAGGATTGCCCCCTTTCTACTACGCACCTACTTAGTTGCAAGTGTTTCTTAGATTTTGACTTTTGCACTCTACCAGGCTGTGGAGGGGCATATTAAAAATAGGGAAAGCATGGTCTTGTTAGAAAGTTTTGATCTAAATTTGTCAGCCCAGGCTGCATGCTCTTAAAAACGCCCCTAACAAGTTTTTTCTGTATCAGCATATTTAAGATTTTATTTTCTCTGCAGGAGGATCTTGAGCTCTCAACAAGTTGCATTAACTACGATATAAACACCTGTTGGCACACAGACCCTGGCACAAAAACTTTTTATGTTAACAAGATAAGATAGAAAAAAAGTAGGGAAGAAAGGAAAAAAAGAAGATGTACTATTCAAAAATATAAAAATGTGGAAGAGGAGCACAGGGAGATCAGAGGCCTGTGCAAAATCACCCAGGAAGTGTGTCAGAAGCAGAAATTAAATCCAGGTCTTCCCCATTCAGATCCAGAAGCGTGTGGGCAGGCTGACTACCATAGCATATACCACAGAATATAAGATTTTATTGGGATGACCTCTGCCAACACTGAATGTTGCGTATGTCCCAGATAACGCTTTCTGGGAGGTGTGCTCACTTAAAAGTAAAATTTTGCATCCTTTCTCCATGTTTTCTAGAAGAAATCAATTAAACAGGCTATATTTCAATCGCGAGCTTGCTGCTGTTCACGAAACAGCTAAGGCTGTCCTCTCGTAGTTTATGATGTCAACAGGCCCCTTGATTGAAATACAGCCTTGAAATCCACCTCTTTCTTCCAGACTCCAGTATATATTATTCTTGTAGTTTTTAAAGACAGCTGTGTGAATTAATGAACTGATCTGAGAATCGAGGTTGGCCAAAAGCGCCATTTAAAAGTCATGTAGATGACCTCATAAAAACTGCAAAGAATGCTTACAGCTTGCTTGTAAAACAAATCTATTCCTTAATAACTCAAAATGCCTACATAATTCAGTACACATTTTAACCCAAGTGATTGCTTCATAAGAGAAGATGAAAATTTCCCATGAAAAAGACATTTAACCGGTACAGGCAACTATAAACTTTAATTGATATTTCACAGTATGTACAAGTTTGCTCTCCAGGGAGTGTAGAATATCATTTTTGCACCTGCACTCTAACTGCAGTCTTATAGTATTTCAGCCATTAAACATTTTTCATTAAAGCACTTCATATAGAATTAGTATGATCTGATTTTAACAAAAGCATTCTATATATAGGTTTTTCACACCATATTAATGCAGAACTGTTAGAACTGGAGAAGCAGTATTGCGCAGGCAAACCCCACGTTTCAATCCACAGGCAGTGATAGGGGTGGTCTGTACTCTGAGCACCATATTTGTAAAACATATTTATGGTAATGTACTTGACTGTATCGGAGAAGAAAGGTATTTCTAATAAATTAGGTTTTTTCCACATAAATTGCTTTTTTGCGCTAGATTTCCCCAAAGAAATTGGGGAATCTAGTGAAATAGCAGTTTATGGTATAGCACAATGGTATCACATTCTTTACAACTTCCATCCTCGGCAGTCATAAAACCTAACAGTAGAGAGGGTGTTTGCATATTGGGCAGCAGAGGGAATATTTTTGGATGGCTATAACTTAGCAAATCTGCAGAAATATTTGTCTTATGGTTTGTATTTTATAGCTGTTATCTAGCTGGCAATCGGAGGTGAACAGCTGTGCAGTTTTAAGATGTATGATTTTTAAACAATGAACTGGAGGCCTTGCTAAATGGTTCAAATTAGATGTGGGTAGTAGCAAACATCACAGGACTTTTCACCTTGTGTTTCAGACAGAGATTGAAGTTAAAAGTGCTCTACAAACTCAGTGAAGGCAGCACCTCCTTAGTCATTTGTAAGAGACCCTCGAGAATATCTCCAGCACAGAGCTAAGGTTTCCTTGAAAATATTTTCAGGGATTCTGTGAATCTTTTACGTGCAGTATTTCCCCCAGATAGCTCTCGCAGGCCCTCGCCCCAAAAAACGCTTTCCCCTGCAGAAGAGCCAAACTTCACGGGCATTGCTCTCCATAGATTTGACAATGATTTTACTGTTTGAGCAAAGGGGTTAGCTGAAAAATGGAGAAAATAAGATATGCAGAAACTTGAAGGGATATAGATCTCGGTTTCACAAAAGCCAGTACATGACAAATTTTCCAGCATACACAATCTGGGACTTGTACAGGGCTGCAGGGAATGGTGGTTTGCCTATGCCTGTGATGAAAATATGAGACACGGTTTGTGTTTAGTAGAGGTACAGGGAGATATGGTTGTTTTGTATAAAAATAACTCGCTCCATACCCCACAGACTTACAGAGGAGATGTATGAAGGTGTGACCGATTGACTTTGTGATAACCAGCTTCAGACCGCACACACAGAAATGACTTTAGGCATGGGGTTTTTTGCCCATAAGACAAACATAAAATATAGTTTAGGATTCAGAACAGTCCAGCAAACAGTAGGCAAACACTACAGCAAAACCATTTAGGAGGATGGTGTGGCACCTGAACATTTCTGCCATCACTTTCATTAGAGAACACCACCTTGCTCATGATGGGGAATTGGGCAGATGTGTGCTTACAGCACTCAAGATAGACAGATAATTAAGGTATTCTTCCTTCTATTGTCCTGAAAAAGAAGGTCTTTACTTTCACAGCCACAGAGACATTGAGTGAGCTCTTATTTTGCTCTGGATTTAGCACCCGATAAACTGCTTAAACTTTAAAACTTCCAGGTGATCTCCCAAAACTCTTTGAGCCAAAGATCTCTACCACACAAAAAAAAATGTGCAGAAACAGTCTATGGGATTGCAGGACTGAGCATTAGTTGTGCTCTTGTTGACAATATTTGTCCCTGGGCTCGTGTGAATACTGAGGCGTCCTCAGTCTCCTCCTTCCCTGTGAGTCTCCTTGCGCACAAGCCAAGGTCTTGTTGGGTTTTTTAATATTCTGACTAGCTGTTTATCCTTCAGAAACACTTATACCAGGTCACCTATCACATTAGCTTTTTAGTAACGACTGCCTTTTTTAGCTGAGTTTTTAACTGGTGTGTTAAAAACAGTGACCTTGCTAGGAACATTAATGGTCTATTCAACACGGTAGATTGGTAGAGCTTAGGAGGCCACTCATCTCACCTAACTCAGCAACCACAGGGCTAATTTGTGCTTCAGAGAAATCCCAGGACTTCTAGCTGTACACCACCAGTGTGATCCCACGCAGATCACTTCACTGTCCAGGAGCTGCTAGGTGCCTCTGCATGTGTTTGGCAGACTAACAGAAACGTGTCATGCTTGTGAGATCTTTTTTTTTTTCTTATGTTGGCCCATTTTTCCCTCTGCAGGACAAGGTGAGGTGAAGTTTCTAAAGCCATGCTGAGGCTCATCCAAACAAAATCTCTGGTTTTGAAAAGTGATGTGCATGCAGCTAATGGCTGGGGGCGGGGAGCAGGATGAAATCTTGGGCAAACAAGATGTTACGGAGCCTGTCGGGGGCCCAAGGCAAAGCAGCTCGCAGGCTGCAGCCAGAGCAAGGTGTGAGGGGCAGCAGTTCACCTCCCTGAGACCCTCATCGCAATCTGGCTAAACATCTGAAGTGGTGACGTGACCAGTTACAGTCCAGAAGAGAGGGGATTGCAGGTGATTGAGTAAGGCTGGTTGTTGAGTGACGCTTATCCCATAATATATTCAGAGATAATGGGAAGCAGTTCCTCTTTCCTGGCTTTTCTCAGCCCTTGGAGAACGGTGAGGGGAAAAGATGGGGACAGAACCAAGCTGGGACAGAAAGCACTTCTGACCTTGATTCAGGGAAAGGATTCCTACTTATTTTTTTTCCTTAATTGCATTAAAGTTTACATAAAAGAGCACTTGAATTTATTTTCTGGTGGAGGACCCAATGCAGTGGTTAAAGAGGCTGGATGGAACTTGGGAAGCAGCACAGCAAGAGACCCCCCTGCTCTCCTCACTTTGGCAGTGAAAGTCCCACCCTTCAGATGTGTGTCGGAGACACTCACCATGGAGTTTGCATATGAGGTTTTAAGAGGGTCCTAGTCCCTGGGAACAATCCTTTTATAAATATCACTTATAAAGAAAGGAAATCCCGTCTTTGCTCACAGAGTTGCCAAGCAACAAAAAATATAAATCTTGCCTAGGAGGCAAAGCAAGCTAGGTAAACTTCACAAGCAGTGCAGCCTGTGGCAGCCTTTGGGAGGTATTAAATTTGGAGGGGTTTGGTTTGGTTTGGTTTCTCTTTCCATCCCACAACTGCAAATGAAACTGGTCGCTTGGAACATCACAGAAAATAAAATGCGCAAGAAAAATTCTAAGCTAATCTAAAGATATTTTTTAGCTATTTGCCAGATAATATCTACTTATTCTGGGTATAGCTTAAAGAGTACATTTTGTAGGCAAACTCAAATGCAGGGCAAAATGATGTAATAGCTACGGCAGCAAACTGAGGTAGAGGATACTTGGCTGTATTACATCATCTTCAGCAAATCACCTTCCTGTCTGTGTTATTGCTTTGACCTTCGTCTGCTTCGCTCAGGGAGACGCTAGTATCTCCAAGTCTGGGTTGGTCTCTCACTATGGATTTGCAGAGCAGGTAGAGCACAGAGAGGTTCTGATTTCTGCTGGCACATCTTGATACTACTACAGTGTAAAGGCTCATTAGTCAGTAAAGCCTTATATGGAAGCTGCTGAGGAAAATCTTAATTCACAGAAGTTGATGGTTGATGGCTAAACTTCCCTTGACTTCGGCAGGGTCAGAATTTTAATCCCGCATTTTGGGGACAAGGTTTATGTAACAGGCTCTTGTTGCCAGCATTTATGCCACAGACAACTATATTATTCTTTGGGTGTTATTGTAAAGGCAGAGACCAGAAGACTGTTCTCTTACTGTGCTTACATACTCTCTTGAACTTCATTTGCCAGGGCTGACATTTAGTGGAGCAGGGATAGCATATCGCTAATGTAGGATGGTCTGTCTGATAGCAGAAGGAAAACAAAAAGCTAAGAATAAAAGGAATAACATAATATGCTCATAACAAATTATTTTCCTTTTTACTTGGGACTCCCTTTTAATTGCACTTCTTACACATCTAGAACAATTTCATTATTATGCTTGAAACTGAATTGATTCTGTACTTATTCCCATATTTCAAATGTTAATTTTTCTTGATTATGTGTGAAATGAGTTTATCTATGGAGTAATCAATCAGTTCTGTCCGTTTGTACAGTTCACATCTGTGATGGTAGCCACTTTTATAAATAAGACACAGTAAATTCCATAATCTGTGAAATAATTTTAGCCCAAATGAGCATTTTGTGCCCTTCTTTCATGGAGATTGTTTAAAACAAGGCACACATGTTTCGATAGTAACTGTACCCTTACTGAGAGAGGGAAGTTTTGCATACTCTCTTAAATCAATCATTCTTGCATATTTGAAGAGGGCTGGGTACAGCGAGCTGAGCAGCTAATTTAAGGCCAGCTCTTTCTTTTCTCAGGATCGGGAACTTACATTTTCCCCTTTACCTGACTGGCCTTTTGGGGGGGGCTTTGTCCACAAGTTCCTGTGACATTCCTTATAGAAACGCAGCTGCTATCTATTGAAATACAAGTCATTGTTCATGGATCACGTTTATAATCCACCCTACCGGTGAGATGCATAATATTATTTGCCATATGTGAAAGCAATTACAATACTTTGTGCAGAAGAAATGCCTTTAAGTGGCTGCTTGGCCAACCAAGCCTAGTCTGAGTTGTGTATTTGGGAGCAAAGCTGAATTTTCTTAAAAAGTAGCTGTTGATTCATTCTGATGAGCCACTACTGAGAATTTTAAGTCTGTATACAAACAACCAGACTTTTTACCATCCTGGTTTTCTTGCTACAGCCATTTTTGTCCATAACAAGTTGTTGGCTTTCAGCTAGCATAGTTCTGCTGATTCCAGGGAAGATATATCAATTTATTTCAGCTACAGATCTGGACTCTAATACTCAGGTTATATTTTCTCCTTAAAAAATGAGACTTTTTTTCTGTCCTTACCTCAAGCCTTATATATATCATTCTTAAAAGATGGGCTTCCCATTCCTGATATGTTTTTGATGAAAGCTACTTGTCAGGCTCTGATTTCATTTTCTCATGGAATTTCTTAGTCTGTAGATTTATTCATAGGCTTTCCTATAAGTAGCTACATAATTTTAAAATGTCAGAAAAAAACCTTAAAAAATATATCTTCCTCCATTAACGGAAATTCTTTGCTCAAGTCCTGTTTCAAATTCACAGGGACTGTTCATGCACCGCTTGTCGTATTCAGTGTAAGTAAGAGCAAGAGCTTTGGTCCTCTACCCTTCCCTGCTTTTTTGAAAGCAAATATTCCATAATAGCATTTCTAGGGATCTTTTGCTCAGTGCTGTGTAAATCACCTCAATCTTTTTAATAGGATTTTGATCACATAACTTAATACCAGAGAACAGCTCTCCTATGTTAAATGTGAGTAGGTCAAGGCTTTACATTTTAATGTGTCCTTTATGCTTATTCTGCTCTTCTGCTGTAATGATTCAGGGCATTAATATATCATGTTGCCACCTAACCAAGTATATGAGAACAGCTTTGTGGGGTTGATGTTTTGTATTATTCCATGAATCAACCTAAAAGAGCTTGGCACAGACACTGCCAAACTCCCCGAGGGTGGCTTGGATTTAGATGCTCTAGGACTTTAAACTGCAGTGTGTTGAGGAGCTAAGAATCACAGAATCACAGAATTTTCAGAGTTGGAAGGGACCTCTAGAGATCATCTAGTCCAACTCCCCTGCTAAAGCAGGAGAAGAAGTTCAATGGGAGCCCACTGCCTACCAGAGGTTAGCAAAAAGAGGCTTTTAGTTTATTCCTGTGTCAGAGCTGTGTGTTAGATGTAGTACGGAGGGGTTTCAGGTTTCCATCTAGTATCTCTTCAGTTTTATATTCAGATTAAACAGTAACGATGTAAAACACTTCCCTACTGCTGACAAAGTATTGCAAGAAGGAGATATCACTTACTTGCAACATTAATATGTATTAGACATGCCCTTGCATATGAATAAGGATTAAAGGTATATCAGAAATTTATTGTGTATATTTTTAAGACATACCCCTAATAAAAAAGGGCATTCTTTTTTGCTAGCAATTTTTAAAGCGAGTATGCACAATGCCATAGAGAATCTGGGTGTTGGGGTACAATGTCCTACCCCTAGCTAAAGAAACCTGTATTTTCTAAATCTGAGAGGCAAGAAATTCTCCATGGTTCTCTTAAAAAAAGTGTATTCTGTAAAGCAAGCAAACTGCACATCCCTACATGTGTCTCATTGGAGTACCCAAGGAGGATGAGAATGAAGAGAATGAAAGATGCATTTCCCATATTGAAAAAGATTTTTTGTTAGCTAAAATAACATTGAATCATCACTTCATCACAAACGTTCTCACCTTCGTATAGTTTTCATGAAAATAATGACATGTGCACCTGCAAAGGCAGCCGGTTTTCAAAACTGGCTTCCCAAGTTAGTGACACAACTTTTCAATTTTTCCCAAAGACTAACATCTGCCAGAGATCACCAAAGGCATCAGCGTATTACAGATCTTACTGTTCTGAGGCACGGCACTTAATTTTCCCTTGGGTAAACAAAGCAAATAATGGATAAATACTGTAGGATCAAATGTCTTCAAACTATCAGAGTTGTGACTGCAGGCTTTAATCCACATCAGAAGTGAAAAAGAAGAAAGAGCTAAAAATTGTGGCAAAAGATTTTTAATTGTTGGGTAGTTGGCAATGACAGATTAATGCCACTACTGGCATAGCATCTTAGAAGGGCTTTTTCAGAGGAAACACTGAAACTGAAGAGCTTGGTTCAAAACATTCAAATTCAGAGTTATTCAAATAATTATTTAGTGAGCGTCTGTGTCATTTTATAACTGAACTAGAAGAATTTTTTAATCAACATTTACATTGTGAGCATAGTACTGCCTTACCCCGAGTGTAACGCTACGCTGGGCATACGTGCAACCGCTTGCTGCTGTGTTGCAGTTCCAGACAAAGTCTGGCATACAAAGGAACCTTTGACACTGCTGCCATTTTAGTGCACAGTTGCTGCCGTATCTGCGGAGCAGATTTCTCAGGGAAACAAACAGCCTTAGTTTATCCTTAAATTTAGGGTCCTGGATTCTCTGGGGATAAATATTCTAAATTAAGGCTGAGGAAAACTCGTGTCTGTTTGCATAACAGTAAATAATTTTAAACAGGCAGTATTTCAAAGCCTACTCAGCCAACTTCTATATAAAAAGAGGGCTTAAAAAAAAAAAGAAAAAACTGTTTAGAAATCTATTTTAAATAACAATATGCATCCTTTGCAAAGTCATGTTTGTTGTTTTTAGATGTTGATATAGTCAGGGCGGAAAAACTTATGGGGAACATAAACCCACGGAACAGTTGTTTCAATATGTCTGGGGTTTCCAGTGACTCCATCTTCAAAAAGAGAGAGAAAGAGGAAAAGAAAAAACCTACACAAATTGAGTATTTATTGTATACTCTCAGCCGGCAATTGTATTTTTTTCAAGTTGGAAAGAAACCATCTCACTTCTGCATTTAAGCACACAAAAAAAATGTTATTTTAGAGTGAAAGTCTTTCTTCAGAAGTTGTTTTTGTACTGAAATGATTTGCAGTGGTTTGAAAGCTAAAAGTTCAGTCTTGGCCATAGATAACGCCAAGTGAGAGACTTGTGTTCTGTCTCATTGAGAAAATACTGATAAAAAATTAAAAGGGGATAGATAGAAAGTCTTATATTGAGTCACCCCGGGCATGTGAAATCTGGGACACGTAGACACAGTTTCTTTCCTGATCCTTCCCATTTGTTCCACAGGTAGGCACTGTCTGATCCACCATGTCAGAAAGGGAACAGTGACTGTCATGGGAGCCTGGCCTGGGTGCCACCACTCTTCTCACCACGCAGCAAGGACTTGTGCAATGCAAGGGGCAACATTTGCAATAACAGCTCTTCTACATTTGCAGCCTTCATATGGAGTTTGTACTCTTGCCTGCAACCTCACGTCCGCAGAGTCCGAGACAAAACCTAGCTCAAAGCTGTGAACATCAAAAAGTGGCTTGCTATATATTTGTTGTGAAAAGATGGTAGACCAAACATAGGTTCACAACAGCTCTTCTGGATGCCAACGCCCTTGATCAGTACGACACAGTTAATCCCATAAAACCTTCCACCTTCTCACATAGTCTGCAAGTTTTCTGAATCATCACTTTGCTCAGTTCTGGCTGATGTGAGGGCTGATCCCCAAAACAAGACAAGTGCATGGTATGAGGCAGTTTTGCTCTTTCTTTCAAATAGCACCAAGCTGTGTCAACATCCCCCAGCTAAAGGCCACGGAAGCTTTAAGCAGAAACTTATTTGCTAGGCATAAAGGGTTAATATGGCTCAGTAAAGGCCTTTGGGTGAAAAAGGACCCTCTTGAGTGGCTATAAAACATCTCTTTAAAGAGCTAAATGAGATGAACTGCTGGGTATTCCCTGATTAAACCTGATGGTATATCAAGAATGCGTTGCTGCATCAGGACAGCTGTATAAATGTCCTTGGACTAGGCTGTTGACACAGCACAAAGGAAATAAAGTTGAACTTCGCTGGATGCTGCTCTTCCTTACCTTGAAGTTTTGACGACAAGATGACATTAGTTTCCTATAAGGTTTTTATTATGTTTTGAGACGATTTTAGCCAGACCCATGAATTTTTGGTAGCTTTTGACAGCATTTTCCAGTCTGCTTAAAGTAAAACCAACTTCTAACAAGCCAGAATATTTTTTTTAAATCTTGGATGTTATCTTTAATCAATATATTTGACTATCTTTCTTGTAAACAGGCTATTATTCAGGGGCCCTAATGAAGAACTTGAGAACAGAAGCTGCTTGCGCTCCACCGCGGTGCCCTACCCAGTGCAGCCATTCCCCTAAATTTAAGCAGGGCTATGCCGGTATGTTGCTTTACCCTCATCCAGAAAACATGGATGAAATTGTATCTGCAAAGATGGTCTACTCCTTCTGCAAGAAATAATATGACGTGGGTGGAAAAGCGAGCCATTCTTCCCATTGTAATGGCATGTGGGCTTCTGATACTAAACTACAGCCTCCCTTTGTAAATTCCCATAGAGAGTCTCTTCCTGGCGTGAGAAACACTTGTAATGGCAACAGCACAAGTAAAATGAGACTTTCAGATCTGCCCTGGTCTGGTAGATCTTCTGCTTTTTTGAAGTAAAAGGGAATTTTACCACTGACTTCAGTGAGGGCCTGGATACTTTTTTAAATGCTCCTTTTTCATGGCCTCATTTGCTCCAACTAAAACCGTAAAAGAGCTCAGCTCTATGGAGTCCCTTGCACTAAGCAGTCTTTTCCTCCATGCCTATTAAAAGAATAAAGATGTTTTCTTTGGCCAAGAAATTCTTGTTTTTACTTCTGTGCTTTCATATACTTTTGAGGTCAGTCGGGGCTGGCTTGTCTGAGTTTTTGATTAATTAGCAGAACCTCATTTCAAGATGTTGCTAATAATTGGTAAGGAAGGGTTGAATCTTTTTAAAGAAAAAATCACTACTCAGCTAAAAACAGAGAAACATTTACCTTAGCTCACTGCAAGATAAACCTAGACACCTAAACAAAACAAAGAGGAACAGTGCTCATTTACGTTAGCTTAAAAATCTAAAAGATCAAAGAACTTACAAATAATTTTAAAAATCTCTGCAGCAATTTGGTTTTATCTGAAGTTTCTGTTATTCAAGTATTTTAGCCTGTCTGAAATATTACAGTAGCCATAACTATAATGCCAATTAAATTTTGAACACATTCCAATAAGAAGCAGGTAAACTTCTAAACTTCCTGAGTTGTGGAGGAATTTTGATTTGATTGTCCAGGTCAATTTCCCACACCAGCTTAAATCCTTATGCTGATGCAGCTATAACTTCTCAAGATCAGTTTTTCATGCTCAGTCCAATATAAATGTATCTTAAAATTTGTTTGTGAAGCTCAAAAATACCTAATCCATTTAGAAGAAAGAAAAAAATCATGGAAATTAACTGAGAGACCTTTGGTCCTAGCTTTCTCCAGACCTTTCGAAATCTCCATATTTTTAAGAGATTTATATTCTGAGACTCTATAAAATATAGCAGCAGTTTTGTAAACTTGATGGATTTGGTATGTATAAGACAAATAATGATTGCATTGAAAATGTTGACATTTTCCATCTGAGGGAAGCCTGCTTTACCATTTCTTCCTCTGCCTAATACATCAGTGGCAGGAACTCTATGTTAAATATGAATATGCATGATTGTTGGTAGAGATAAATTGGAAATGACACAAAATCTACAGACCACTTCTCACCATTGCAGTGTGGAGGCAGCTTGAAAACTAAATATCTGTGAATCCTCGGGACTAATGAGCTGGTGTACTCTGACAGTGTTCTTGGAAAGATTACCATGCAGACAGGGTGCTTCTGGCACTTGCGTGCAGGCCGGGAAGATGATGATTGTAGGGAATGAGGTCCCAGAAACATCTGCCCTTGCAGCAGTAGGAAACTGATCTTGTGGGATATACATTTGTGATCCTACGTGACAGCTACTGTGACTGCGTGAGTCTCAGCCTCTCTCCTTGTCACTTGGAGAGGGTGAACAGTCTTCCTAACCTTACTTTCTGCCACCATGCCGTGCTCCTACTGGCCCCAACCTAACTGTGCATGCTTACCCATGCTGAATGGCAATTTACTTCAAGTGTGGTCCTGTTGACCACCATGAGCAAAGGCTTTAGGATCCCAGTACTCATCCTGTGAGAATTATGACCCTATAGCACCAATGAATCAGAACTTCCAGTTCTACGACTTATTTCCAGACACTCTTCTGGGAATGAGGAGGAAAACAGAGATAACCAAGATAAGCAGTTTATGGGAAAACAGCAATTTTATTAATAACTCAAAATATTCCTTACATGAATGAAAATAAGATTACTGAAAGCTAGTTTAGTCTACCCACATAGGGTTTACATGCAATACTTCATTTAAATCAGATTTGCCCTGCCTGCACATGTGCTTTTAAAGACAGAAATTGGCATTCTCATAAGGTCTTAGTCCCACTTCACAGAAATTGCCGTACAAATTTACTCCAGCAGAAAGCCATTCACCCACCCTACTACTTTCCCTCCTTACAGGATGGGATTCGGTTTATAGTTGCAGGATGAATTTAGCTGAGATGAACAGAATGACTTGCACAACAACTCATATCCTATAACACATATATTTTGTTTATATCTGTAGCATATGAGGAATTTCTCTTTTATATGAAGTCCCAATAGCACTGTAGAAGTGGGCTGTCCTCCAGTTTCTACCTTCAAAGGCAGGAGAGAATGCACTAAAGAGGTAAGAATATTGCTCTGTTATTTTCTCTCATATTAGTTGTTCACTCCTTTGGGTATCATGAATTCCTGGAAAAATATTCAAAAAATCTGCTTCCAGAAAGCACCTGATCAATCTTGCCGGGGCTGTACTTTCCTTGCAGCTGTCAAGCCCAGCTTAATTTCTATTCTGGTTTCTGTTCCTTTTCTTACAGCATTCTTACAGTGCTCCAAGGCACGCCTGCGCAGTGAGTGGATAAAACAGGTACAAGTTTTGTAGAGCTTCCCCAGAACACATGCACTGCAGTGATGAAATGATGATGAGAACAGAGCTTTATCATTTCTTTTGCTCTTTGGCAAAGCTTTATGATTGTTTCAGTTACTATGGTGTAGGCATGGGCGCAGTTGACACGTTTCAGGGTTACTCCACTTTTCACATTATCATCTGTCTCTGTTCTGTTGGGGCAGCTTCTTCCTTCACTTGGACTGGTGTAAATTCAGAGATATTTCTATTTTACAACAGTGTAACTGCATAAAGATTGGCATTTCTCATGCCTAGCTTGATGGACCCAACAGGCTAATTTTATCTTGCCCCTGCTGATGCTGAGAAATTTTTTGGGCCCGTATTGAGTCATCTGTGGTCATCACTATGGATTGCAGGAGCGTGCTTGCAACTGGCTGCTGCTGCAAAGCTCACCTGTCCCCACAGTGGGCAGCATCTGGCCTTTACAGGAGGGACCACAGGCTCACTTCTGTTCTATCTTGTCTTCATGAAGCCAGAGCAGGAGCAGCTGGGATGGCCTCCAAGTCAGGCAAACTTGATCCATGCAGCCCACCCTCCTGTTCCTGCAGAGCACTGGATGGGCAGCAAAGTGGCCTTTCTCTCTGTCCTGCCTCACTAGTTATATCCCTTATTCAGGATATATTCTTTTCCTACCTCACTAGTTATATTCCTTATTCAGGACCAGTTACACCTGCAGTTTCAACAATACCTGGAGAAGAGAGGCTGCTGCATGTTGTCACTCCAGGTCTAGAGATTCATGCTCATGGAGAGGCAACCAAGTTCACCTTCTTTGTGTCCTTCAGGACTTCTCTGGAAAGATGGGTTGCTTGAAGACACAGCGGCTAGTCAGCATCTTTCCACAGACCCCAGGGGCCTCTAATCTCCCTGTGTTTGACTTTTTGTCATCTGCAGATACCGGTATCCATCTTGGGGATCACTTTACTCGGTCAATTAGTCCCACTGATTGAAGGGGACTAGTGCTAGCTCTGCTCAGCACAGGAAAAGTCTCTGGCCAGGCACAGCCGTGTAATTTCAGTCCTTTTTAATAACCTCGGTGTGGCAGGAGTTCAAGTCTACTAGCTTTTGGTATGTTTCTGAATGTTAATGTCCATTTTCAGCTCTGCTGCACAGGAAAATGTCTGGTCAAAAATGCTAACAGTTTGCAGTTGTGATTTCTAATGCATCAAACACTATCAGTTTTTCTCAGCAGCTTTTTTGTTTGTTCATTCTTGCACGTTTCATTAAGACAATTTTCAATATAAATTTTGTTGTGGTTTTTATGACAGTCACCTGAGATGAAATTTCACAAATTTACAAACATGAACTCTAAAATGTACCCGAGGGTCTCATTTGCCTGCACATAAATACTATGAATACTTTGTAAAAGCACAGAAATGATTGGAGTTGCACATGTGTCGTTTACTGTGAGGCAGCAAGTAGGCGAACTAAGAGAGGGCCACATAGAGGCATGAAATTTGTCCCTGCTGTGATTTTCTCCTTAAATAAAATACACGCTGAGTTCCATAAATCACTTGCAGTATCTTTGTATAACAAGTGGTATATGTTATGACTGAGGCCTGCTAGGCAAGGTGAAGACAAAATGAGCAACGCCATGATGAAATTAACAATTAAATCTAGAGCAACCCTTTTAAAAGTGTTTCTTATGCACTTTCTTAGTCCTAGTCAGATTATCAGGTAAAAAAAAAACCACATTAAAACATTTGCTTTGATGAAAGAATGGGAAGTATGTGTTTTAACTTAAATCCATAAAAGCTAAGGAAATCAAGACTTAAGTCAAATGAGGAGCTCTAGCTGTAAAGTTGGAATCCAGATCTGGATTTGAAATCCCCCAAGTTGAAAGGATTTTGGCACTCAGGTGATTTTGATTTGATACATGTCCTGAAGTGAAATTTTCTGCCCCATTTAGATACACAGCTGGATTTAAACCTACACTCTGACATGCAACTCATAGTCATTTTTACTATTAAACCTAATTTCTGTAATGAGTTTTCATTTATAAATTATTGTCAGTGCTTTTTATGGCCTGTTGCCTCTACCAGATTGGGTTTTTGGGTTGGATCATGGTAATATATAAATATCTATATAAAAAAAACCCTTCTATTGACATCCAAAATCCAAAATCAAACTAAACTGAGATACCTTACGCAGTTTTTCTTCCTTTTCTGGGGATCCACAATAATATTTTGGATTCCGTATTCCAGCAGTTAAGACAATTTGTGTATCCTTAAAACATCTCTTACTAGATAGATCCAATAAAGAAGACATGGCAGTGTAGAGCACTGCCAAGCACAGATACCAAACCAAAAATGTGAACTTTCTACTGATGATAGTATGCAGTTTGATGTTTGCCTGTGCCTATGAAAGTATGTATCCACGAGTCCTCATTTCTGAAAAATGATTCATAATCTCAAATTTAACATTATTTTGTGTTCTCCTAGGTAAAAGTTTTGACACTGCTCTTACACAACATTTCATCAGAGTTCATAGGATTTTTATCTGATATTTTAAAAAATAATGGTAGGGAAAAAAGACAATAGTGAAAGAAAGTTAGCTCTTTTCTAAAGGGGCACAAACCAAAAAGTGTCTGCTTTAACCAATATATCATGATACTGATTATGAAGCCTTAAATAAGGAAGTTCTGTTGTGATTTTTTTCATCAAATCCCAAAGGACTACAACAAGAATATAAACATAAGTCATTGTCCACAGCATACTTCAGTTCAGGAAATAATAGGTAAGTGACTATTTTCCTAATAAGACCTTTTCCCCATTAAATTTTGTTCAAAGCATCCTACTATTCCACACCATCTGCATGTAGAGATTTTAAACAGAGTTCTAGGTCCAGATCTTTGGGTTGGACGTGGAAAGCAGCAGGGCCAATGAGAAGGTAAGATAGGGGACAAACCTGTGCCAGTGTTTGGCAGGGTTCTCTCTCTTTATCTCAGCCATTTGTATCTTAAAGTAGGTGATATGGCTCATACACTCAGTCCAACTGTTTGTGTCCCTGTTTGTGCAGCTCCCAACAACAAGACAGATGCATTTGTCTTTTAAGGTCTAAATCCAGAGCACCTTCACTCACTGGCAAGAAGTAAGACATGAGGAGCGTCCCGCATTAGACTCATAGCTGCAATGCTGATACACACCACAGTTTTAACAGCAGCATCACTTCATGATACAATAGACTAGTGGAAACTCCAAGAAATTATGTTTACTGGAGCTCACAGTCTGTAAATGCTCTGTGGGTCCCTTCTCAAATAACCATCACCTACTTGCAGTGGTCCCTCAGACTGTCTCTGCTGTGAGTTTAGGCAGAACCAGGAAGAATCATAGACTTCATTTCTAATTTGACTGACATTCAGAGATCAATAACAGTTTATCTCTGAATTGAAAGGTAATGGACTGGAAAACAACAGATTTTTTTTTTTTTAATGATTCTGTGATCTCTAGTTGAAATTACATGTGTAAAGGAATGAAGCAAATAAAGTTCTGAGGCTCAGGGTGGCATCAGATTCACTGATAATACGTACAACAGTAGTCCTCTATTGCTTGATATATTTAGTTAAGTGCTTTAAATCCCATACAGTTCTTGGCAGTTTCAGTCAAATAGTACTACTCTAAATTCATGCTGGTGGGCTAAAGGATGGGAACTGGTCCACTTTTAATTTCCAAATCATGGAAACAGTGGGGGTTTTTTTAACTAAAACCAGTCTACCACCAAGAAAAAGGAAATCATTATTCACTTTTCACTTTTCAAATAAGCCCTTTAGAAATATGTAACCTGTTGATGTGACCAGTTCCCACCAAAAAAAAAAAAAATCATAAAACCTCTCAAAATGTAACTGAGGCACACAAGCATTGCTGATTTGCTACTTGTTAATTATTCCATTTGCTAATGTGGAGTTGGAGGGTGCTCTAATTTATCGGGACAGAGCCAAAGGTTATATTAGCCTGGTGTGAGTAGACATGGAGTTCTCAGATAGAGTTGCTGGGAGCAGACAGCACTGAAAGGAGCACCTGGCCTGGACTCCCAGCAGTGCATTAGTTAGAAACAGGAGAGAGAAACAATTGCAGCACTAATGAGCCCCAGGTGAAAAGACTATTTAGCTAGACATGGGTCTTTCCTTTCTTTCTTTCCTCTTTTTTTTTTTCTCCCCCCCCCCTTTTTTTTTTTTTAAATGTTAAGGTTTTGATTGATGAGCCAAATTGTTTGGAATTCCTAATTGTTCATTACAAGAAAACATACCTTTTGTGTTCCTTCCCTTTAAAACACAGGTTGCTTACAACTAAAAACACATATAATGATTGAGGGGAAAAAAATTCCAGACACATACTGGAAGCCACTTGATGAGATAAAGCTCTGTATCATATCCCGTGTTTGCTGAGTGTTTATGAGTCAGAGCAGTGCAATGGGATTCCCTGTGAGCTAAAAATGGCTTATTAAGCATTTACAATAATAATTTTCATATAATTGGCTCTTTTGAGAGTTTGTATTCCTCTTTTCCTTTCTACCAAGTCTTTTTTTAGTGTGTCATTAAAAAGTGCTTTTGATAGCCACAAATACACGTATTAAATTACGTATGTGTTGATGTGGATAGGTTTACTCTGTCAAATTGTCAGTCTAATACACATGTATATCTATGGAGTGAGCTGCTAGCTAAAAGCAATTGTTGCTACCCATTGACATTATTTTATTATTTTATTGATGGTTAATTTTCTGTACAAATATTTTAGAACAGTTCGAAATAAAGAAAGGTAGAAATGTAATTATTACAGTAGAAGAGATTATAAGAATGGATTTTCAGATCAGCAGTAAGAAAAAGGTCATATTTGTATACACTCCTTTTTTGGCATCGTAGCTTTTGGCTGCTGAGAGGATATACATTGGCTCAAATAAGGGGCAGATTTCAACTTTAATCACTGTGGTGCAGAATTGCATAAATCTGGATTAACGCCTCAGCAGAGTCACAGCAAGTCACCTCCATGGCACTGGAGTCATCCAGGTAGATCTCTGGAACCGAGGTCAGGATCTAATTTTCCCAAAGTGAATGATCAAGCCAGGGTTGACAATGGGCCCTCACTTTCTGCTTTTGCAAGGGCCTGGCTCTGAGTCATTGAAACATTTTCCTGATATTGAAATATGAAATATTTTCCACTGTCCACTCTTGCTTGCTTACGACTCTCCATTTGCACCAGGTTGACCTCTGTAAGGAAAAATCTCCTTGACAGACAGTGAAAGGATTAGACATGACAGAAGATCTCACGTTAACTTTGCTCTGAGACAAATTGTACTTATTTCTTCTAAAAGTCAAGCAATAACTTCACCGCCTGTGTTTCAGCACCAAAAGAGACCTTATTGTGAGAGTGCATGATTAGCAGCATGGCCACAAAGTGGAAGCCATTCACTACAGGACTCTAGTCAATATGTTGCCATTACATACTGTTGCTTAGTGTTGTTGGGGTGGGGACATTTATAGGGACTGCCTCAAAGCTGGTAGATGTCAACCTCAGTTCTTGACTGATATCTTTTCAAAGCAGTTTTGAATGGCAGTGAAATAATAATGGCAGAATTCACACCTGCATGACAACACAGTGTGTGCTAGCACGAGGTGTCCCAGTGATAAAAAAGTCCGAGGAGCCCATCGCTGCTGATGCAAATGAGGAAATGGAAACTAAAATGCCTAAAATCAGAAATTAAACCTGCGTGGGACTGGGCAGACAGAAATGAAATATTAGAGAATGTCCTCAGTGAAAAGTCTCCAGTGTGAGATTCTGGTCTTTTAATTTAACACCAGATCTAATCAATGTGAATAAGCCCAGGGAAATTCACTTTGTATTCAGTGAAGATAATCCATCATGATTCTTATAACACGCTGTATTCATTATGAGTGGTATGAAAACAGACTATACCATTTTTAGCTAGAAATGTTAGGAAATGCACCTGCTGATAAGCTCATCAATTTTAATATGCTAGGGAGCTTAAATGGGCAAAATCAGAGTTATGACCTATGTCTATAACCCACAACAACTTTCTGGTCTTCCCCACAGGAGAACGGTGACCATAACAAGCTTTAGTGGCTTATTTTAACTATTCTCTGCCTCAATCAAAATCTCAGCTGCCAGACAGCTGTGAAAGATCAAGCTCAATTTTTTTCACTTGACATTGAATTTGAAGGGTGAATCCAAAGGCCTAACAGATCCATTCCATTGCCAAGGGGTTTTTTGCCAGTTGATATAAGTACTCATTGGATCTTCAGAAATTTCTCATTACCATGATGTCGGTCAGCCAAAATATAATCTGCTCGGCAGCAGAACTGTCACACACTTGCTCCATTTCTGCACCAGATGGATGGGTTCACAATAAATTCTCATCTTGGTCCCTGGACTGGAAATCTCACATAATAATTGACTTTTTAAAGGGTTTTTTTTACGAGGTACTTCACCCCAGTGAATTTCTAGTTATGTCCCAGCCGGAAAAGAATTGCTTGAGTTCATATCATGTTCTTCCCCTCCCTACCCATGCAAGACACCAACTTGTTCTCCACTACAAGCTTTAAGCTATAAGCCTGCATTTTGTTGTCTCTTTACATTCATCTGGCCATTTCAGAAACAATTTGCTTTTCCCAGGAAGGCTTGTCTTTACTCACATCCAGGCTTGTTCCCAACTTTTATTGTTTAAATCTTCAGCTTTGACTACATTTCAGCTGATGATTTTGTCTTTCTCATAACAATTTTGGATGAAACTTCCAAAAATGAGTCATCTGAACCAGATTTGCCCTTGCTAATTTATTGGCTGCTGTACAGAGCTGGTTGACAAAATCTGACTGATTCAGACATTAATCAGAGGCAAAGTATAAAGTTAAAGAATTCTGGAAACAGGGATTTTAGTTTATAGAAGAATCTTTACACAGATAAGCAAAATCTTGGTTACAATAAATCAGTTATACCACCAATTAAAAATTTATACTGATAAGTATATCCTGTTAAAAGTGCAGTGTTCACATTTGGTTCAAAATGATACCCCAGGGAACCAGCAGCAAACTACATGCACACTGCTCTGGCAGGGAATGTAGCACTTAAAAAATTAGATAGGAGATAATATAAAACTAATATAATTTAATATAAAAATGATCCTATTAGAAGCTTGGTGAGATCTCAGGACCCCTGGAAATGAGGATATATATTTATGTAGAGCAATGATATGGTCCTGGCTGCTATGTTATACATCTTAATCAGATTACCTATTGCAAGAAGAATATAGTTGATATTGAAAATGTTCCATTGAAGGATGACAAAGTGACTAGCAGCAGGGTAGATGAGTTCAGGCACTGATTTACATCAGAGGTGGGTTTGGAATTTAACTGCGTGCATGAAACTGGGTTGAGCATTTGCAAAACCATTTCAGCATTTATGGTTTTACAAATTTGAATTAAAATTCAGAATAAACTTTATTACCATAACTGTTTTGTTGATTTATGTATTTTGCACTGCTGTTGATAGGATATTTAACTTGAAATTCGTGGAAGTGCTCTAAGCTATAAAAGTTAAGGCCCAAATCATGTAAATGGTTATGCCTGTATTACTGTGTGGTAAAGGCTGTATCCAATGTAAATGTATTTCTTTCAGTGGAATAAAGGTTTTCTCGTAGTAAAGCAAAGCTGATTTCAGTTTCAGAAATGATAAACCTTATAACTTCAAATAAATTAATGGAATTGTAACTTAAATAGACATGTACATAGGTATGTATATATATATGTATGCATACAGATGTGTGAGTATATACATGTATGCGTGCATATAAATATAAATTCAGGACAATTTTTTCAAATATAGGAACCCAAGTGAGTGCTGTTAGGGGTGTCAGGGTGATGTAGCTGTTTTTATGAGTGCATCTTTCTCCAGCTAATACACTGCATTTGTCACTGGGCTAGCGAGCCCTAGTGATGTATATCACTAACACCGCCTTCTTCTACATCAAACTCCTCAGCGTTGCACTGTGGAGACACCTCTCACAGGACTAAAGGATACTAATTTCCTTAAAAGTCCTGAAGGAAAAGTAGGCCTAGACAAAACATCTGATCTTTTTATAACTGTGGAATTTCTATACGGGGGAAGAAAGCTTTGGCTGCGCATAAAGCCGAAGTCCATTTATGTCTGAAAGTGTGTTTTCCTAATGAAGTCAATTAGGCCTCAAGCTTTTTCTTTTTTTTTTATGCCTGCGTAGGCATTTCAAATATAAACCTTTTCAATTAAAACCTTTTATTTCAAATCTAAAATGTAACTAATACTTAAGAAAGCAGTTGGATAAAGCTTGCACAAGAATAAATTAAGATCACAAAACCAGAAAGGAAGCAGAAAATTATCATTTTAAAACATCTTTTCTCAGATGAAGAAAAACTGACCTTACTCATACTTATTTTAACTACACAGTTAAAAACAGTGATACAGCTGTGATACAGCCTTATTTAGAAAATCATTATAGATACTTCATGGACAGGTATTTAACAGGTATTGTCTTGGAGATCTGTGCAGAGAAGACCTTTGATATGTGCCATGCCCACCAGTGTCATTATTTTTCTCCCTAACAAGGGCTCACCTAATCAGGACCAAGCTGAAGGATCTTTTTTTCAAGTTGCTCTAAATAGAGAGGTCAGGGAGAGGGACGTAACCTTCCATAAGTGCCTCCATCCCTCCCTCCCTCCTTAACCTTGCCCTGGGCTGTTGGGAGGTTTACAGGAGCTCTGGTTCTCCTCACACTCGACACAAGGAGTCGGATGCTCCCAGTGCACGTCCTATTATTACTCAGACTCGATTTTGCTGCACAGTTGAAAACAGGGAGATAAGATGGGAAATAATTGAGAGTACGACAGCTGCAGCCTCTGCCAGGGTGCTCAAATTTCTGGTAACTAAGTCCCAGGGAAGACATTTTTCAGTCACTTGAAGATAACTGCTACAAATGTGACCCTCCCATTTCATCCGCTTGGAAATCAATTTTTAACCTTTTGTTTTGAAAAAAGAAGCTCTTTAAAATTCGCTTCAAGTGTCCTTCTATATGTTCATGCTACAGGCCTGCTGAAGGGGACAGGAAAGGTGGACCTGTCTGTGGGAAAAGAGCACGCGAGCACTGGGAACTAGCTGAAGGGCATCTTTCCCAGGCGATGGCTTTGGGATGTCCCAGCGCAAACTCAGAAAACGTCAGCTTTCTTTCCAGAACCAATAAGCGTAATTGTTACACCTAAAGAAGAGTTTGGGTTTTTGCCATGGATTACACTGTGGATTACACTGTCTCGTGTTAATCTAGCTGAAACAGATTTCATTTGAGGGACTTTTGACTGAAGTAGCAGTCATCTGCCTTCGCTGTCAGAAAGTGTGAGTAACTGGCAAATGATGTAGGAGAGAGGAGGCCTTTTCTTTTCAAGCTTTAACTTTGATTTAGCAGTGCAGGAAGAACACTGCACCTTCAAGTTTGGCCCTCGTGAATGGAATCACAATAAATTTCTCTTACATTACTTCTTACTCTCATTCTTTTAGCACTAGTAAGAGAATTAACAGTTCTAAACTCCAAAGTGAATGTTTGGCTACTGTAAACACTCATTTTAAAGGACATCATGTTAGTCAGGCTGTGTTGCACTCCAGTGATTTCACAGTAAATATCCTTGCAGGCGAGACTGAGAAACATTTGCTCATCATGTAAGTCAGGAATTTGAGCCCTTTACCAACATGTCATTTTCTTCCACACAGTTATCATGTGATAAGAAAAAAATATAGAGAGGTATTAGGGAAGAGGAAGTATTCTGCTGGTCAGCTCAAAATGTAAAAAACTCCTCTATTTAAAAGGGGGTTTGTACAGAGGGTCTGGTCTAGAAACTTGTCCTACTCAAATAATTCCCACCCCAACATATAAAGTAGAGTATATCCTGGAGGACTGAACTCTTACAAATATAGACATAAAAAATTAAACCAATGTGGAGATCCTAATCTTCAGTTATTTTTTTTAACCAGACAGAAGTAAGAAATTATCAAACAATGCTGTGATAGAGAAGATAATCTTACATTGTTGACCAATGGAGGAACAATCCATGGAAACTTTGTATGAAAGAAACCCAACATGATATATTTAGCAGCTGTTTAGACTTCATTTCCAACAGGTATGTGCTAATCTTCTGAAAATACACTGGCCCTGCTTATACCTTATATCTCAGAAAGAAGATTATTAACCTATTTGCACTCTTTTACCCTGTTAGTCATCATTCAAAGTAGTAATTTGATTCTGACTTTATTGGGTAATTTTATTATTACGTTAAAAAAAAAAAATACGCTTGGTTTAGCTCAAGAAATTACACTGAAACTTTAGCTGGTTGTAGTTTCAACAGTTAAATATTGTAAAGTAAATATATTTTTATCACTACATTTGGCAGCCCAAAGAATTCCCAGTTAAAGCTGGAAGGAATCAGAGTAAAGAGGTCAGTTTGGAATGTAGCAGCTTAATCTTAGGAGTATTTATATGGACTGGATGTTTAATATTATGTTTTATGGGTAGTCAATTGTATCCACAATGCAGTGAAAACCGTTTTTGATAACCGAGAGTAGTCTACGCATGGAGTGAATCAACAAACAAATTAAAACAGTTTTGTTCTTATTGGTTTCTGATACCAGCATGGAAAGTGCTGAACCCTTTTGATTCCAACAAATGCAAAGGGACTCTATCAGAGCTGTACCATCCATGACATGGCTCTTGCTGGAATGTTTTTAAAATAAATGCATACTGCTAAAAGCCAGGTAAAGGGGGGGACATTTTTAAAGTGAAGTACCAAGGCAAAGCTCATAATTTCTTGGCCCCAGTTTTTCAAATCAATGCCAACTACCTATTCAGCTGCTGTTCTAGGTTTCTAGGATATATGTAGTATTCTTGCACAGAACAGCTGGGCAGTTCAGAAATCTTACCTATTTTTTTTTCTAATTTTTCACTTTAAAGTTTATTGATCAATGCATTAGGAATATAAAGCATAAAAAGTAACAGTTTACCTTGATGGTCAGGCACAGACTGCAGAATCTTCTGGAGGACACCAAGACAGTGTTAAAGGTCAGCCTGCCTTGGCAGTAAATCAATGCATTTTTGCAAAATGATTGAGGATATCTGAAACTTTGTTTAGCAATTCTTTTCCTTCCCCCACTCTGAAATGACATCACTTCATTCTTTGCACCTAACAGGCAGTGCTGGTTTACTTATTCAGGTGATTTAAAAGAAAAAATGTGGGGGAAAAAAAAAAAAGTGTCCTAGTATCTAGAATGACCACAAAACAAATCTAAGCTATGTAATACACAAGAAGTTGTAAGGAATGTAGGTGTGCGACCTGTGGAGATCTTTTTTGAGAAGACCTGCTGTGTTCACTGGGCTTTCACCTGACTGTGACCAGGGTCTGCTTGAGTACAACCAGTTGCAGTGGTGATGCCTCGCCATTGGTGTTCAAGCACCAGGTGTTAGCACAGAATTTCTGTGCCTGATGCTGGTTTTTTATTAACTTTAACATGCACATAGTCTTGTTCTGTTGGTACCAGCCTTTCCATGGCATAAGTTTACAAAGCAATGCACTAGGGAAAATTGCTAGGAACAAAACTTCTTGATTTACCTTAATACAAATTCAGTCATTCATAAAACAACCAGTAACCTTCCGAACCTGTCACTCACCAAAACCAAGAACCACAGGTGTGCATGCAACTCTCCCCTGGGAAAAGGTAGACAAGACAAGGAAAAAATCTGCAGAAGAAAAAAACTAAACATAACAAAATAAAACAACTGATTGTTTTGCTTATAGTCCTTCCACAAAGTGTTTAGACTGAAAGACTGACCTCCAGGTGTGCGATACACTGCCTTCTGGGATATTTGCTCTCTGATCTTTCAGATTGGGGATTTGCTGGAGTACCCCATAGCTCCTCCGCAGCTTGCAGATGACCTCTTCTTGAAGGTACACCAGAATCTCTATCCAGTGCACAAGTCAGCTCCTGGCTTGTATGAAACCAGACCCACCTGAGACTTGAAGTGCTCCCAGATTCTCCAGTCTAGGACTGCATGAATGTCTGCATACCCCTCCATCTCCCACTTATCTGTAGCCAAAGGAAATGCGACATGACACAGTATAGAAAAGAATGATAACTTCAGGCATGTGGTCTATATAAGATTGGAGCTGCTGTAGCAGAATGTGGTTTTACCTATGGTAAATCACAGTCCATGTGAAAGTATCTGTGCTTATGGATTTATTAAATCTCAGTAGTGTTTATGTTGTGGGGAAGGAAGCACAATACCTCCTCAGAAATTTCTAAACAAAAATCAAAAGCAGTGTTTCCCAGCCTCCTGTCCAGGAGCCATTAGTCACTCATGCAGTATTAGACACATGACGAACCACATGATTGTAAACATGTTCTTTTATGGACAAAAGACTCGCACGTGCAAGCTAGCAAGCAGGCAAAGGAAATAGAGATAAATAAATGTAATACATGAAAAGTCTAATTTATTCTGATTTTCAGGAAATTTTATAAAGGGCCAAACAAATTGTTTACTGGTTTATTTCAAGAAAGGTGGGCACTGATTTGATTAAATAAATGTTGAGCATTTCTGATCCATAAAGTTCAGACTAGAAGGAGATTCAAAGCCTGATTCTATCCAAGGTCTGAATTAGGTCTGTGTGCACATCATCTACAATAAAGGCCTAATTTAAGTGTATCTACATATGTATAATAGAGTTCTTAAGCACTGATGTAGTGTCAAACTATAAAAAGCATAGACTGTGTTTATATGTTTTAATGTTTAAATCTATGTGCATTTGATGTTGCAGATTGAGGAGCAAGATATGGACAAACTCCCTCCTGCCAGAAATAGAAGGCAGTGTTCGTGATATCATAAAAAGAGAACAAGGCAGTATGATGGCTGGGTAACAGCCTCTGGAATCAGAGTTAGTTGAAATGTTAACTGAGTCATGTTCTTCTATTTGTTTAGCTCAAATGATACACTCAGTCCTGTGCAAGGCTGAGAAGACATGATCTTTGTCCTAAGGAACTTACCACGTAACTTGATGGACCAATGGAAGTATAAAGGCAAATTTATCAGAGAAAAATTAATCCTAGCGGGTTTTAACCTCCTTTGACTTCTTTCTTTATTCTCCCAGAACAGGGGTCTGGTGCTTTGGGGCTAGGAACAACTTTCTGAAGAGTAGCTTGAAGGAAAAAGAGTCCCTCCTTGACTGGTGCTATCATGTCAAGAAAAGGAAAGAAATGAGAAGAGAAAAGCTTGTATTATGTTTGGGCAGTAGCCCAGGAATATGTGGAGGAGGACTCTCATCCCAGCATACACTTCAGGCACATCCCCTAAATCTCAGTAAATTGTATCTGGGTTCTTATTTTTCTCAGTTGTAAAATGGGCTTAATTTTAAGGCATGACAAAAGCTCGTTCATCATCTGCCAAAAAGCACTTAGATATTGCATGGCAATAAGAGGGTATGTGCAGAGTTATTGGGATGGTTGATTTTATTAGTGTGCATTTTTGGCATTCTGTACAGGCATGAACCTCCAGCAGAAGCTGGAGCAAGCAATTTTTGCCAATCTAATCAGGAGAATGGTTATGGTTCATTTCCTGGGGCCTGAGGACCACACATACTATCGTAAAGGATACTGCCATTCTCCAGACTCTACTTCTCAGTTCAGTCCTTTGGTTCAACTTCTCATCAATACCTACTGCAACAATGCCCTTCTTAGAGACAAGCCTGGAGGGAGAACCTGAGCGTGAGAAGACACTTTCCCATATATATATATATATATACACGCACATATATATATATATATGGGGGAACATTTGTGATTCATATATTGCTTTCTATCTACACTTATTAGGCAGAATGAAATCCTTTGAATTTGTATTGGCTGCCCTTATTTCCACAAAGTTCATTACAATGGAAGCCTTCAATGTAGTACTTTATTACATGGGCATCTCTTTTAGAGCCCCTCTTTGGGCGGCACATAGGTGCACAGATGTAGGTGATCACAACAATCCCTTCCTGACTCAAGACTGATGAATCTCAGCTAGCTCTCCTGAAACCCATCAGATGTTTTGAGATGATTTTGTGAGTCTTTTAGTAATTACTTAGCTCTCAGAAATGCACAGAACTTTTTGCTTGTTCTCTGAACAAATCTACATGTATTGGTCTGTCAGAAGTAAAATCTTATGTGACAGGAGAAACCAAACACTTACTTTGGGGTGAAATTTGAATTTAATACTCCCTTTTTGTGACAGCTTGGCTTTATCTTTATTCTGATGTTGTGAAGAAATATACACAAATCTTTCAAAGAAATTATCACCTACTAATATCTCAAATAAAAAATTTTACCATAGTACATTCTGGGAATCGTGCCAGCTAATGAAACCTTTATTTAATACATCATTTTATTACTCTGCCACTTAAGTGCCACTTAAGATTTTAAAATAGTTGTTGAAAATGATAAGTTTATTGTACATATGCATATCCATTACTCTTTGCTACTACTAGCAGGAGTTTAACTCCATCAGCAAAGATGAGCCTAACTGTTGTGGATGTCACCACTAAGTCAGTCCAAGTCTCCATGCTTTATTTGGCTTTCTCTGTGGTCGTTAGATAAAAAGAAGGAAATTAATTCTAATCCATAATGATTCGGCTACTTCCAGCCTGTTTTTTTTGCAATCCTGCCCTTCACAAGTGATTTTTTTCCTGCCCACTTGAGTAATCTTGTCCATATGCAAGGGAGTCCCACAGATTTACTGGAATGAATTTTTCAAAGCAGCAGTCAGAGAAGAGGTATGAGCGGCGACCATTTTCACTTTCAAATGGAAGTGTGGCCCAGTCCAAGGGGTTTCACTTTGAATGCTGGGCTGTGGATGCCCTCTTTAGGAGTCCATCCTTACTACAGCTGTTTCTTGAGATGGACTGTAAGGGCAGGATGCTTCTCTCCCAATGAAGGTGTCTACAGGGCAGATGCCTTCATCCAAGCTAGTGTCCTGGACTCCCATTATAATCAGCATCGAGAGACTGGTGAAAAGAAGTGATTGTTCCACTATAGTCAATGTTGGTGCAGCCTCACCTCGAGTACTGTCTGCTGGTTTGGGCTTCACAATATAAGAAAGATATAGAAGTATTATAATGTGTTCAACAGAGAGCAACAAAGGTGAAAGAACTACAGGGCATGACTTATAAGGAGTGGTTGAGGATACTGGGTTTATTCAACTTAGAGTAGAAGAGATTGAGGGGTGACCTCATTGCTGTCTATAACTTCCCCATGAGGGGGAGCAGAGACGGAGGTGCCGATGTTTACTCTCTGGTGACCGGTGATGGGATGCAAGGAAATGGCTTAAAGCTGCTTCAGAGGAAGTTCAGATTGGATATTAGGAATAAGTTCTTCACTGAGAGGGTGGTTGACACTGGAACAGGCTCTGCAGGGAAGTGGTCACAGTCCCAATCTTGACAGTGTTTTGACAACACTCTTAGATACACGCTTTAACTATTAGTTTTTGTGGTGTGGAGTCAGGAGTTGGACTGGACAATCCTCATGAGTCCCTTCCAACTCAGGCTATTCCATGATTCTATAATTCTATGGCTGGCACTTGCAAGGAATGGTTAACTTCAGCCTAAAGTAGATGGCTAAAACAGGTCAGGTGCCGGTGCTTGCTGTGTCCAAGAAGTCCCTGTTTCTCTGCACCATATAGCAAAAGGGGGGTGCAGTATGTCTGTATTGCAGAGTCTTAAGTTAGAATTAAAAAGATCTTCATAGAGAATTACAGCTGGTGCAAGACATTTGACTTCTTCCTGCAGTTCTCAGACTTTTTAATTCATTTTTTATCCTGGAAGTCCTCTTTTACCTACTCCTCATCTTGACAGTGGTTAGACAATACAGCATGTACGTGCACTATTTTTTGCAGGATTTTCTATTTTTGTAAAATATGTTTCAGCAGAATTCCAATGAGAGAGTTTAGATTTGTGATCAACTCAAAACTGGTTCAACTAAGGGACTCACAGGTTAATCTGGATGATGACATATGTAAGAGTTAATTTATGATCTTGTGTTTGAGTTATTAAGAATAAAGTCTGTCTAGTTCAAAGGGGGGAAATCAATACTCTAAAATTTAGAGACATGTATTTTGCACAAGAGAATATACCCAGTATTGTCTCAAACATATTTAGAGTTATATCTAAAATGAAATTCTAACTTCTTGTTCACCTCTACTGCTGTTCATGTCTGGACTGCTATCTGAAAGATTGGATTTCAGAGATTCTTAGATTGAAATACATAATCTCAGAAGGTCCTAGTTTATCACCCAGTTTGATTTCTTGTCTCATTCCTTTAGTTTCCTAGCCTGTAGCCTTAATTATTGTATGAACAACACACACTTTGAATCCTCCCATATACTTTGATTCCACCTTAGCCTCTTTCAGTAAGCACTTTATATTTTCTGCCAAATAATTTTATTAAATATATGAATGGAATCCCATTCCAAACACAATTTTTATTGACATTTCCCTATTTAAGTCACAGCTTAAGACCTATCTGATAGGCTATGTTCAATATTTAGGCATCTTTAATGATTTTGCACTATATCAATTTTTTTATTCAATCTTTTTAATTTTAAGTATTTGACAGAAACTCTTTCACCACTTATAGCGACTTAAGAAGACTACCTTTTCCAAGCTTAACAGGTCTTCCTTACAGTGTGTGAGACTGAATTACTCCAAAGATCATTTTGGAAAATAAGGATTGTTAAAGAGCAAATATGAAAGCCTCAAGAAACTTATTGAAAATATTTTTCCTCTTGCAGGCTCCCAAGTGTAGTATACTTCTATCAGAAGGGGTTGGGGTTATGTCTCCATCACTCCTCTATTCTGCAGTCCCAGCACAGATTATACAGCACTGTGCTTTGAACAGGGAGATATAATTTCCTTCCTATATATTTTACGTCTTTCATTGTTTGATTGGAATGAAAGTAAGTTCCCGCTTTAAAAGTGTATAATTCACCCTTAAAAGAGTACTTGAGCTGAAATTTGATATACAACCTGCTGGTCAGGGAACAGACATGCTTTGCTTAGTACGGTGCTTTGTAGGTCCATGCAAAAGCAAGCTAGGCATTTTTGTGTTCATACTTTCTGTTTATATCTCTAGCAAAAAAAAAAAAAAAACCCAAACCAAAAAACCCTCTGTCTTTTTTCAGCAACGTAATACACAAATGAAGGGGAAATCTTTTTCTAAATGCTGAGGGGTTTATGCCAAGGACATAAGTTTAAGAAAAAAAAAGCCCAGTAAATTACATGCAAACTGGTTCCCATTAGATCTAATATAACGATCGAAATTTCAGTATATATGTAGTCTTAATTATGGTCCTTTAGCAACTGACTGAAGTAGTGACTGTGCAAGAACTATTTTACTGCTTACAGAGATTTGAAATGGGCTCAGCACAACAAGAGTTTATGTACTGTTGGATCTTTTCCGTCTTACAGTTTAATGACTGGTTCAGTGTTTAGTTGAGAAAATGCTGGCTGTTGCATAATAAAGGAAAATTTAAGAAGGAGCCAGTCACATGAGCTGTTGAGATATTAACCTATCCTGACGTCAGAGATGGTTGATCGTGTTCATCACTTCCTGGAAGAAACTCCTCTTACATGATTTCAGCTACTTTTTCTACAAAGCTCTCGAGCATTCGCTTATTCCTTTGTTGAATCTGGGCCCTGGCCTGGCCTTATCCCATTCCACTCTCAGGCGTGGGAGCATCTGATTCATACATTAAATTCAACTTTTTTTGCAGGCAAAACCAGAGTGTTGTAGGTACTTTTGTATACGTTAATTCTCTTTGAAACAGGAAAATTATTTCCAGGAGATTTTTCCTTGAGATACTTCTTTCTAATAGCTAGTGGCCTGAAGAATATCTAAGTCAGCGATATCATCCACCCTGTTCCCTTACAATTTCTTTCTGTTATCCGATACCTCTAGTGCCTGCTGAAGGAATCTTTCCTCTGGGTTCCTCTCTCACTGACTCTTCCCCTCTTTGTCTGTTGTTCCCTGCTCCGTAACTACTTCTTACTTGGGTCTTGGCCAGCTTGCTCCCCTATGATCTTCTACTTTCCCTTTCATCCTCATCCCAGACTGACTCTGACTCTGTGACTGCAAATCCGCTGACAGCTATTAAATATACAGCAATGCAAATCAAATCGCATGAGGAAAGCCCAGCTAATTATCTGCTGACTCCCTTGCTGGTACCAAGACTCAGTTTCTCTCATCAATCATCTCCAGGATTCTTCTGACTATCAGAGCCTGTTGTGCGTTAGTGACTCTCCTCCATGCCCTCTTTGCACACTATTCAGTCTCTTTCTTTAACCTCAGTAATTTGCTGAAATCTTCCTTTTGAACATTGGAAGATTCATGGATCCACTATTATCTTGAGCCAAGATACAGAAGTTCAGCTTGATTTACCTTCAACCTTCCTCGGCCTGTTTTAAATCTGTGGATGCACTCTCCATTCTCTGTAGTTTCTCATTTCACTGTTAAACCCTCCACTCGTTTGGAGGCTTTCCCTTGTCTTCAAATGCTGCAAGCTTTCTTGTGCACTTCGGGGCATTCGGTCAGCTTGTTGTTTTGCCTAATTGTTGCTGGTTTGGACTAAAATGCTGTTTCATTCTGATTCTTTTTCTGGTTTGGTTTTTTTTTTTTTACGTCAGTCCAAGCTGTGCAGGACAGAAGATCAGTGGTTTCTCCTGTGTAACAAGTGGTCAGACCCACCTAGAACCACAGATATAAACCTTGAGGCTTCCATTTGTATTAGGCCAAGTGAAAGGCAGCTGCTGATGGGATCTTTTGGCAAATTCCCCCAAAGACAGCGACATCCTAAAGCCTGGCTCTGTGGCTCAAGGGGCAGGCTGCTAGGAGCCTGTCGTTCCTCACCCAGGCAGACACTGCATGCCCAGGCAGATGTGCAGCCCTGGGGGATTCAAGGAGGCTGTCCCAGGGCTGGTGACACCAGGATTTTGGTGCCTGAAGGTCCAGGGTTGGGACACCGTCCTCCTGCCGGCAGGCGCTCTGCAGTCCTGCCTGGGGCTGTGGTTTTCTGAGCTGCCCACCGAGGTGTAACACGCAGGGCCAGCCCCAAGTTTTGGCTGTTCCCCTCGCAGTGGTAGAAGAAAGATGGACAGTTTCAGTAATGGCATGGCCCGGAGTGAATTACTGGGTACCAGAATACCATGTACACTGATTTAAGAACAACACAATCTCAGAAATTCTAGTTCAATGGGAATTTTTATGTTTCCATCGTAAGCAAAATAATATTATTGAAATCTTGCACGCAACAGGAAACTCCCCTTTTAGTGACTTTAATTGTCACGCAGGGTGTCAGCTTTTACATTTCTACTGTACATTTTATTGTAGAGTTATTACATTTTAATTCCAAGAGTTACTGAAGAAGCTTTTTTGTTTGTTTTTTTTTTTAATCTTTTCCACAACCTTTTGTTATCTTCATACAATGTAACAGGTAGATATTGTGACACTGATGGGCATTTATGGATGGCTGAGGAATTTGGCTTGATATTATTATATAGCTGCTAATATATAAACTGTGTCTGTGCCAAATGCTAGCACACATCTTTTGGCTAATCCTTTGTTAGGCCAAGGGAGAAGAATTGGGTCATTAAATCTTGAAAGATGACAATAAAAGCAAACCAAAAATATGGAAGAAAATATCCCTCCTGACAAATTTTCTCTCATTAGTCAGTAGAGATGGCAGGAGCTTGTATAAATGCAATTTCTACCATTAAGCTTGGTACTGTCAAAGACAACTTTAAAGAAGACCAGACCTGTCCAGGAAATGGTCTGAGGGTAATTCACACAGCAATGGGTGAGCACTGCCATGGCAGGGACTTCAGTTTAGTTGCACTGGATTTTAGCAAATTGGCAAGAAAACAAACTATAAGCTGTACCATTTATCTGTTTGTACACAATCCTAGATCATCCGAGAAGACTTCCCCTTCACCTATTTAATGTTACGGGAAAATGAGGGAATTGAGACAGGAAAACTGTGTTCAGAAACTATTCTTTTTGGTTAAATCTGTATAAATTTAATGTCTCTGCCACTGCCAAGCTTGGATTTCAGTGTATCTAAAATATGGATTATTTTCCGTTTACCACACTTCTGAAGCTCTGCAGAAAGTTCTTGGGGACTGATTCTGTGGTTCTTGGGAGACTGAAGACCCAGAGCTTTGGTGGATAAAAGCCTTCCAACTCCAGCCTTATATGGCTTTGTGTGTTGTTTGAACATTCCCTCTTGGGATTTCTTCTTCTTTCTCATTGCACATGTATACATTACGAAAAATAGAAAAAGAGTATAGCATTAGTTTTGGCATCACTGGAAAGACTTTCATTATGGTTGCACTGCTTGCAAAAACCTGCCAAAAGCCACAGGGAAGCTTAGTAAGAAAAATAACTCATTTTAGGTAATTAGCATGGGCCTGATACAAAACCCATGGAAGCCTATGGAGAGATTGCTACTGACTGCAGTTGCAGAAACCTTCAGACCAGAGTGGAAATTAATTAATCTGTGTTTTTCCTGGTCCATTTCTCAGGCCCAGGCACAGTTTCCCAGTGGTTTATAAGTCAGCTCTGGAAAGTTTGGCCGCTGTTTTGGAAAGTCTTTAATTTGTTTGGGATATTTAACAGCTTTATGTCCTTGAAAAAGCCCTTGACAGATGACAGAGGCATGTTACAGAGTTGTACCTCTTCAAAAGTCACCTGTAAATCAGGATCATATATGTAACCACACATATAATCTCCACTGGCGTGGCGCATAGCAATGTACCAGATGACTACTATGAATGTGACCTAGGCTTCTTTTAACTAAAGCTAAAAAAGCTGAGACCAAAATAGCTCTCAAACAGTTTCTACAAATCCTATATTTATCAGCTATGGTGCAGAATTATTTTTCATTATAACATGAACATGGAAGCTAGCTCTTTAAATAGGAAAAAAAAAAAAAGTCGTACAGCAAAGTTGTCAAAACATTATTTTTCAAGCAGTTTACCCACTTTCACCTAAGTCGTCAGTGGCTTTTTTGGGATTGAAACCATGATCTTCCTAATGTCTTACAAATAATCAACATAGGAGGAAAAAGAAATGTATCTGTGGAAATTCTTCTAGAGTTCAGATAGCTATTAATAAAATAAAGTCTTCATATGAATGAAAGCACTAAGCTTATATGCTACAGTAAAGACAAACTGGGAATATAAATTTCTGTCAGTAATTATTGAAGCATTGAGTATTCCCAGAAAGAAATCCACTACACTGTTACAGAGACTAAATAACATTTCAAAGTACTTTTAATTAGATTTTGTACTTAACCTCTTCTGTGACCAGTTCTTTGTAAATCCCTTTTATTTCCTGCTACCATGCTGTGATACTGCTTTCTTATGAATGAGAGACTGAGTAAACCAGCTGTGCTGAATATGTGAGTGATTAGGGAATAGTTTATTATAAATTACAGATTTGTTAAAGGAAAGTGGTCTATACCTGTTCCTAGGGCTTGAAGCAAGTATTTAAAAACTCCCCTTTTACCAGGTTCTACAACTTCACTAACTTTCAGGGCCCCCCCAAAAAAAATACATGGCTGACACTAGGGTGGAGTATTTTCAAAAACATCCACTTACATCAACTTTGCTCCTGGATTACCCTTTTATTTTAAAAGGCTTCTTTAGCAAAGTTTTTCTGCTTGTGTCTGAAATTTTCTGTGTATCTGTTTAGTCAAGAAATTCCTAAATATATCTGTAGAAATACGGACACTAATACAGACACAGAGCACTGTATTAGAGAGTTCTGCTTAGCTTCTTGCTCAGTGTGCTGGTGCCATTTTTGTGTGAAATCTAGACGTACAAAATTTCCTATTTTCTTCTCTACTTTTCCATTTCCATTCAAAGAAAGCCCAGCATTCTACTACTATAGTCCCAGTCAGTCACGCATTGTGGAGATACAGAGGCAGATGATATCAGAAAAATGAATCCACTACAAACCGAGTCTCCTCTAACTCTCTGGCAGGCCCGTGACAAAACTAGTCAAGGTAAGGGACAAAACAAGCCATCACAAAAAAAAAGAGCCGTGGCTCTACATAGCTTGAAATCTCTTAAATTATTTTTATTCTGTTCAACATATCAACATTTCCTTCTGTCACCACTGGCATTGGAAAAGAAGAAAATAAGCTGCATATGTCTTTGAAAATATGCTGACAGATACAGAACTGTTATGACTGAAATAAGTATAAAGCCACAATTATCAAACAAGCATCCTCAATCAATCCAAAGCTATTTCTGAAGACACAGCATGGCTGAACCATTCAGTTCCATCCGTCTTGGTTGGAAAGAGCCCTTAAGCTATGTTTATTCTAGTAAATTAAACATTCTAGCAAATTAATAGCTTTAGGAAATCTTCCTGAGGACTCAAACTCAATAGTTGATACGGTTGAAGTGCTAGAAGGGGTTTGGGAATGGCTGTGGTGTGGACCAAAGAGCACTCCCCCAGACAACTCCCTGGCATCTCTTGGGGGAATGCGTAGGTCACAGACACTTCCAGGTAGGCAGCTGCATAAGACTGCCCTTTTTTGGGTGACGAGACAGTTTAATATCATGGACATAGGCTACTCTATGCTAGTTGGCCTCAAAGACAAAAAGATTTCTGGGCAGGTTCAATTCATCACACTAAAGAAAAATCTTAGAATTTTTTGGTCTTGCAAATGTGTAAGTTACTCGTATGCTGATGATCTGACAGAGGTCTCGTGTCTCCAGCAGGTCCATGCCAAGTGACAGCCCAGATCTCTGCTCCCATGTTCTCTCCACCTGTGACAGCCAGAGTGCAAAGCACAGATGTGTGCATTTCCCCATAGAAAATCCAAGCCATTCCCAGCCTCCTCCTCTTATACCCAGGAGTAGATTCCAACTTTTGGCTGTCCAGGAGCCCGTTTTCCCCTTCACAAGCCCATAACTGAAAAGCCTGATGAGTTTTTCCCTTACTCAAAAAACTATTTTCCGCTACCGCTTGGGGAAGGTTTGAAGGTGTCTGGCTGCCTGAGCTGCCCTCTACCTGCAGGGGGAAGATCCCCAGAAGTCCTCCCTTCCCGCAGGCTCTCAGCTGTTCCTGGCTTAGCTCCCGTAGGTCCTGTTTCAAGCCAGTCTTTTCCCAGCTACTGTTTCCCGGGCTCCCTGCGGCTGCAGCAGCTGTTCACTTCTCTCGGTCTCCCTTTTTTTGGGTGAGGTTTGTCCTTCTCGCCAGCTGCCCTCTCCCAGCCCCCAGCCATTCAAGTCCCAGCCCTGCTCCCTTATTTATTCCTCTTGCGACCGCTTATCAAGCTGCCTTCCCTCCACACCCAGCCAGGAGGGCGCTGACTCTGCCTTTGCAGCTCACTCAGCACCCGTTGAACAACCCTGGCTCCCTTCACGTGTAGAGAAGGAGCCCGGTCATGGCACGACGTGGTCTTGTCCAACATTACACACTTGTCCGGCCCATTTTGTTTCAACAGAAAGTCCAACTGAGGGAACGGGCAGCTATGCAGGACACATTGAAAAATAATTTCTCTCTTTCGCATATAAACTTAAGCTTAAAATGCAGTTTTGCTTGTCTAAAACTTCGGGTAAAATGTAAAACTCCGCTCTAATACGCAATCTACCCTTTTTGGCTACCAGTATTCCACATGCCATCAGACATCTGAAGTTTGCAGTTCTGTTATTTTTTTTTAATAATTATAGCATAATTAGTGCAGATTCTGTGAAAATGTTATGCTGCAATAATGGACGTCCCATGAACTCAGTAAAAAAATCCAGGGAGCTTAGTTTTTAAGTGCTGCCACAGGAACAAAAAGGTGGAGAATATCTCAGAAAGCTGGTTCAGAAAAACAAAAATATGTTATTTAAGAAGGAATTTATTGTATGCTGTTATTTTAGGACAGAGTTATGGCTTTATCTGAAACAACTGTTTTTAACTTAGCATGTTTAGTTTTATTTTAATTTAACTGATTTCTTTGATTTGAAATGTCTGCTTATTTCAACTTTGCCCCATTCAACATCATTTTTTGCTGTAGTGAAATGTAACTTTAATAAATGGATCATCTTAATGATCAATGAATATTTCTGCAAAGGCAGTGTATCGTGTTTCATAATACTGTCTTCCAATGTCAGGCAAAACAAACTTTGCATGCAGCTCTGAAGTAAATATTAATTTGTTAAATCACAGTTGCTAACTTCTGGATGAAAAAAAAATAGTATTTTAGTCTTAACAGAACGTCAGTGACAAGTAACATTTACATTCCCTTCATAGGTAAATTTTTAAAAGACATACAACTTCCTGTTAAGGGTCATTTATAATTGAGAGATTCCTGAAATTAAACAGTTAGATGCAATAACATTTGTTAAAAGTTGAGAAAGAAATGGCAACTTGCCACATTCTTAAGATCATGTAATTGAGTGAAATCTGGAATTTAATACCTCAGCAGATGACAAGTTCAAGGATGACCCTGTTTTACAAAAGCCCAGTTGGAACGCATAAAGCCATCTGATTTTGAGTTTTCATGTGAAACATTTTAGAGCAGCAGGATTAATGAATGTATGAGAATGTGTCCTTGGATTAGAATGCATTCCTTTAGAATGAGTATAAGAAATATGAGAAATATCAAAAAGAAAACAAATGCAGCATTGTTAATTTCTCGCTATGTGATTGAAACACTTGTAACTAAGTGTCTATAATATGACTTCAGTAGTGGCTCATTTTCTCACAATGCACCTGCATGTCTTGGAAACAGTTGTAAACAGTACATGATTCTGCTAAGAGACGGAGCCCATAAACTGCCATTAAACTCTGCTTAGTCTTCTGTAAGTGCTGGTAGATTCCTCTTCTGGAACTAACAAGATAATAAATATAAGTCTTCTCACATTTCTAGTTTAGGCCACAGCGTTTTCTATCTAAGAACGGACCTTTGTAAGGAGATGAAAAATATCATTTAAAGGCATGTGGAATACTCATGAAAACCCATATTTGGTGAACAAAATAAACTGGAACTCCAGTTTAAATGCACACTACCATCACAGCTGCTACACAGGTCTTCATCTCCATCTTACGTTCCTTAGTTTAGTTGATCCAAGAATACCTGAAGAGCACAGGGAATTGGTGAAAAATATTTTAGATCTCTATTCTATTTATTACAAATAAATAAAAAAAAAAAGAAAGGAAAAAAAAGAAAAGAAGAAAGCTAAGCCAAAGCAAAGTTGTCTGAATTGTGAACTTAATTTAAGTTCACAGTTCAGTTCAAAGTGTCCCAGCTGTTCCATTAGATAATTCCTTGGCTAAAGATCACTCTGTTAATAAGAATTAAAAAGTTCACACTCTCTAATGACAAAGCATAACTACTGAAGAAAGAGAATTATTGCAAACATTCAAGATGTTTGAAGCTAACTTTTTCCCATTACTATATCTGCATCCTGAGCCAGAAAACAAACCATAACACGCTGTTGGGTTCAGCATTTTAGCAATTTATTTGAAAAAGAGGGCAGCGTCCGCAGTAGCAGCGCAAAACTTCTGCTGATTCTTTCAGCAGAAAATACTTGCTGTTTAAAGAGTTGAGGGCTGGACACTGCATTTCTTTAAAACTGGCAGGATGCATTTACTACCTCTTGTGATTGTTGTGGGTCTGATCATTCTGGAGTTTTTCCATTAAAGCAAAGTTCAATTTAGTAAAGCACTATACCAAATGCTAAATACCCTAGCTCTCAGAATCCAGTTCTTTGGAAAGACACTAAAAACACCTACATAGTGGAAAGAACAGGAGGAGTTACGGCATCATTGGCGGGCCATGACAAAAACACAGGTGGGTGTGTTGATAAACATGTTCAAGCTGCAGCTGCTGCTGGTTCTGATGGGAAAAATGCTGTTCTAGGGATTAGGAATATACTGTAATCATGCCAGCCAAAACATGCATGACAGTTGAAAAGGAAAAGAGAGCAGCTATATAAACGGCCACTGTAACCCAAGTGATTTATTTTAAATTTGCAAAAGAAACACCTTCTTTAAGCTTTTCTCTTTTTCCAAATGCCACTGTCTTCATAAGAATATGAAGAACAATCATATTTCATTGCAAAATACTTTTTTAGTAACTTGCTAGAAAATGATTTTAGCCCTGCTGAGATTTAATTTATAAAGTAACCTGAACTCCTGCTGAGTAGAAAACGTGTAGCCCTTTCTCCATTAGACTACTCAGGGAATAAGGGGTATTCATCCTGAGAAAGGACATCAGAGTCCAGTCTGGGGCATTTAGAAATGAAACATGTACTCCTTCTTCTTTTACCACTGAAGACATTTCATACCACATATGATATGCATGGCTGACATAGAGTAATACTATATCTACATTTTTCAAGCAGACAGAGAGTAGTTGATGTGGCCTTTTCCAGGGCAGATGTTTTCCAGATATGCTATTGTCACTCATTAAGATAGTAAGTAAGACTTGTATGAGTTATGATACGGTAAATACTATATATGCCAGCTCATCCATAAAATGCTATGGATTTCTCAGATAATTCTCCCTCTGGCTTGCTTTAATGCT
>NW_009650064.1:16331464-16357565 GCF_000708025.1 Charadrius vociferus
CTATATGAGAAACAAACTGGCTATCATTTTAATGCATTTTTTGCATAAAATGTATTTAATCTATCCTGTACCTGATCATAACCCTTCACCTATGTCAGAGGAAATGGAGAAAGCTGCAATACTTTCAGAACCCTAATTGCATTAGCAGGGGGCCTGGAATGGTACAAAAACACCAAATTGCTTGGTAGGGTCTAACATAGAGTGCTTTCCTATTAGCTGTCTTTGCCACAATAATGACTGCAGAACCATCTTACTGGCTTTTTTTTTTTTTTTTTTAATTTTATTCTGGGAGTGTTAACTTGTTTTCTGGATAGATTCTCCCACCTGCTAGGCTGGTGCAAGTATGTTCCTACTCCATAGAAATGCGAAATTCCTGTTCATTACGGTGGCTCTGCTGTCCAAATTGAGGCAAAATACAAATTTCCAACCCGCATTGTTGCATTTACAACCTCTGTGCTGCATCTAGAGTGCAAAGAGAGAAAAGTACTTAGTACCCCTGCGCCTAAGGGAGTCTTGGGGAGCTGGAACACACAGTGTCTTCAACGTGCTTTTGTAGCCTAATCTCTGAGGCTGCACAGCAGGACGGCATGCAGATGTGGCTGGAATTAATTTAAACACATTTTTTTTCCAGAGGGAAAGTAAAGGACTCAGTCTGTATCAGGGCTGGAGCTAGCAGAGAATGTAAAAGTCACAAGTGCATCAGAACCTCTCATGGATAAAGAAACACGTGGTTATGTCCTGCATCCCAGGTTGACTGTATTGGCTTTCACCAGACCTGGGGAGTTCGCACTTGGGCCAATTTCAAGGAGTGACTCAAGCCATTCTACTCCAAATCCCACCCCTTCTGCTGGAGAGCAGCACGTGGCTATGACTCAGAAGCTGAATTGCTAACATTTGCCTGGAAAGCTGTGAGGGGCGGCTACAGAATATCTTCTTCTCTCCTTCCTCCCTCCCTTTCTTCCTGTAGGAGATAACCAGTGGCTCAGGGCACTGTCTGACTTGGCTCCCCTGTCTTGATATTTTCCTCTTGCCAGAGCTAGGGAGGCTTTTACTGATGCTGTCCTGTAGGAGGGAAGGCTGATCCTTTGTCTGTCAGATTTTGCAGCTTTTTCTAGTCTAGATCACATTCAGAGCAAGCTTAGTTTTCAAAACATGGGATGGTATCCATCTCCCCTGAAATTTAGATGTCTCTAGGGTTCAGCCACCCACCCACTATATCCATTAGCTCTTTGTAGAGTCAATGAAGAGAAGTAAGGCCTGTTAAAGTGTCATTCAGCTCGCCTATTTCAGTCATCTCTTTTAGGATGAAAAAAAGGAATCTAAATGCAATTCAAGGTTTGTTATGCCCCAGAAAAAGCTGAAAACAACATAATCTATCTTCTTTCTTATTCACCGTTCCTTCCTTAAATGACTTCTGTTCTTCTGAAGTCTTCAATTTGTTCCTTCTTCCAGTGGTTTTTGCTCTTCCCTTTCTACTTCCTGAGCTTTTGCCTTCCCCTGGTACCACCAGTCCTCCTAAAAACATCTCCCTGAGTGCTTACAGCAATGTCTCCCAAGCATTTAGCTATTCACTGTTCCTCTCTCCTTCTTTCCCCATGTGCCAGAGCTCTGTTTCCTTACCAGGTCTTCAAACTGTTTTGCAAAACATCTCCAGATGTGTTTGGTAAATTTGGAGGGCCTGCTACTCCTGCAGTGTCAAAGGTTAGAAAAAAAATAAATCTCCTCATCACCACGTATGAGATTGGGCTCTTTATAATGACATGAAGTACCCCAGAGACTGGGTTGCTTGACTCACCTCTGATGCACACTTCATTGTCCTTTTTGAAGCTAAAATGAATGTTTTAGACAAGATCATGATCTGTTTGTACATTAGCTAAAGCATCTCTGCTAATCCAGTTTAAAGCACACCCATACAGGCTACCCAGAGAGGTTGTGGAGTCCCTTTCTCTGGGGATACCCAAAACCCACCTGGATGCATTCCTGTCCAACCTGCTCTTGGTGAACCTGCTTTGGCAGGGGGGCTTGGACTAGATGATTTCTGAAGGTCTCTTCCAACCCCTACCATTCCATGATTCTGTGATTCTGCCTTTCCAGTTTTGTCTTGCCCTTGCTGGATGTTTGTTCTTGGACAAACAGAAATTTAAAAAAATGGCAAAACTGGCTAGTCAAGAACTACTTATTAAGCATTTCTAATAAATATGTTTGTGCTCATTTGCTAGCCCTGTTTTTAAGCTTAGTAGGCAACGTAGAGAAGACACAGACTGCTTCACTTCATATTTAGTATATGGCTCGCTCCATGAGAGGCAAATGTCCTGCCCCACAGTTCCTAAGTAATAGAGGCCCACCATCCCTAAGTTATGAAAGGGATTGAAGCATATGTTACTGCCTTTTCTTCTGTTTTTTATTTCACTCAGACTGCAAGTCAGAAGAAACAACCAGCCCTTGTTCTCTTCTCCTCAACAAAAGCTTTTGGGCAGTGTTTACCCTGCAGTGCATTAGGCAGTCGAGAAATGTGAAATTTTGTGTATGTTTGTCCTGATATTACACTCTTCTCTAGAAATACACTTTCAGACACTGTCACAGAAAAATTACTGAGGTAGAGCAACTTACACCAGTTGTTGGGTCTGACCCAGGAGAGCACTTGTACGGTCTGGCCCTATGCAAGCACCCAAGCAGCATCAGAGGAAAAAGATTAAAAGCCAGCTGGTTGGAGTTGTTGCTTTAATATTAGTGTCCTCCTGGACAAGCAGAGAACATACTCTTTGCAGTACTAGATGTTTTTCAGGGGGACCACTAGATCTGCTTGTGAGAAGGAGCTTAGCTTGTTTGGTAAACCACACAAGATTCTTGTGAGACACCACATTTGTGATTCACAGGCACTCACATACTTTCTCTCTGTCATGGGCAGATGAATCCTCACACAAAATGTATGATACAGATAAGTCTTCAAAATCTGCAGTGCAAATTTTCTTGAAGTTTCTATTTAGAAAATTACTTTCCAGTGCAACAGCTCAGAGTAAGGTGCCCAGGCCAGCTGGAGTCCACAGAGACTTTGTAGGACATTTTTAAATGTGGTCATCTTGCAGTGTATTGTGGCTGAATTTTGTTAGGAGGCCCTTCCCACTCACAAGATCTCACTCCATGAATAAAATTCTGGATTTTCTGCTGCAACCTTTGCTGCACAGGAGCTGCAACAGCAAAATTTTCTTTATAACACCAAATGTTCAACCTGATCACAGCTCCTCTAATGTTCAAATGTATGAGTCTTATTTGTTAGGGATACTGTACCCAACACACTAAAATAACTTTGTTTACATGTGCATTCACAAGGAGCAAAAAAGTAAGAGAAGCTTGATGGAGGAGTTTGTTTTATGAAAAATCAAATCCACTCACTCACTGTAATTCACATTTTCAAGTCTGAAAATAAAACCTGAAGCTTAATTGTCGTGGTAGTCTTCCTTCCTCACCCTTGTTGCCATAACACACATCTGGCCGACAGGTGTATGTTCTCAGTATCTGGGTTTCCCAACATGTCACAGATCAAGCTTTCAGGATGTTTAATCACTGTCAGTATAGTCAGGCTCCATATCATCCTCAAAGGAAAATGTTAAGGTTATTATCTGGCATTTATTTTTCACATCAACTTTGAAGAATGTTCAATATATTGAACTTAGGTAATGCCTCTGCTTCCCACAGCATCAATAATATATCCTCAGAGTAAACACTAGATGGTGGAAAAGTCAAGTGCAGAATAGGAAGTGTTACAGATGCCCAAGCACATTCACTTTCTCTCTCTACATTATTTAATGGGGTTTTTTTATTTGTTTGGTAAACTAAATTATGAAGATAATAAATTTTGACTGCAAAATGACCATTTGACTCCTTGTTTCTCCCACAAATTTTCCCCGCTACTTTCATGCACTCAGCAGTGTTAGGTATGACACAGAGTGAAGCTTTATTGATGATTTTCATAATCTGGACATAACTTCTAGGCTCTATGCAATGCTGGCAGGCACAATTGGCTGTATGAGAAATAGCTGGTTGCACAGAAAAACACATTCTGCCAAATTTTCTTCTGGCGCCATTTAAATTACTGGAGTTTCCATAGGATAAACACAAAGTAGGGTGAAAAATCAGGTCCATCATTATAAATCTAGAAAACAGCTGCATTGCAGAATAAAATTAGATGTAGGGCTTGCTACTCACTTTGTTACATTATTCTAGCTATTTCTATAAGACAGTGCTCAAAATACATGACTGTGTTTACCCACACAAACATTGGATTGTGTCTTTGCGTGTGACTTTTGCGACATCAAAAAGTACGTGTATATTATTTTGCATGTGACTTTTGCGACAAGATATCAAAAAGTACGTGTATATTATTTTGCCTGCGTGAGGAGGTATCAGTGCACAAAACATTTTAATTAAGTGGGTTTCTGTGAAAATCCAGCACATATGGAAGCTCAGTGAAAATCATGCATGGTTTGAAGTTTAATTGAGCTCATTAATACTGTTTAGTAATGTTCAGTGCTTCCAGCTGTTTACAGTACAAGAGTTCAGATGTACCAAAGACCTAAACATCAACTAAACAATTCATGTTTTACCAGAGAATGAAGTGGTTTTGGAGTGAAAACATCTTTTACTAGTGAAATCTGGAGGCTAATGGTACTAAAGTGACAGGTCACAGAGTCAGGCTTTGTGCCACACAGCACGGTGATAAAACTTACATCGTACCCATTTATATTATGCCTATAGTAATTTTATTAGTAGTATACAAGACTTTCCCATATAAGAGTTAACCAACCGTATTAACCTCGAAAGACCTGCTTATGTTTGGTCAGTCTTTTATCATTATTTTTTTCAAGTTTCACAAGTGGGAACTACATTAGGAACAGTCTGAGATCAAGTTGCCTAAAAATTTTCTCCATTAAAAAGAGATATATTTTATTCCATTACAACAGGATAACCTATTCTTTTCTTTTGCCAAGTTGCCAGTCCCTGAGCTGCTAGTAGTAGTTTTTAATCAATAGGTCCAGGGTTGTAACTCAACAGATTCCTCTCACTGACAGATCCTGGATCTAACTATCTTAAAACTTCTGCTTTTCATTGTCCTGTAAATTATGAGTATTCCAGGCCATTCCTACTGTATGTCCACCTACTATGTCACATGCTCTCCAGCATTTACGGACTCTATTTTTTAATGTTTCCCTCAATTTAAGTCTCGTGAGATACAATCAATAAATTTTCCTTAATGGTTATACAAACAGAAAAGGTCTTGGCCATCTTCCAGGCTTTTCCCTGTTGTGCTAATATAGTACCTATTTTTATGCCCTTTCCCATTTCTCCATAAAGGCAGCCTTGTTTTCTAGCTTTATTAGAATTCATTAGACAGAGAAGAGATCAGGCCCTTTGAGATGGCCTTTCCTGTCATTTGAGTTTCTGTCCTTGCATAAGAATAGGTATTACAAATTGGAAATATAGTCCAAACTGGTGTATTAATAAGCCCTATGAGTCCTTTGATGTACCCCATTCTGACATGGGTTACCATTGCAGAGTAATTGGCCAGCAGCTGAATGCTCTTTTGTCTCTCAGTAAATTTACAAAAATTCTTGACTCTTTGTCATGGATGTCACCAAGGAGGCAAAGGACCTGCCACTTCTGTGTAAAGAATTTCACTACAGGAGGTGAAAAACAGTCTTCCTTTTTTTTTTCTTTAATTTTAAGTGATTACAGAAAATCAGGAGTGAAGGAAATGTATTTTTAAAATCCATCGTGTTTCAGTGTTCATCTGTGTTTAGCTGGAGTCACCATGATAGTGTAACAGGGAGTTAGATGTTAAAAAGAAACATACAGGAAGTGGAAGAAGGGACAGATGTCCCAGGAAGAATGTAGAAACACCGTCTGAGCATTCATGGATGGGGCCAAGAAAGCAAAAGCCCATCTGGAGTTGAATCTGGCAAGGGATGTGAAGGGCAACAAGAAGGGCTTCTATGGGTACAGAAGGCAAAGGAAAAAATGGGGACCCGCTGCTGAATGGGGCAAGGAACCTAACGACAACGACATGGTTCAAGGTACTCAATGCCACCTTCACCTCAGTCTCTACTGGTAAGATCAACCTTCAGGAATCTCAAGCCCCTGAGATCCATCTGAGAGTCTGGAGCATGGAAGACTTACTCCCCGTAGAGGATGTTCAGGTTAAAGAACATTTAAACAAAGTGGACATCCACAGATCCATGGGACCTGTTGAGATGTACCCATGCATGCTGAGCGACCCAGATGATGTCACCACAAGGTCACTCTCAATTACCTTTAAAAAGTCATGGTGATCAGGATAGGTTCCTGTGGACTGGAAGAAAGCAAATGTCACTCATATCTTCAAGAAGGGCAAGAAGGAGGATCTGGGGAACTACAGGTCAGTCAGCCTCACATTGGTCCCTGGAGGGGTGGTGGAGAAAATAATCCTGAACACCATTTCCAAACGTATTAAGGACAAAAATGCAATTGGGAGTAATGAGCCTGGATTTATGAAAGGAAAATCATGCCTGACTGACCCGGTAGCCTTCTACAACGAGATGACTGGCTTGGCGGACAAGGGGAGAGCAGTGGATATTTTTTATCTTGACTTTAGCAAGATTTCTGACCCTGTTGTCCACACAAACAAACTAAATAAATGGACAGTTGAGGTGGACTGAAAACTTGCTGAACTGCCGCATTCGAAGGATTGTGATCAGCAACACATACTGCAGCTGAGGTCAATCACTAATCATGTCCCCACGGGCTGATACTGGGGCCAGTCCTGCTTAATATCTTCATTAATGACCTGGAGGATGGGATGGAGCACACCCTCTACAGAACCAGTAGGAGAGGTTTACCTACCAGAGGGTCATGCTGCCATTCAGAGAGAGACCTGGGCAGGCCAGAGAAATGGGTAAAGCAGACAAAGCCAAGAGACAATGGGCACAAATTGAAATGCAGGAAATTCCACTTACATACAAGAACATCTTTTTTATGTGAGGGTAGTCAAGAGGAACATGTTGCCCAGAGAGGTTGTGGAGTCTCTGTCCTTGGAGATATTTAAAACCTGACTGGATGACTGGATACGTATCTGAGCAATTGCCTGTTGGTGATCCTGCTCTGAGCAGGGGAGTTAGACTAGGTGATCTGCAGAGGTCCCTTCCAACCTCTGTAATTCTGTGATACTGTTACTCATTCCCACTCATCAGAGTCTACAAATCTGCCAGATATGCATCAGCTACCACAGTGGAAGATATGCCCAGCTAAGCAATTTGTCAGCACTGTTTAAAAGATCTATTCATGCCACTATGGACAATTTCTATTAACAGCTGAAGGAGTCACCAACTACCACAGTGGAAGATATGCCCAGCTGAGCAATTTGTCAGCACTGTTTAAAAGGTCTATTCATGCCACTATGGACAATTTTCTATTAACAGCTGAAGGAGTCACCAAAGCAGAAAGTCTTCACCAGACTTTGTGCCTGCTATAACTGCCACAATTTATGACTGTAAGAAATAAAGAAGGAAAAAACTCTGTTTGATGTTTGCCTACAGTAGCACTGCTGGTCTGTACCAACCTAGGTCCAACGCTCCCAGTGAAGTGCAGCCAGCAGCAGTGACTGTCATAAAAGCTTCTCTGCTCTTATCTCACTGCCTCAATTTTAAGAAAAGGAAGCTGAGAAAGTGTGATTAAAGCACCGACTTCATGTTATAATAGCAAAGACTAAAGCATTAGCATACTATAATGAACAGTGCATCAAAAGAGTGCGCACTGTCACTAAGAAGCACTTTCTAAGACAATGTTGAGCAAATGATACGTCAAAACTGACATCTGAAGCATAAGCAGATATATGAGGGTGATCCCTTTGCTAAGGAAACAATTGCAACCGATTAAGAAACAGTTACTGCACAGACAGAAAAAGCTAACGGTTGTCACAGAGGTTAGAGGAATCATTGCAAATCATTTTGAAATTTATTAAAGACCAAGAGAGAGGAAAATCAGTTAAGTGCGATCTGCAGTTGATCACCTATCACAAAAGCAGTCAAGCACCAAATAAGCAAGACAAATCATGAACTAAGACTAAAAAAGAGAGCTGTTATCCTGGTATGTAACCAACTTGACAAAATTGTTCACTCAAGAAGGAAAAAAATATGTTTCTTTATTATACCCCCACTAATCAGATAAAATATTTTGTGCCAACAACAAAGCACTGGCTCCTTTAATTGATTAATAGATATTCAACTACAGATAATCTTATCTCTAAGATAGGGTGTCTCCTGAAACCATTAAAAATACTTTCAAGCCAGAGAACTTCAGGACTATATTTTTATTATATTAATGTTATGAATCATATGATCATTGCATTTTAAACTGCCTATCAACCTTTGTTGCTGTCTTTTGTGCCAGAGCAGGACATGTACCCTTAGTGACAACTGGCCACAAAGACATTATGGATGATATGTCTACCTTGACTTCAGCAAGGCTTTTGACACAGTCTCCCATAGTATCCTCATAGGTAAGCTTAGGAAGTGTGGGTTAGGTGAGTGGACAGTGAGGGGGATTGAGAACTGGCTGAACGGTAGAGATCAGAGGGTTGTGATCAATGGTGCAGAGTCTAGTTGGAGCTTTGTAACTAGTGTTGTTCTGCAGGGCTCAGTACTCGGTCCAGTCCTGTTCAATATATTCCTCAATGACCTGGATGAGGGGACAGAATGTACCCTCAAGAAATTTGCTGATGATACAAAACTGAGGAGTGGCTGACACGCCGGAAGGCTGTGCTGCCATACAGCGAGACCTGGATGGGACGGAGAGTTGGGAAGAGAGAAACCTTATGAAATTCAACAGGGGCAAGTCCTGCACCTGGGGAGGAATAACCCCGTACACCGGTACAGGTTACCGGCTGACCTGCTGGAAAGCAGCTCTGCAGAGAGGGACCTGGGAGTCCTGGTGGATCACAAGTTGACCATGAGGCAGCAATGTCCCCTTGTGTCCAAAAAGGCCAATGGTCTCCTGGGGACCATTAAAAAGAGTGTGGCCAGCAGGTTGAGGGAGGTCATCCTCCCCCTCTACTCTGCCCTGGTGAGGCCACATCTGGAGTACTGTGTCCAGTTCTGGGCCCCCCAGTTCAAGAAGGACAAGGAACTACTGGAGAGAGTCCAGCAGAGGGCTACAAAGATGATCAAGGGAATGGAGCACCTCTCTTATGAAAAAAGGCTGGGAGACCTGGGTCTGTTTAGCCTGGAGAAGACTGAGAGGGGATCTTATCTATGCTTATAAATATCTAAAGGGATATGAAATATGTCAAGAGGATGGGGCCAGACTCTTGTCAGTGGTGCCTGCGACAGGACAAGGGGCAACGGGCACAAGCTGGAACACGGGAAATTCCATCTGAACATGAGGAAAATATTCTTTACTTTGAAGATGGCAGAGCACTGGACCAGGCTGCCCAGGGAGGCTGTGGAGTCTCCTTCTCTGGAGATGTTCAAAACCCGCCTGGATGCACTCCTGTCCAACCTGCTCTAGGTGATCCTGCTCTGGCAGGGAGGGTGGACTAGATGATCTCTGAAGGTCCCTTCCAACCTCTACCATTCTGTGATATTTCTATGACCAGAAACCTTGTCCTATTTGAATTTGATGGGAGACATCACTTGAGAGAACAAACTAGATTATTCAGGTTTCTTGTTCTTCCAGCAGTTAGGACAATGCAATCCAGGATAGTTTGGTGAAGCCAGGAAAGAGTCAAGGGTTTATTTAACTGAGAGAAGAAAAACAGAGCAGGCTTTTTAAGCTTTGGCTTGCCATTTTAATTCAGTACTCTGTGCTATTTTATTTTAATTGACTAAGAGATGACGCCATGTGTTGAAAAGGGTTGCATGTGCCATCACAAACCTTTGCTGATGACAAAACGTTTTGAAGACTAAGTCTACTCTTGGGGTCCAAACCAGCTCCTGAAACCCCACTGACAAACAGAAGTGCACATGTCAAAGATTCAGTATGGGAAGAGTGGTTTTAGAAATCTTTCCTCTCAGCCAAGTTCAATGCAAGTGTATATTGCAAAAAGGGAAACCCAGCTCCACAAGAAAAGCTGCATCAAGCTCAGAGACAGTATTCACCCTGAGGATCCATCAGAATCTGTATAAATGCAGCAACTACTGCTTGTGTTTCCTGAAGAGCTGGTTTTGGTGTCCATACTGGCTGGACCTGACATAGGAAATTGATTTCTGGCAAGCCATTTGTTTTAACCCCAGCTATATGGCCAGGCCAAGCCAAATGTAAATTTTTCCAATCCAACAAATCATTTTTTAATTTTGAAGTAACGGGAGGAAAATTCATCTTATGAAACTGACGGAGGTGAGGAGAAATATTGACTCTTGAGTCTCTCATTTGTTTAGACCACACAAATGCAAACGTATTTTACAGCTGTTTAATCATGGCTTTCTGTATTTCATATTTCATACTTAACATAACACATTTCATAAACTTATATCTGGTTGAATTTATTAATTTCTTCCAGAACATAAATTGTAGGTTTTAATGGATAGATAACTACTAGTAGTCCATCAACTATATGTAGGGCAGACCTATATAAATCAGGCTCATTTTGTGCCTTCAGTAAAGGTATTGACCACCAAGAGAAAACAGATAAAGTGGGTGGAGATAGGGAACAATACTGTTCAAGTCCTTTCTGTGGTTGCAGTTCTTAGGAGAGTGTTCCATTAATTCTTATCCAAAGAAGTAACAGAATTGTACTTATGCAAGTCACCCCACAAATCTGTTCCCTCTTTTAAGAAGACTGCATGATTTAATATTGATGCTTTTATTGTTTAATGGTAGTAATAAATCTTTGTTTGCTTCCCCATCCCCTGCAGCCATACATTATGAACTACGTGCCTATAAATATATGCCTATACTTGTCTAATGTTACCGTGCAATTCTTTCATTGATCTCTTGGATTGGGCAGGAATTTTATGGACTCTAGGATGCCCAAGCAGATTTGTGAGGATAAGCTCTTCATAAGAAAAGTGCACACAGCAGTGCTACAGAAATTAAGTGCTGAAGAAGGTGGTATTAGACACCCTCCTGTCCATAAGTGTCTCCCTCCTTGCCTCCGAAAATATATATTTTTATTTCTAGTAGTGCCTCAGCACCAGACGTTCTTTGCTTCTTGTTAATTATTATTATGAAAAAAATCCTGAATAAATCATAAGGGGTGAAATGAACAGCACTTTGCAGCACTCACTGGGTAGCACTTTGTAGTGGTAATTTCTAAAAGCCGGTCTCTGTCTGAACAAGATCCGCAGACTACTTTTCAGGACTCCATGAAAGATGACTATAAAAAGCCAGTTCAGCCATGGTGATGGCATGGAAGGTTCCTCAACACTTTTTATTGCGCTTTCATTCCTTCTCTCCTGAATTGCCATGGAAGCCTCCTTCATCTTTTTAAGAAAGCTTTTGGGAGGACTGTAGAGGTCTTCAAATTTACTGCTACCACCCAGGAGACTTTCGCTCAATAATTAATTGATATTTCTGAAGCTACTAAAAATTTTCCCTTGGATTAACAAAAACTTTCCTGTAAACTTCTTTGGTGAAGATCTGACTGCAGTAAAGCAAGCTGCAAGAAGAGCATCTACTTTCTGTTTCAGGTGTTTTTTTTTTTTCACTTGTTCCATAAGGTCATCTTCCAGATTTGGGTGCCAGGAGTTTCATGCTAGGTCACAGAACTATCTGTGCTTCCAGATCCAGAGCATCCCATAAAAGGGAGTAATGCAAAATCAGCGGGCTTTGTCTTGAAAAGTTGTGGTCAGGGACTTTCTGGGGCTTGCAATACAAAGCCTTAGCTGCTGAAAATTAGAAAACAGCTAGTCTTTACGTCTTCCTAAAAATAAAGTATTTTGACATCATAGGCAGAAGAGAACTAGCTGCAAAACAGAAAACAAACCATGTAAATGATCCTCCATGCACACTAAAGCATTTGGATCTCAGTGTGTTATCCCCTGAATTGCAAAGCTCAGAGAGTGACAGAAAACCTCCTCCTACCTGCCGGGAAAGACATGTTGATGGCAACACTGAGTGAAAAGGCAGCCAAGCAGCCTGGGCCTCTCAGACACTGCTGGAGCTTGCCAAACTCACAGAGTGGCTGAAGGTGTTCAGAACAAAATCAGGGCCAGAATGAAGAATAGTTACTGCTTGCCTTGTTTCTAGATGAGTCTCCAGGAGCGTGCTTACTGCCAACTTACTTGTATATGAGAAATACAGGTTTGAAAGAGGATGGCTGGGAGATTTTTTGGTTCTGACATGCCTTCATAGCCTATGCAAAAGAGAGATACTTTTTATAGAATGTGTGGTTGATAGTTTCATACAAGAAATTGTATTAACTGGGTGAATGAATAAGGATTTGTACATATAAAAGATCAGCCACAGGAAATTCAGATGTCCCCACTATATAGAAAATTACTTGATTCAGAAATGGACTTTTCTTCCTGACCTTCTCTATAAACCCATAAGCTACCTAGGCAATGGAGTAAAAGTGTTTACTTTTTCTCTTGATTTAATAACCTCTTTTTAATAACAAAAAAGCACCCCAAATATTTCAGCATTTGATTGATGACACTAAAGTTTTTGTGAAGAAACTTCAATTATAGGTGTCTTCAGGAGGACAAAACTGATACACTAAATCCTTGAAAACTGTTTTCTAGAAACAAGTGGTCAGCCAATGGCAACAAAAACTATAAAATAAAAGAATGTTTGTTGATTTAAAATAAATCCATCCACTGAAGACTGTACTCTTGTTTTCAACAGTAAAGGAAGATTAGTAAACATTTCAGTGATGGGGGTGGAATCTTCAATTTATACAGAAACTTCTTGGCTGATGCTGGTTAAACGGCAAAAGGGATTATGCAAATGAAAGTATATGGTCTTTCTATATGTTTTCAGAGCCAAGACATAAACTGTGTTTAGGGAAAATACATTTTTTAAAACAGTTTATGGAGTAATTTCCTATAATAAAGCCACTATAGAAAAATTATCCAAACTGTTGGTGATCCTGAAACTCTGTTCTGGGTCATTGCCTTTGACTGAAGTGTGACTTTCTGGAATTTGCTTGCAGTGCATTGTGTCCTCCTCGAAAAGGTGGGGAAATCCAGAGGTGGACGTAATTGTAACACCAAGACAGGCACATAATGCTGTCATCTCTTGCTTTTCAGATGGCACAAAATGTACACTGCAAAGTTTGATGCTAATGCTAAGGGATTATAACCCACAGGACAACAAAGTGAGCAGATCCAGTCAGCATGGGTTTATGAAAGATAGGTCCTGCTTGACTAACCTGATCTTCTTCTGTGACAAGGTGATCCGCTTAGTGGATGAAGTAAAGGCTGTGGATGTTGTTTAACTAGACTTTAATAAAGCCTTTGACACCATATCCCACAGCATTCTCCTGGAGAAACTGGCTGATCATGGCTTGGGTGGGTGTACTCTTCACTAAGTAAAAAACTGGCTGGATGGCCAGGCCCCAAAAGTTGTGGTGAATGGAGTTAAAATAAGTTAGCGGCCAGTCACAAGTGGTGTTCCTGAGGGAACATTGGGGCTGGTTCTGTATAATATCTTTACCAGTGATTTGGACGAGGGGATTGAGTGCACCCTCAGTAAGGTTGCAGATGACACCAAGTTGGGCAGGAGTGTTGATCTGCTTGAGGGTAGGAAGCCTCTACAGAGAGATCTGGACAGGCTGGATCGATGGGCTGAGTCCAATGATACAAGGTTCAACAAGGCCAAGTGTTGTGTCCCGCACTTGAGTCACAACAACCCCGTGCAACACTACAGGCTTGGGGAAGAGTGGTTTGAAAGCTGTCTGGCAGAAAAGGACCTGGGGGTGTTGGCTGACAGCCAGCTGAATATGAGCCGGTAGTGTGCCCAGGTGGCTGAGAAGGCCAATAGCATCCTGGCTTGTATTAGAAACAGTGTGGTGAGCAGGACTAGGGAGGTGATCATCCCCCTGTACTGGGCATTGCTAAGGCTGCACCTCAAGCACTTTCTTCAGTTTTGGGCCCCTCACTACAAGAAAGACATTGAGGTGCTGCAGCATGTCCAGAGAAGGGCAACGAAGCTGGTGAAGGGTCTCGAGCACAAGTCTTATGAGGAGCAGCTGAGGGAACTGGGGTTGTTTAGTCTGGAGAAAAATACGCTGAGGGGAGACCTTATTGCTCTCTACAACTACCTGAAAGGAGGTTATAGTAAGGTGGGTGTTGGTCTCCTCTCCCCAGCCACAAACAACAGGAAAAAAGGGGACATCCTCAAGTTGCACCAGGGGAGGTACAGATTGGATATTAGGAAAGATTTCTTCACCGGAAGGGTTGTTAAGCATTGGAACAGGCTGCCCAGGGAAGTGGTTGAGTCACCATCCCTGGAGGTATTTAAAAGATGTGTAGACCTGTTGCTTAGGGACATGGTTCATTGTTGGAGTTGGCATTGCTAGGTTAACGGTTGGACTCAATGATCTTAAAGGTCTTTTCCAACCTAAATGATTCTATGATTCAATGGCTTCTGTCTCAGATGACAGCTTGAATGGGGACTCAACAACCAGCTGTCTGTATGTCTTCTGTCCAGGGCTGGGTGTGACAAATCCACTACACCAGTCCCACTTAACTGGAATGCACATTCATAGGAAATATGGCACACAGAATTTACTACATATGCCCAATGCAGACTACACAGTATGCACATATGATTTAGTGTTTTCTGCAGTAGCCTGGGTCTCCTACAAGCTTCTAAATCCACCCTTACTCTGCTTCTAAACTACGGAAAGTGATTTGTCACCCTATTTGTTTAATTAGGCTTTGCTGCAGAATACCGGGATGGTAAAAATGTACGTGAATTCCAAAGTCAACTTATGGAAGAGAAATTTTTCAAAGTCCATTACATTTAAAGACTAAATGTCTGGCTCGGAAAATTACTGAAACTCAAATTATTGGCTCTTGAGAGAGATTTTTGAGGAATATCACCATATTGTTGCCCTTTACATATGCTCTTCTAGACACTTACTGTTAGCCACTAAGACAGGACTGGATTGAATGGACCTTAGGACTCAATATAATTATTCTTTCTCGTTAAATTCATTTTTTATGTGCTTAAAAAGCAAGACTTGGAGAGAGGGAGTGGAATATGCTATCCTATTCCTGGATACTTTATCCTTCCTTAATTTATCTTAAAAAGGATATTATGGATGAAGATGAGTACCATGGCTGCTTGGAAAGGGCAGTCAATACTGTTTTGTTTAGATAAAATTATTCAGCATAGCAAGGACGAGGAGAGGAACTGAAAGAAAGATAAAAGTCAAATGTGGGGTTTTTATTGTATAGCATGCTCTTCTCCAGTTTTGATGTTCATGATAGAGTTCTAGAGACACAAAGGACATGCCATAAAGGCTTCTCTTGTTGAACTCAAATACAAGGTACAAGCCCTAAGCTGTCACTAATCTTTTGCCTCTGCTGAAAGGCAAAGTTCTCCTGAAAAGAAGGATCTTACTAATCATATTTCATTTCCTGTTCAGGCATGGTATCTGTTTCTGCCTAAATGTCCCCAAGCTTCAACATCTTATTCATCTATAGAACTCAAGGGGAGGAAAATAATCACTTCTGATGCATTTTTTTCCTCAAATACATACACAGAGAAAGAAATGGATGTCTGTGCAGTATTTCAGTATGCTGCCTTATGAACACCTCCAAAATGTCGGCATTTCATGTAACAAATTTAACAGGTGACATCTTGACCTATAAACTATAATTCTTGCCACTTACTCTTAAACATTTGAATTGTGATACCAAACCTTGAGATGGCTGAAATTAGGTGAGATTAATTCTACCCTAAACAACGTTTATGCTAATTTATCTACATCTCAAATCCTACACATAGCTAAATGCAGAGGCGCTAGCTATGTATCTTGCACAAGTCCTAATTTTGAGGTAAAGAGTGGCAGATCTGGATCTTGGGCATGACCTTATTCTGGTCACTTTTGCTGGATTTGCTCCAGACAGATGCCAACTATAATTTTTTTTTTTTTTAATGTATCACAAAACCAAAGAGAAAATTATTTACAAATTCTTGAAATGAAGTTTCCCTTTGGATAGTTTTGTTTTAATGTGTATTTCTTCACTGGAAAACTTACCCACCATTACCACAAGTGACTACTTTGATTGCAGGCACACTTAAGAATTGGGTTTTGTACTCATCATCTATCTGCACCATAGTTTGGCATCAGCTGAATCTTATCTTGTTAAACCTTTCAAATGCTTTTGATAAAAATAATCGTTGTTTCACTAAAGGTATCAGAAGGTATGTTTCGACCTGCCTTTCAATGTTTTCATTTATGCTGAGGATGCAGGCGTTGATCAATATTAATGTACAGTTGATATATTTGTTCCAAACCAATACATAATCCATCCAAGTCCTTACCTTTCTGTCATTATATCCATTTCATAAGCTTATGAGATTTCCAAACACTAATAACAATCTTTTGAGGCTACAAAAATCTCTACAGCATTTGCTCTGTAAGTCCAGTCTCTGTTTAGGATAAATGCTTCAGAGATACTAGCTTTTGTGATGTGAAGCTTTTCTTTCTGAAGTCGTATGATAAACCATACCTATACCCTTCTTATTGCCTCCTGACATGCTCTTTCAGAAAAGCAAGTTGAGCATTTTGGTCTCACATCTGATTTGTCTTTCTGCAATGTGATAAGTAACAACAACCTTGAATATAATAGTTACATCTTCAAAGGCCTGTTAGTTCGTCTGTTTGTTCCTTTCTGCTTGGCTGGAAAATAAAAGCACAATTTTTTACTGGATTGTGTTGTCACAGGTCTTTTAAAACCACCTTTTTCACTCACATAAATGTTCAGTGCTTGAACGACTGATTTTGTGCATCTGTAGATTTTTTATTACCCATATTCTACTACGACTCTGGAAATCTGATGAACTCACTGAACCTGGTGAGCATTCCCCCAAGTACAGCAATAAACTATCTGCTGTATCCATGCCCCACCAGTTCCCCATAGACCTGGAGTTACTCATCTTTCACCTTATTCTTTCATTTTTACACACAGCAGCCAAATAATGCAGACCTTATTTTATATCGGGTCTATATATCAAGCGCTCACAAAAGCAGAATGCACAGCAATAAGATCAGGACAGCTCCGGCCAAAGCACTAAGTTTTAGGCCATTTTCTCTGTTTTCAGAGCCTTTCTATAAGCTAACAGACATAATATGGAAATTAACATAGGAGCATTCTCAAAAAGTCAGAAGTATTTTGTCTTTGCTTTTGTATGTAATCTTGTGTAATAGCCTTTGACTCTTGCTTTCTAAGCAACTGTGGCATTTCTCCAAGAACAGTGAACACCTTGCTCCTAGGATGAATAAACTTGACAAAGAAGATATTCAGAAAATGGCTATGTCATGAAATACGACTTTCCCTGCTTCAAGGTTAGACAATTTCCATGTTTTAAACATTTTGTCATTCTAAATATTTCTGGTTTTGTGGAGAAGAGTATCAGCTCACCAGTTCACCTTTCCTCATTCAGCCAACACTATGAAGATTAATGTGTTTATCACAGGTCCAAACAATCTTAATTGTTTTGCTTTAGAGACTTTAAACCAACACATAATAAAAGCAGACTTGCCAGAAGTCACCTTCTTGAAGTTGGTAGATTGGATAGCGTATCCAAGAAACGGGGCAAATGCTTAACAGATCTCATTCCTGTCTTGTATTCGAAGTTTGTTCAAAGTAAATGTAGAATTGGCTAGGAAAACTTTTATTCCAAAATAGAAAAAAAAAAAAGAAAAAAAAAATGAAAGAAACTTACATAGATGTCCATACAAATTAAAGAATCTTCTCATCTTTGATTTATCTCCAGATGCAGTTAAAGCTGCTAATTAAGTTTTTCGACTTAATGGTGAGTGTGTGTGAAACCTCATATTCCTGAGATTTCTAAATCTTGGGTTGGGACAGGGGCAAACAATTCGCTGTATCTCCATTGGTATTGGGTTGAAACAGGAAACGAATCAGTTTCAGATAACCTCGTAATTTGGATCAGATGATATTAAGATTGTCTGTTTAAAGTTGTGTGTTCAGGAGTTTCAGAGACTTTAAGAAAAATACTAAGATAAACATATAAAACTTATAATTGCGTTAGTGTGTAAGTCACTTCTTGCAAGGTTCTTCTAATTTACTTGTAAGGAAAGTGCTAAGTTGCTGGTTTTACTTGGAAATATGGGGCAATGAATGTACAAATGAGTAGAGCACCATGCTCTTGAATAGGTAGATCAGCTGGATTTCCTCCTATTTATAGTCAGTTTTATTTCTGGTGATTGCTTCATTGCATTGTTTGAATAAAATAGATGTATACATTCAGTCTACATGTACATAGATCAAAAAGAAATAATGCTTTGCAAAATAATCATAATGATTTTCTGGGAGCTTTATTTCCAGATGAGTGGGCTGCACTAACTTTTGCCTTGTCAATCACGTTATCGTTATTGTGCCCCTTGGCACGTTGCTCCACTTGCAGCGGAGCAGTGGCAGCGTGTAAGGCCATGTTCTCTTTTTGACCCTGTAACATAGAATATGACCCTGATTCATGAAGCCAAACCAGCATCTTATTGTTTTCGGCATCCGTTGCATTATGGCATCCTGGCATCCTGACATCTCATAGGGAGCTCAATACCGAACCGGCTGCCTCGTGGTGAGGCGGTGCAATCGCAGCCTAAGAAAGAGGGAAGAAGAGAATTGTAAGTAATACCCAGCAAGTAATAATAGTCAAGGTAAGTCAACTGTAAATGTACTTTCTTTTAGCTATCAATTATGAGCAGGTTGCACTTGCACTTGGTAAGCCAATTAAGGTGAACAATTCAACAGTTAAGTCTTAAAGCATGCTACGCAGTATCCTACGGCAAGTGCCCACGAGATTGGATAACAAGGCCAGAAAGCCACTAAGTTGGTTCCTGGAAATCTTTCCTTAGAAATAGTCGACTAGTGGGATAGTAGAAATGCAGTAATTAGGACTTAAAGGAATTCTGCAGTAGCTACTATGAAGATCCAATTTCATCTTACAGTGGGCAACACTACTTTTGATAAGGCCCTGGGTGCTTTCTGAAGTAATCTTTGTCTTTTTTTCCCCAGCAAAAGAATGACAAAATTAGGAGAAGCTTCCTTACCAGAACATGTATCTCAGTCTGTGCTTGTTTCCAAAGACACGTTAGTTAATACATACTGCTTTATATACTGATAACCGTCTGAGTTATGCTAAGTATACCTGAGAGAGAATTTGTAAATGTCCCTAAACCCAGGTGTCACATAGAAAACATCCTTGAGAGAGGACCAGGGTAGTCTCACTCGCAGAGGGACTGTGGAATCCATTACTGTGTATTTTTAGCTGCATCAAGAGATCCTTAGTCAAGCACTCTTTTTTTTTTTTCCAGGTTTACGCCAAATGCAATTCTACTTATTTTGGCGTGAATGTTCCTTATTTTAACCCAGGGTCCACAGGAAAAGTCCTAGACATTGTGAATCTGATTTTCAATTTGCATCACCGTGTCATCTCAGTTAAAATTGACAGCTTTGTGATTTTTTATGCTAGTTGATGACCTTGCTCAGTAGTGTTGTCATTTTTCTTTTCACAGGCATCCATTCAAAATACAAGGTACGCCTCCAATTTTGCAAGATTAGGTTAACTGCTCTGTTCAATTTTAAGCAGTAATTCTGAAAAGGTTTTTGTATGATGTGTACAAGTTTCCTTTTCTAGCACAGGTTCATCCTTGCCAAGAACCCTCGTATTGATGGAATAGACATTTTGCCTAGCAAAATGCAGATAAATCCAGATCCATTTTATTTTACAACTGCCAAATCAGACAAATCTACCATGAAAGGAAGAATGGAAAGTATATTTTGTAATGCTGGTCTGCTCTTGATAATTAACTGTTAACATAATTCAAATTTGATAACCACGGTAAAATAAGAAAAGGTAAAGGACAAAAGTCTGACCTCACCTGTGCCTGCTATGAACTGTCAAAGACAGAAGGCAGAGTTTAAAGGTCTGTGGAGTAGAAACAGATCTCCAGTTCCCAGTGTTACTGGTTTAAGAGTTGATATTCTGCTAAAAGAGATGTTCTACATGATTAAATCATCTGGGGCGTGTCTCCTACAAGTCTGATTATCATTATCTGAAATAGGAATAGATTTTTCTAAAAATGAAATTTGCTCCTGAAGATAGAAATGCAAGACAGAAACCCTCTCTAAAGGGTCACCATTTGAGTTGTGAATATGACACTTACGACTACAAAAGCTTATTTCACTGTTGTTCATAATGTATGGGTCCAGACATCCATTCTCTTTTTCAGGTCTTATTCCTTGTCCTAAGCAATAAATAAATCATAATAATAATTTTAAAAAAAGACATGAATATAGATGTGATCACAAAATAAAAAAGAAAAAAGAAAACAGACCATAAAATAACTTGCAAAAGAATTCAACTTCAGCCATCAAGAAGTATCTGCAAAGAGCAGACTGTAAGACTGTGACAGGAAGCAGCCTGGGAGACTCTGGAACATTTTAGCTACTTAAAATGTAAAGCGCTACTACAGTAATGAAGTGTTTTCAGATGTAGGAGCACTTTTTAGAAGTACTGTGAAAAGAACAATATTTCTGGTTTAATATTAGGTAGGATATGGAAACAAGCATTCAGAAAGTGGGAAACTTGGTGTTAAAACCTCACAGCTGAGTTCTTAACCTAACACTTTAAGCTCTTCCTTTTTAAATATAGACCTACCTATGTATGTCAAGAATGCATACTAGAAGAACCATGCCTATTACATCTAAAAATTCATTATCAGGACCATGTCATCGGTCATACATCTCAGATCCAGAATTAACCCAGTAGTGGGGGAAATGGCTGCTTTAATTTTACCAATTTAAAATCTAGATGCATTATAAGTCCACCGATTCAAAAAGCTGGAAAAGTGAGTATTATACCCGCATACGCAATATTCTGTGAAGGGGAACAGAGCACATCCAGAGTGATGCTGTTTCTTACAAAAGAAAGAGCATCTATCTCGAGATGGCCTGCACTTAGTAGAGCCTGAGCGCTGCTGAGGTGAGATGTTGCAAGATACTGACCTGCCTGGTGTTCAGCTGGCTGCCTAGGTGCCTTCCATAGAAAATTTGTTCCCTAGAGAAAATGAGGAATAATTTCACCAGACAACTACCCGTGAGGCTGCCGTGACCACAGTCTGCATGTACTGTGTGTGCTTTGCAGCTTTCCCTCAATACACCTAGTGATGCGATGCCAGAGTGTTGGATTTTTCTTTGACTCCGGACAGCTCTGGGCTGTGATTTTCCCCTTGCTGACCACAAAGCTGTCTGTGTGCCCCCATCTGAGAGCCCCCACTGACTTTGCTAGCGATTCTTAGGGAAGCCGCGCTCCTACGTCTGCTCTGCTGTCGCCCAGCCAAAGCGAGTGAGCGTGCTGGAGCATTCAAATATAATGAAGTGCTGTAGTGGTGTTATCTCTCCCCATCTCTTCCGTCTTGCTCTGGTGGGCTTCCCTTTCAGAGTGAAACACAAGGAGGAGAGTAACACAGCGTTTCCTCTTGCCTGATGTTTGCTTGTTATTCCAGCTAATTTGCTCCAAGAGAAGAAATCAACAGCACTTTAAACACCACCATTAATTCTGGTCCTTTTAGGCCAACAGCACATCTCCAGGCATCACTAAAAAAAAAAATAATAGAATTAGTGAAAAATGCTTCTTTTTCTTTTTTTCTTTTTTCTTTTTTTAAATAAAAGAAATCCCCATCTCTCCCTCCTCATCCCCCCACCCGGGCTGATTGACAAAGTGAGCAGAATCCGTGTTCTCACACCAGCGGGTATCTATTACATGAGAACTTTCTTCTGGCGCCAGGAGGTATTTAGAGAGTTTGCCTGGCTATTCCACAGGGGAAACCCTGCTGAAAGTTGGGGATACCTGAGCAAAACTCACTGCCGGCCAAACTCTGGGGAAGGCAGCGATCCTTTACACTTAATAACGTCTCGTTGTCGTTATTGCACTGGAAATGTCGGGGAGAAGCGGGGAAAGGGTAAATAGCGGGAATGTATTTCTTTCCGCAGGGAAGATGCTCTCGCCTTGTGCTGTAGGGCAGGATCCCCTTTGGGGACATTAGCAGCTCGAAGGACAAACCCTGCGGGTTTGTTTTGTTGGGGTTTTCTTTATTATTATTTTTATTTTAAAACATGCCCCCGCTTCTGCTCGGGAGTGCTGAGCGAGGAGCACGAACCCTCCCCGCAGCCCGGGCGGCACAACCAGCCCCGCAGCCGCCCTCACGGCACCCCCGGCGGCTCTGCCCCCGCTCGGCGCCCCGTAACCCCCGCCGGCGGAGGGGCTGCCTTTTCCCTCTGGAGCCGAGGGCTTCCTCTGCCGGGCAGCGCTGCACCAAGACCGAAACAGGGAGAGGGCTGCCTGCCCCGCACCGGGACTGGCCCGCGGGCTCCCGGGAAGCGGAGAGGGGCAGCCCCGGGCCCGCGGGCTGGTGCCCGGCGTGGGGAGGAGAGGGGCGGAAAGGCGGGTTTAACCCCGGGTTTCACCAACAGAATCCTTGAGCACGTTCCTTGAAGGGAAGGTTCGCACACTTTCTAGGCAAAATAAAGTCTAGTAAATACTTTTTTTTTTCTTTTTTTTTCTTTTCTTCCAGAGGTTCATTTATCCCTTGATCCCTTTATTTGCATGGCTTCATCCACTGAGTAGTTTTTATTTTCTTATATGGTGGAAAGCCACTTTTTGGCAAGCCCCTCCCGGCAAGACACACACACTCGTTTCCAGTAACTGCTGGGGCTGGCGGTCCACGCATTCCCCCCCGGGATGTTTTCAGGATCCCCCCCCAGCCCCAGAGAAGCTGGGTTAGGTCATACAGAGCATCCTCAGCTAGGTGCCTGCCGGGGGACCTGGGATATGGGCACCACAGCACTGTCACCTTAGGAAATGACAATAGGGAAGGGCCAGACCTCTGGCTAAGGACGGGGCACCCCCAGCAAACAACATTCCTGGTACAGGCGTTTTTAGCGGGGGCGGGATTGGTGGGGGAATGAGGGATACTCCTCCTTACACTTGGTGCCTTTACCGGAGGATGTGAGCCATGCAGAGGTGTATTTGCTCGAGGCGGCATTTAACAAAGGTTAATGCCAATTCAAATGCCAATTCATCCACCTGCTTGCCCTACAGGACCAGCAGTGCCAAGCACCCCTTCGCGGCATGAAGCCCTGCGGGCCTTTCACGCCGCCTGCATATGTGTTGTAGCCGCTTGTGAAGAGATTCAAGACTGAGACGTTTGCCAGACGCTGTCCTCCTCCCCTCCAGACATCCCGCCTTTCTCACCGCCGCGAGAAAATTAATAAAAACGCCCTTGTTACACCGAGGTCTTTCCGAAAAAAAAGTGTAAGTGCACTTTAGGTCGGAGCGAAGTGACTGGGTAACGCTGCTGAGTTCGAGGAAAGGACAAATGCCAACGGAAAGCCTTATTTAAAGCACTCTATCGAGAACACATCATTTCCCTCCTCCACCCTGCTTTGTCGCTGCCAACACCCCGGAGGATGAATGCGAAAGACATGGGGCTTTTAGCAGTTCCCCCTGCTATCCTCGGAGATAACCTGCGTTTTACAAGCTTGGCCCCTGGATAATTATTTTTTTTTCTTTTGCTTTATGCTATAACTTATTCTGAAACTTTAGGAAGAATATAAAAGGGTTATACCCCCTCTACCTCACCCCAGATACCCGCCGGGCTCTGAGGCGGGGGCGGCGGCGCATCCCGCGGGGGATGCTCTCCGCCCAGCGCAGCGCAGAGCCGTCCCTCGCCGCTCCTCAGGTGCAGCACGAAACACCCTCGTCGGCTGCGAAGATGAAGGAGAAACCTGGTTTTCTTGCTCCTCTCTTTGCTTGGGTTTATTGGTTAAGTTTATTTACCAACATGCCTTCTGGAAAAGGCAAAAAAAAACCCCGAAAAACAAAAACACTCCGTCCCTCTGCCCCTGCCCAAATGAGGGATCTCCCCCTCAGCAGAGAAAAGCTGCTTTTTGTGGCCTCAAGGCCGACAACGGTGGCAGAGGCAGAACCCTGGGGAAGGCCCTCTCTGTACCTTCTTCCCGCCCAGGAGCCGTTTTAGCTGGTGCTCCTCAACCCGCACAGGCACGCTGGGTTTCGCAGAGCCGGGCTGCCCCGGCACCGCACACGGCGTGCGGGGATGGACCCTGACACAGCGCAGGGATGCTGGCCTCGGGGTCCGGGCATAGATCAGGTCTTGGTTTTACCTTTTAACGGAGAAAAGAGAAAGGGACTGCACCTGATAACGGGTGTGAAATGCTGCCCTGACATACCAGGGACATTTTCCCTAGTCAGCACACAGACAGCGTAAAGGATCAAAGTCTTGACCACAGGACAAATGGAAGTATGATGTAATGCTCTGGCCCCATCAAAGACTTTATCCTGAAAATGATATCGCGGTCAGGGTCGCAGAAATTAGAGGTCTGATGGATGCGAGAGGAGTCAGTTCTGCTCGGTTTCGTTGGGTGTAAATCCGAAGTAACCCCTGAGGCTCACTTCTTATTTACTCCGCTGTATCTCTCATTTCCTATACTAACCAAGACGAGAATTTGGCTATTCCCGCCCCCAATGCTTTCATTAAATGAAAGTCTCCCTTATGCGTCGCCTTTAATCAGACGAGGTAGAGGTAGGCGCGAAAGGTGAGATTTGCCATTGTAGCTTTTAATACTGGGTACCATTTTCTTTGTTTAAAGAAATTCAGCACTTTCTCCCATTAATCTTTAGCAGGGAAAGCGTTCAGCGCGCACCTGTATAAACAACCCAGCTGGAAGGAAAAAGTAAACCTATATCTCTTCCCCTGCAGTATCTTTTTATATATATATATATTTATACGGATAATGTAGACTAATTGGGGAGGCAGAGCAACCCCAAAGTCCGGCACCTTTCACCGTACAGCGTGTGGGACCCAGCCAGAGCATCGCAGTGTCAAACCAAGTTCAAGAGATCCAGTTGCAAGATCAGCTGCCTGTTTCGGTGGTTCAAGAAATGTCAAGTTTCACTTGGAAAGGTTGCTGTTAAACCCGGCTATGATGTGGTTCTAGCCCCAGCGGGTGAAGCCGACGTTTATACAGCGTTAAGTGGCCCTCAATAAGCCCACAGGGTTGGCGGGGAGCGAAGCGCAAAGCGTTGGGCGAAAAGGCAGCCGGCCGTGCCAGGAAAGTTGTGCGGCAGCAGCCGGGAAGGTTCCACTCGGCCGGGAGGGAAATGGAAGGGAAAAACCGGGAGAAAAAAAAAAAAAAAAAAAAAATTGCGGGACAAGATCTTTCCACCTGTTGTAGTCATTAGATTCTTTGCTGCGAACTGAATTTTTATTCTGGTTAACCGTATCCAGACAGGGCCGTGAAGGCCAGCGAGGAACTAAGTGCTAGTTATTCATCTTGGAAAGATGGGATATTTTGGGGTGCGGGAAGCATACAAGTTGTTGGTTGATTTTATGGTGTTCTGTTTTGGTTTTTTGTTTTTTTTTTACTTATACCTCTGTTGAATTTGCATATCAGCATTGCCAGTGGATAATGAATCACTCACTCTCTCATGGACTCTACAAATGCAATTTGTTTTAAAAAAAAAAAAAAAACAACCGCGAATAGCTCGAAAAACTGTCTCGTTTAATTTGCCCTGTGACACAGAGCTTCACACAGCCCAATTAATTCGCTTTTAATTATTGCTTTGAGGAAGGAGAAGGACACGTTATACTCACTCGCTACTATGTGTAGCTTCACCTCGAGTTATTGACACCATCAAAACACAGTCCGCGCGTTTCCAGCGACTTTTCACATTGCCCCCAACAAATCGCAAACCCACCCCTGAGTGCCGCGTCTCCTGCTGCCCCCGGCCCGCCTCGGCGGAGGTCACCGGGACGGCACAGCCGCCTCCCGGAGCAGGGCAGGGAAGACCTGCGGGCGGGGGTCTGGTGTTGGCACCGCTCGGCTGCGGGGAGCGGGGGGGGGGTTTGTAC